>NC_141879.1:28196818-28499848 GCF_056163025.1 Triticum urartu
CTGATGGAGACGGCCTACGGCCTGCTTGGAATTTTTTAGAATCCTCAAATTCCAAAAGGAAAAAAAGATATGGTCAAATTTCATTTTTTTAAAAAAATTTGGTTAAATCTGGTCAAACTACTTATTCAAGAAGTATTAATGTTACTACATAATTATTCAAGAAATATTAGTGTTACTAAATAATTATTTCAATTTTTTGAATTTTGGTCAAATCTGGTCAAACTATGGTCAAACTGTGGTCAAACTATGGTCAAACTTATTCAAGAAATATTAGTGTTATTAAATAATTACTGTTTTTTTAGAATAATAGTTTCAAACTCAAACGGTGAAATGTATGACTTCATGCTCAAGCTAAACTCCTGAGGGTTAATAGGATTAACATCTTACTATTGTCAGGAAAACAACAAGTGCAGACTTGGAAACAAAGGAGAATAGAACCCGAAAGTTAAGCGTGCTCGGGCTGGAGTAGTGAGAGGGATGGGTGACCGGTCGGGAAGTTAGATGATTTGGAATGAGTGATCCACACTTGAGCAGTTAAGAGAGGTGATTAGAGACTAAATCATCAAATAATTCAGAAATATTAAAAATCGAAAAAAAATCAAAATTGTTTTCCAAAATTTTCAAAAAAAACCTATAATACCGGTTGGTAACACCAACCGGTACTAAAGGTCCCCCATACCAGGGCATGAGCTCACGCCACGTGGTGGCACTTTAGCGCCGGTTGGTGCCGAACCGGTACTAAAGGGGGGGGGGCCTTTAGTGCCCACACTTTAGTGCCGGTTCCATAACCGGTACTAAAGGCCCTTACAAACCGGTTTTAAAGCTCCGTTTTCTACTAGTGCTATGTTCATGATCATGCCTAGATATCATCATAACTATGCGCTTTTTTAAAAATTCCTCGACAGTAATTTGTTCGCCCACCGTAATATATGCTATCTTGAGAGAAGCCACTAGTGAAACCTATGGCCCCGGGGTCTACTTTACATCATATAAGTTTCCGATCTACAATTCTAGTTTACTATTTATTTTGCAATCTTTATTTTCCAATCTATACAACAAAAATACCAAAAATATTTATCTTATTATCTTTATCAGATCTCACTTTTGCAAGTGGCCGTGAAGGGATTGACAACCCCTTTATCGCGTTGGTTGCAAGGTTCTTATTTGTTTATGCAGGTACTAGGAGACTTGCGTGTAGTCTCCTACTGGATTGATACCTTGGTTCTCAAAAACTGAGGGAAATACTTACGCTACTTTGCTGCATCACCCTTACCTCTTCAAGGGAAAACCAACGCATGCTCAAGAGGTAGCAGGGGTCATTCGGAACAGATTCATCAAGGGGCTATACTTTGGACATGCTAAAAAAGATCGGGATAGATTGGAACCTGATAGGACGATTTGGATCCGTAGTACACCTGCCTTCTGATGACCTTAGGCAAGTGCTCGGCAGCGACCACCGTTGTGGCGGCGATACGAGCAGGAGCAGTGATAACCCACAAGTATAGGGATCGCAACAGTTTTCGAGGGTAGAGTATTCAACCCAAATTTATAGATTCGACATAAGGAGAGCCAAAGAATATTTGAAGGTATTAGCAGCTGAGTTGTCAATTCAACCACACTTGGATATTAATTATCTGCGGCAAAGTGATTAGTAGCAAAGTAGTTTGTTAGTTTTGATAGTAGTGAAAGCAGTAACAATAATGGTAACAGCGATAGCAGTAATTCTGTAGCAAGTGTAACACTAATGATAACAGTAGTAACTTAGCAAGAACAATATAGGATAAATCCGTAGGCATTGGATCAGTGACTTGTTGGATGATATTCATCATGAGATGGTTATAACCTAGGGCGATACGACACTAGCTCCAGTTCATCAATATACTGTAGGCATGTATTCCGTAAATAGTCATACATGCTTTATTAAAAGAACTTGCATGACATCTTTTGTCCTACCCTCCCGTGGCAATGGGGTCCATATTGGAAACTAAGGGATATTAAGGCCTCCTTTTAATAGAGAACCGGAACAAAGCATTAACACATAGTGAATACATGAACTCGTCAAACTACGGTCATCACCGGGAATGGGCCCGGTTGTTGTCACTTCGGGGTTGCCGGATCATAACACATAGTCGGTGACTATAACTTGCAAGATCGGATCTAGAACATGGATATAATGATGATAACATAAACGGTTCAGATCTAAAATCATGGCACTCGGGCGCAAAGTGTCAAGCATTAAGCATGGCAAAGTCATAGGAACATCAATCTAAAAACATAGTGGATACTAAGGATCAAGCCCTAACAAAACTAACTCGATTACATGATGAATCTCATCCAACTCCTCACCGACCAATGAGCCTACAAAGGAATTGCTCACTCCCTGTGGGGACCATCATGGAATTGGCGATGGAGAAGGGTTGGTGATGACAAAGAACGAAGATCCCCCTCTCTGGAGCCCCAAACGGACTCCAGATCTACCCTCCCGAGGAAGAACAGGGCTTGGAGGCTTTGTCTCGTGGATCGTGATAATTCTTTCTCCCTGATTTTTTTCTGGAAATATGTGATTCTATAGTATCAGGGGGGTCGTCTGCGGGGCCACCAGGTGGGTACAACCCACCTGGGCGCGCCAGGAGAGGGGGCGTGCCCTGGTGGATTGTGCCCACCCAGGGGGCCCTCTCTAGTGGGTCTTGGCTCCAGAAATTCTTATTATTGATATAAAAAATCCTCGCAAACTTTCGTTCCATTTCGAGAACTTTTATTTCTGCACAAAAACAACACCATGGTAGTTCTGCTGAAAACAGCGTCAGTCCGGGGTTAGTTTCATTCAAATCATGCAAAGTAGAGTCCAAAACAAGAGGAAAAGCATGAGAAAAAGTAGATACGTTGGAGACGTATCAAGCAGCCGCACGAAAACCATCAGCACCACTCGTCTGCATTCCCCCAATGTTAGCACCACGCGAGGGAATTTGGCGGCTATGTAGGGATTTGTGGGAAATGGGGAAACTGTGGAGGTAAGCTAACGGTCGGTAACTACTTATGGCACTATATGTTGTATACGACACATTGTTTATACATGTCGTCTGTGTTAGGTATTACAACGTCACACACGACTTCCGCACCAAACCGTGTGAGAAGACAACGTAGGTTAGACACGGTTGCCGTTACATAACAGTATGTGATGTACTACCCTGTCCATATGATTGAGTTACGGTGAGATACCGTGTAAACAGCCGCTCTGTGGATATCCGTAAAAAAACAGCCGCTCTATGGATATCCGTAAAAAAAACAGCCGCTCTGCACATAGAAATGGCGGCGACGGCCTAGGCAACGGCTACCGGAGAAGAGGTCAATCCTTGGTCGGTGGGCGGTGGCGGCGTCATAGGAGGTCAATCCTTGGTATGCGGAGGGAGATTGGAGGAGCTCAACCATTGAGGTCCGCGGCGGCGTGATTCGAGCACATCCATCGCGGTCGATGGCGGGATAGTGGAGGTCAAACTTCAGGCGGCAGCCGCACTAAGCTTTGCTCCTCGACCCTGCTGTCACGGTGTGCCACCGAATCGCGCTTGTCTGTCTGCTAGGTGGAGGTCGCCGCGCGGCTAAATAATTAAGGTATTCTTTTCGTGAGTGGCTTAATTAAAGTATTCAATTCCTTAGGGTAGTGTTGTATTAGTATTCTGCGTGTAAATTGACTGACCAATAATTTTTTCATTGCACGTCTGGATAACAAGATGGAGTGCCCTTAGTAATTATTAAAATAAAACCTTGTGATTTATGCACGCATCTTTGGGCAGTAGTTAATTCGTGTGTTAATGTTGTTGTTTTGTTTTTAATTACCATTCGTGTGCTGCAGATGGAACGATCTCGATGGATGAAGAATCAGGGAACCGCAGATTTTATCAGTGGCGTGACAGAGTTCATGAATTTTGCTGAAAGTACAAAGAGGAGAATTGGTGATGCGGATTACATCCTGTGTCCATGTACTGATTGTGCCAATACAGAGTCACATGAACTTGCAGATGTCCAAATGCACTTAGTCTCTAGGGGATGTATGGATGGATATACATGTTGGACCAGATACCGTGAAGAGGAGGTCATGGATGAAGATACCCAGGGCAACGAGATGCCAAACCCCGATCAGTGTCACATGGATGTTGAATCTAACATCGGGGCAGAGGCGTCAAGCTACCAATGAAACACCGGAAAGCCAAAACGCCCATTGGAAAACCAAGACGTTGACGCAGATGATGAAGATCTTGATATGCCAGATTTTGCTGCTATGATTACAGATTTCAAGGGCCCAAAAAAGGATATGATTGGGTACAAGGATCTGCCAACCATTGATGCTGACTTCAAGAAAGAATTGTATCCAGGTTGCAAAAAGAAATATTCCAGGTTGAATGCCACCCTGACGCTTCTCAGATTTAAAGCAGCAAACGGTCTATCAAACAAGGGCTTCACAGAGATGTTACGTCTTTTCAAAGAAATTCTTTCGGAAGATAATATGCTCCCCAAAAGCACGAATGAAGCGAAGAAAGTCGATGGCTGAGATTATTTTCCTACTTTTTTTTCCTCTTTCATAGATCTTTTTGAGGGTTCTGAACAAGCCTCGATCGATCTCTGAGGGTTTGTTTTTTTAGGCTATATGTGAGAACGATCGATCTCTCGGCTTTTTTGGGGAACGAGGAAACGATCCCATCAATCGGCGCACGAACGATCTCTTTTATTTTGGCACAACACGAACGATCTCTCTATCGAATCGACCGGACTAATCGGACCAGCCACAAAAGGTCAGCCTGCCTACCACCATTGAACCGGCGTGCTGTGATCCCAGAGAAGTCCAGCTTTATTTTGCAGGGAAGGATCGATCTCTGGATCAGATGGAGAACACTGCTGCAACCCGTCCAATCTTGTTGCGACATTAGTCCAAAACCAATCTTTCCAGAGCACATCGCTGCCACCGGCAGATCGAGAGAAGAGGAGGACTAGAATAGGGCGTACAAGGCGATGGCGGCCTCGGCTGAAGCGCCCGGAGCACGGGCGCTGGCCATGGTTAGGAGATAATTGGAACGGCGTGTATCTTGATGGGTCTGTAACCAAGATGGGTGTTCGAGGTCGAAGCGGCCGTGGCGTTCGAGGGAATTCTGCTGATAGCGACATGATGACGACTTGAACATCATACTATCGCTTGACGTTCTTTTCTTCCCAGCAAGACGTCCCCTGGCGTCGTTGTCTTGGTTGCCGGTGAAGGCCATCTCCTCCTCCTGGGATCAATTCAGCAGTAGGAGGGGTGCACCAATGAGAGTGTGGAGAGATAGCAGCATCGTGATCCAGTTGGTCTCTGGGTGCTTGACGGCAACACAGGTCCGTTGATATCGCAGTGGTACGCATGACCAGGACAACTAAACATAAAGTCTAGAGAGATTGCCATGGAAAACCAGGATACATACGTAAACATGCGAGATTGCCAAGGAAAAACAATACAGGTACGTCTTCAAGGCGACTCCGTGGGCGGCATCATATCCACCTGCTCGTAGCCATTGCCTACGTGGGAGGGAGCAGTTTCTCCGTGCCTTGCTCGGCCACAACGATAACGGGAGCAACCTGGTGGTGGCCATCTCCTCCCCAGTTGGGCATGTTGTGGAGCTTGCAGTGCGTCGCAAGTGCCCATCACGATGACCGGAGATGACAATAAGGAGAAAAGGGTTTGGGGTTTGGTCGTGCATGGTAGGGAAGGAGAAGATGAGGTGGTAACGCCCCTCACGCTTGAGGAGGAAAGGAAAAGTCGGCCAGCAGCGACTCTGGCGTGCAGTAGCGAAGTGGTTGCAGTAGAGGCAGCGATGTTCGGAGCAGATGGGATTCTTGGCTGGCTGGAGCTGTTCAAGTTTTTCAAAAGAAAAAAAATTGCTCAAGTTCATGAAAGTGAGCAAGATGAGATCAATCGCCACGGACGCCTTCCTCAAGCTGAGCCAAACGACGCCAAGGGATGTGTATGCCTGTCAAGCATTGGCCATCGGAATTTTCAAAAAAAACATTTGCCGTCTGAAACTGGATGCACACACGCAGCAAAGAAAATAACTGCCCACATTTGTACCAAATAAACTATATCAGGTTATG
The DNA here is from genome assembly GCF_056163025.1 of Triticum urartu. NCBI lineage: Eukaryota > Viridiplantae > Streptophyta > Magnoliopsida > Poales > Poaceae > Triticum > Triticum urartu. The sequence goes on from NC_141879.1 coordinate 28,202,933, forward strand.
TGCTCTAGTTTCGGATCCTCTTCGGGTCCATACTCTCTCTAACACGAGAGATTAGTTGACCCGTAAACATATAGACAATCAGCCAAACGTCTCGCATGCATGTGTGTGTGTTACAAGAGCATATGGCCAGTATCGACCTACCTGTGTGCCTGTGTGGTGTGATTTTGTATCAGTTGCCGACAAGTTTAGGATGCGTCGCAGTGTACATGCAATACAAGCTAGCTGCTTAAAGAAGGAACTAAGACCGTTTGCTTCTTTCGTCATCGCTGTTCATTGTCATTGTTGAATGGCAAAACTACGCCAGCCCTCTATCATACCTTACCTTTCCAACTTCTAGGCTTCTACTCCAGTGACGCGCACGAGAGGCCGCTAGCGCAAACGGACGCGATGGATCTTCTTATCGTCCCATTATGGACTTGCTCCAATGTGACATGTTTTACACATACAATTGTATCTCCCGTTGCAACGCACGGACAAGTGTGCTAGTATATACATATGGCTCCAAAGTGATCATAGACATGCTTCATCAAACCTTACCCATGTTTGCCTCTTTAGATAATAGTTTGAGTGGATGGCTTCTTTGTCATGGTTTGCAAGTAAGGAGCAGTTTTAACATTGTAGTTAGGGTTGGTCATATTTATATATGCCACGAGGGATACAAATGTAGAAAACTATACACCATATGTAGTTGAATTAAATGGTCACAAAAGTTGGCATGCATTGTTTGGTGAAGAAATTATGATGTACTGGCTACAAACAACATTGGTCACTCGTTGGCCTCCAATATATAACTAGTTTATTCCGCATGTAGTAAGATCACTTTTAGTTTCGAAGTAAGAATAGCAACGTGTGGGAGGAGAGTAATACTGAAGAGCAAGGTAAAGGCACAAACAGTCACATATCATATAATGATCTAGCGAGAATGGGATGTATTGGAAATTTGAGTCGGGGGCATTCTTGAAGACATGGTCCGGAGTCCAGAATGGGCAGTGTTGTCTACTGTCTGTCAACCTCGACCCAAATTAGTACGTTCTGGTCCATACATGTAGCCCAAGCAACAAGCAGCCCTTCCAACGCATTTTTCAAAAATAATAGATACTAATTTCAAAGCAATAGCAGAGAAAGCAGAGCAGCAATCGCCGGAGTGTGTCTCCGCCAGCCCCCGTCGGCAGCTGGCTCACTCTACAAGGTCCTCATTGTTCCCCCGCATTCTCACCTAAATACTATAGTTTCACCTTCTCCCCTTCCTCCGTTCATCAATCCTCTGGTTGGTGCTTAGTTTTGTGACTGTGCTCGTGGGAAAGAAACTCGAATTTTGTTGCTAGGTTTGGATTCTATGTTGCCTTGGTGTAATTTTAGAACATGCGAGACTGACTGTCAGACTGGTTGATTAATTGATTGACTAGGTTTTGCAAACGCTAGAACCCTTGCATGAGTAACTCCACTTTTTTGCATCTCTTATTAACTCCACTTTGATTTGGTCTGATAGCCTCAAGCAGATTTTCTCGTGCCCCATACAATGATCTGCAGATCAATCGATGTGTTTTCGTGCGCCCTGTGCAATTACTATTTGTGTTAGTTTAGGCTAAGTTCAACCATCATTGCAGCGTGCACCTGTTAACTATTGATTCCTCAAAGAAAAACATGTTACCTATACTTATAACTTTATCCTGCCAAGAAATGGAGTGCTCGCATCCCTCTCAATGTTTAATCTCATAGCCCAATGATTGCCCTCGTGTAGAGTGGACAGGCGGCCAGGCCAGTTAATACATCCTGCATTGTTTATACATGGTCAAGTGACTAAACATGTTCTGATTAATATTTGTGCTAAGATAACCCAAAGGCTGTCTACATTCTGGATCAAGTCCGTGCTATCGAGAATGAAATGCTGCTGAGGATCAAGCAGCAAGGCCTCGACATCACACCACGGATACTTATTGTAAGTGTGACATCTGGTATGATAATTAAAACTTGTCATATCATACTGAACCTTTCATTGGACCTGCAAAGGTTACCAGACTTCTCCCCGATGCAACCGGCACGACCTGTGGTCAGCGTCTTGAGAAGGTCCTCCGTACTGAGCACACCCACATCCTTCGTGTGTCGTTCAGAACTGAAAGTGGGATTGTTCGCAAGTGGACCTCTCCTTTTGAAGTCTGACCGTACCTGGACACTTTCACTGAAGTAGATGCCTCCTAAGTCCTAACCTCACCATCACACCTTCATTATTCATGAGATATCTTGCTAACTCTGCCCCATTTTTGGCAGGATGTGGAACACGAGATTTCTGGAGAGCTCCAGACCAATCCTGACATGATAATCAAAAACTACAGCGATGGAAACCTTGTTGCGTGTTACTCATGTATGAATTCTAGCTAATTCTCTGTTTTTGGAAGCATATTTACCACGTATTGATCTTCGCGGATGTTACATGATGATTGGTCTGTACTGTACAATTGCGCACGCGCTTGAAAAAATCAAGTACCCCAACTCTGACCTCTACTGGAAAAAGTTTGAGGATCACTATCACTTCTCATGCCAGTTCACTACCGACCTGATTGCGATGAACCATGCCGACCTCATCATCACAAGCACCTTCCAAGAGATTGCTGGAAAGTAATGCTTCTTCGCAACTAAAGTATCACTGATCATATATCCATTGGTTTTGTTGTAGAATGCAGTTATCATCACATGGCCTGACCAAGTAATTACTCCACCGCTCCAAGGAGATAGCAGCCCTCTCCTCCTCTCACCCCCGCGTCGCCCCCGGGCGACACGGGGGAACCCTAGCGCCGCCGCCGCGGCGCCGCCAGATCCCCCTCGCCCCCTCCCTCGCTTCGCCACCGCTAGAGGGGCCACCGGCGAAGTCCGCGCGCGCCCCAAGGAAGGTGGCGGCGGGGCATTTCCCCTCTTCGCGGCGTTGCACGCGCATGTGCTGCCTGCGTTGCCTCGGGCGCGGGCGAGATGCAGGGAGCGGGAGTGGCTTGAGCGCGGGGAGAGGCCGGATCCTGGTCGGGCTTGGCCGGATCTAGCTTCTCCGCCCCCATTGGCCGCCCTCGATGGGGCTCGATGGCTTCGTTCCGGCGGCCAGCGAGGGCTGGATCCGGGGGCGGCGGCCCCAGACGGCGGAGGATGTGTCGGCGGCTGTGGACTCGCGACGGGAAACGCGGCGGCCGCGGTGGTGGACGATCCGTGCACAAGACGCTTGATGGAGGCCATTGGAACAGATCTGGGTGAAGACCTGCTTGCGGTTGCAACCGAGGCCGGCGATGGCGGCACTATTCGGTGTCGTTCCCTTGTTGAAGGCATCGCTGTTGAGAAGTCCTATTCCACTATCTGCTACCTCCGGGGGAAACCCTAGATCAATAGGTCGGATGACGGCGGCATTATTGTGTCGTTTCCCTCTTGTGGCATCGTTCTTGGAGGTGTACACGGGCTCGAGGGACCAGTGGACAGAATAATTGGTGGAGCAGTGTTCCATCCTGCACATTAATGGTGGCGTTTCTCGGCGGCGTGGCGCAGTGGAGACTCGGCGCCCGATGTGTGGCGAGGGACTCACGCGGGAGGGTGACGTTATCAGGCGTCGTGGTGACATCGATGGCAAAGAGGCCGGGCAAGGTGGTGCAGCAGTACAACACTGAAGATGGATTGATGGTAGGTGGCTGCGGCGGCCTCATACCCGGCAGGCGTCCTGATTGAGAAGTGCGCCGGACTGGTAGGTGCCCCATACCCGGCAGGCGTCCTGGTTGGGACCTAAGGTCTTAGATGTTTAGATTTGGCTGCAATGTCTTTTTGGTATTAGGCCCAGACTATTAGCGCCCTTCATCATTTGGATAGGAGTAGCGACAGTTGCTGCTTAGACGGTGGCTTTAGTCTTACTGTTGTATGACTTTATAAAGTCTTGTGAGAATAATTAATAAAATGGCCGTATGCATCGGCCAGATATAGAGACGGGTCCTCCTCCTTTTAAAAAAAAAATCTTCACATGGCCTATTGCAAATTCTGCCTTTTCAGCAAGGAATTGTTGGTCAGTACGAGTCTCACATGGCATTCACAATGCCTGGGATGTACCGTGTTGTCCATGGTATCGATGTTTTTGACCTGGTGCGCATATGTCCATCTACTTCCCGTACTCTGAGTCACCTCCACCTAGAGATTGAGGAGCTGCTCTACAGTAATGTCGACAACAATGAGCACAAGTGAGAACCAGAGAATTGTTTCTTACCTGTTGAGCTGCATCAGTTTGATGCATTTATTGCTGTTCATCTGATTAGAGTACGTTCTGCAGGTATGTGCTCAAGGACAGGAACAAGCCGATCATCTTCTCGATGGCTCGTTTGGACCGTGTCAAGAACTTGACTGGTCTGGTTGAGCCGTATGGCAAGAACCCTTGCTTGCAGGAGCTTGTTAACCTTGTGGTTGTCTGTGGTGAACATGGAATCGATCAAAGGACAAGGAGTAGCACGCTGAGTTCAAGAAGATGTTTGACCTTATTGAGCAGTACAATCTGAATGGCCATGTCCGCTGGATCTCTGCCCAGATGAACCGTGTCCGTAATGCTGAGCTCTACCGTTACATGACTTACATCTGTGACACAAAGGGTGCCTTTGTGCAGGTAACTACATGTGTTGCATAAACCACATTTTCGCCTTGTAAAAAATGGTGTTCTTACAAACATATTCTGTGTACAGCCTGCTTTCTATGAGGCTTTCAGGCTTATTGTCATTGAGGCCATGACCTGCGGTTGTCGTGGTTCTAACCCTGACAGTGATGTAGGGAGGTGAGTATGGAGAGGCGAGATCCTAGCTATTGGGAAGTTGTTACACGCGAGGTTTACGAGTTCAGGCCCTTCTCGAAGGAAGTAATAGCCCTACGTCTCGGAGCCCGGAGGCGGTCAACTGGATTATGCGTGTATAGATTACAGGGGTGCGAACACTTCCTACTGAGGAGGGGGGTGGCTTATATAGAGTTCGCCGGCCCCCTCCTGTCCTCAGTAATGCAGGGTTTAAAGTACATTTAAGATTGGGCGTTACTGGTAACGCCTCTAATAAAGTGCTATAATGAGCATGAAGACTACTTAACGGCTGACCGTTTGCCTATAGAGCGACTGCTGATCTCCTGGCGGTCGAGTGATAGCTTCTTGGTCGAGTGATAGCTTCTTGTTCGAGTGTCTTGAGCCCGTCGAGTGGGACGCCTTCAAGTCGATTGAAAGGTGATTTCTCCCAGGGGTGTCCTAGAGTAGGACTCTTGGGTCAGGCCCGTGTCCCTACCCTAGGTACATATCTTCATCATTAGCCCCCGAATGGATCGAGGTTAGAGTGGGGAAAGAGTTGGAGATCTTTTCGACTGGTTCTTCGGGCTACGTGAGCGCCTCGTTTCGGGACAATCGTCATGGATGACGTTGCCAACCTTTTTCAGTCGCCTTGATCCATTCCAGGCCTTCCGTCGAGTGAATTTCTTTGTTTGTGCCATACCGAGTGCCGGCACGATCGGGGTCTTCTGTTTTTTAGCAAGTTGTTCTGCGGCCCGCGGATGTCGCAGGATTTGGATTTTGGGAAGCGCGCGGGACGGGAGCGGCCGCAGTAATCGGAAGCGATAAAGCGGAAGTTCCTCGATCTCCGCGTCGCCTTTTTCGCCACGTACTGCGCGCGCGTCTGTTGCGGGATTTGACTGGATGGCCTGGGCCTACCGGCCAGCCACTCGGGAGCGGCCCTTATAAGTTGCCGGCTCGGGGTTTCTAAGCCGTGCGCTCTCTTCTGCTTCCTTCTTTCTTTCTTCCTCTCTTCCTTCGTCAGCTCTTCTGCGACCCTCGACCGTACCCTAGCGCCGCGAGCCCGTGCGAGATCTCCCCGGCGACAATGGTGAAGGGCAAGACCACTGCTTTGGAGCGCGCGAAGAAGGCGGTGGCGGCGGGGAAGGGGAAGAAGTCTTCACGAGGTGGATCTTCGTCCCGGGCCACCCTGCCCAAGGGTTGGATTCAGGGTGATTGGATGCCATCGATGCTCCGTCAGGAAGACCTCGACAACATGGTCGAGGGAGGAGCCATTCCCCACGAGGCCGTGCGTCTCCCGGGGAGGGAGATCGAGCCGCAACCCCGCGACGGTGAGTGCGTGCTCCTCGCCACCCACATCGACCGAGGGTTTTCTCTGCCTCCCCATCCGTTCTTCCGGAGTTTCTTGAATTTCTTCGGGGCGCAGCTCCATCACTTTACCCCCAATTCCATAGTCTACCTTGCCGCGTTCATTTCCATGTGCGAGGCTTTCCTGGGTTGCCGTCCGCATTGGGGGCTTTTCAAGCATATCTTCACTTGCCGCTCTCAGTCGGTGAAGAAGGCCAAGTCGAGTGGCGAGAAGACGCAAGTTATCCAGTTGTGCGGGGGTCTGGTGATCCAGACGAGGGGGAAGAGCTGTTTCCCCTCTATCACCTTCCCGGAGTCGGTCCGCGGCTGGCAGTCGATCTGGTTCTACTGCCAGGACCAGGCGACCCCAGGGCAGTCGACCGGTCTTCCTCCTTTTTCACTCGACCGAGCCGAGAAGCCTATCTCTCTGAAGGTCATGCCGGAGGAAAGCGCCCAGGTCAAGGTATTGGCGGGTCGAGTGGTTGAACTTGTCCGTGAGGGGGTGACTGGGATGGACCTGTTAGAGGTCTTTCTCCAGAGGCGCATCCAACCGCTCCAGGCGCGAGACCATCCGATGTGGTTGTATTCTGGCCTCGACGATACCACTCGGATCCACCCGGAGGAGGTCACCGATGAGATGCTGGAGGGGTGGTTGTCAAGCATCACAGGGAATAAAGACAACCCCCGAGGAGCCAGAAGGGTGATTCCACTCGACCACTCATATGAAGTGGATCAGGTATGTTTTTGTGTCGGATATCTGATCTTCTGTATTAGTCTTCTTTGTGTAAGTCGACTGACTTTCATCCTGTCCGTTGTCTTCCAGGCTACCACTGAGATGTACTCGACGCCCAACGGAGCCCAAGGGCCGACCGAGGAAGGCGAGGGGAGCGGAGGCGAGAGCGGGGACGACCAGGTCGAGTGGGAGTCCGACGGTGAGGGAGAGGAGGGCGACGACATCTTCTCCAGTGAAGAGGAGGAGGAAGCTGAACCCTCCCGCCCGGAGGGACGATCCAAGCTCGCCCACGATTCAGCGCAGGAACGTGGCAAGGCGACCGCTCCTGTCGGGCAGTCATCGAAACGCCCTCAGACTTTTTCTCCTCTGCCGACCGGGAAGGCTCCCAAGCACCCACGAACGGCGCCATCTAAGCCGCCCAAGGCCTTGCCCAAGATGAAGATAGCTATTCCCACCATTTCGGGGTAACGACAACACTTGCTTTCCTTTGTCGACTGTGGACGGATCCTTGGTCGATTCCCTGGGCCAACTGACTAATCTTTTCTGATTTGTAGTGGAGCAACTTCTGAGGTCTCTGCCAGGAACGACGACCAAGAGATGGAGGACGCTGTCACCTCCAACCCTGGTACGATCACTGCCGTCCTGCTTACGAGTCGACTGAAGTGTTGGTCGATTGAATGTTGTCCTTGCAGCTCCTCCTCATGTTATCGACCTCCCGGACGACGACGACGACGCACCATTGAGGGTGAAGAGGAAGAAGAAGGTGTTGGCTGGCAAGACTCCGCAATCCACTCCCGCGCCTGAGGCTGCAGTTCGGGATGATGGCGAACCCACTCGGGCTTCTGTGACCTTCGCTGTTCCTTTGACGAGTGTGCAGCCTTCAGCGTCGACTGCAGATCCGTCTTCGCTTTTTGCTGCGTACCCCGTCCCTGAGGACCAAGCGGCTGCTGCGAAGGAGGCTGTACGCCAGGCTGGAGTCATGATGGAACAGGTAAAAGTGGCTCGGGAGGCTTGCCAGGCGGCTTACGACGCAAGCTCGGCTCTTCAGAGCAATGTCCAAGTCAGTCGACTTCAACACTTGGTCTGTTTTGGTATGTCCTTTGAAGATTCTCTTTCCCGAAGGTCTTTAAGTTTGTACACCCACTGGGTGTGTGTGTGTGTTTTTTTAAGCTGCTCGGAAGCAACTTGTCTTTGACTCGACTTCAGGGGTCGGTCGGGTGGCCTTTGACTCGACTTCGGGGGTCGGTCGGGTGGGGTAGGAACCGGTGGGGGCACGCTAAGTGCACCCACTGGGTGTAGTCCCCGAGACTATGGTCGGCTGCTGGCAGTCGGCTGTAGTCTTTAAATTGAGTCATAGTTGAATTTCTTCGCTCTGTCTGATCGGGCCATGTCGAATGGAACGGTATCCCGTCGACTGCGGGCAGTCGACGTCTTTCTCTCTCTCTTTTTTTTTAGCTGCTCGGAAGCAACTTGTCTTTGACTCGACTTCAGGGGTCGGTCGGGTGGCCTTTGACTCGACTTCGGGGGTCGGTCGGGTGGGATAGGAACCGGTGGGGGCACGCTAAGTGCACCCACTGGGTGTAGTCCCTAAGACTATGGTGGACTGCTGGCAGTCGACCGTAGTCTTAGTGTTTACTGCCTTTGTTGCTTTTTCCTTTTTACTGAAATTGTAACTCCTCCTCTCTGGCTTCAGAAATCTTGTGACCTTGGAACCCACTTGGCTGACTTGGGGAAGCAGCAAATTCAAATGAAACTTGATCTGGAGCTGGCCAGGACAGAACTGCAGACAGTCAGAGATGGCGCCGCAGGTAAGACGCTTTTGTCAACTGGTTAGTATTTCTTCGCTTTCTCCGACTCAATCATCGTTTTTGCAGAAACACTGAAAGAAGCTCTGGCGAAGAAGGATCAGGACTTGGCTGCTGCCCGCAAGGAGGCTGAAGACAAGACCGCTCTGGCCGCACAGAAGCTATCTTCGGTCGACCACTTAGAACAAGAAAATACCAAGCTCAAGACTGCTCTGAATGAAGCCAACAGGGAGTGTTCACGTTGGAAGAGGGAGAACCTCACTCTGAGCGAGAAGCTGGAAGGCCTCGCTCGCGGGAGAAACGACTTGGAGAGCTACTTGGGGGACCTCGCGAAGAAGTTGTACCTTAAGCTTGAAGGTGCGCATTCAGTTCCGACTGGTTTTTGGGTCGACTCATTCTGTGAAAATTGTCTTATCCTTGAATCTTGTATGCAGAGTTTTGCCAGAATTTTGAAGAGGAGACCAGTCGAGTGGAGCCGAGCTTGGACCCTGTTAACTCTCTTGTGAAGGACGAGGCCGCAATGAACGTGCTCCGTCTGGAGTCTCGTGTTGACGGCGTCGTGGATTACTTGGCTAGACTGAAGGTTGCCATGACGCGGATCGACCCGACGCTTTGGCCAGAATCTACGCTCCAGAATGATCTCGAGTCTCTGATGACTCGACTCAATGGAATCTCTGACCGAGTGCAGGAGTGGAAGAAGTCTTCAGCTCGGTGTGGCGCTGACGTGGCTCTGTCCCTGGTCCGCGTCCACTGTAAGGAGGTGCGGGAGGAGAAGCTGGCCACCATCCAAGTCGCCAACACGAGGAAGCACAGTTTCCAGGACTTCATGGAGACATTCATTGCTGCTGCTACCCGCATCGCGGATGGGATTGACTTGGATGAATTTGTCGCTCCTGCCAGTCCTCCTCCTCCTGAGGAATGAAAAAACTTGCCTCGGGATGCCGAGTGTATTTTGTAATCCTTCAAACTCTGCCTTAAATTCGCCTCGGAATGCCGAGTGGAAGTGTAACAGTTTAAACTCTGCCGAGCTGTGGGCTCGAGTACTTTGATCTGAGGTCTCTCGGATCTTTTAGGCTTTATTTGAACTTGATTTGTCGTTGAATCTCTTTGTGGATGACCCGTCGAGTGGGAGGTTTGCTCTCCACTTGGTAGGATTTTTAAACTTAGGCGAGTGCTGACCGCAGCTAAGTCTCTTCGTAGGAGAGCTTAGGCGAGTGCTGGACTGCAGCTAAGCCTCCGAGTGGGAGGTTTGCTCTCCACTCGGTAGGATTTTTTAAACTTAGGCGAGTGCTGACCGCAGCTAAGTCTCTTCGTAGGAGAGCTTAGGCGAGTGCTGGACTGCAGCTAAGCCTCCGAGTGGGAGGTTTGCTCTCCACTCGGTAGGATTTTTTAAACTTAGGCGAGTGCTGACCGCAGCTAAGTCTCTTCGTAGGAGAGCTTAGGCGAGTGCTGGACTGCAGCTAAGCCTCCGAGTGGGAGGTTTGCTCTCCACTCGGTAGGATTTTTTAAACTTAGGCGAGTGCTGACCGCAGCTAAGTCTCTTCGTAGGAGAGCTTAGGCGAGTGCTGGACTGCAGCTAAGCCTCCGAGTGGGAGGTTTGCTCTCCACTCGGTAGGATTTTTTAAACTTAGGCGAGTGCTGACCGCAGCTAAGTCTCTGCGTAGGAGAGCTTAGGCGAGTGCTGAACTGCAGCTAAGCCCCCGAGTGGGAGGTTTGCTCTCCACTCGGTAGGATTTTTTAAACTTAGGCGAGTGCTGACCGCAGCTAAGTCTCTTCGTAGGAGAGCTTAGGCGAGTGCTGAACTGCAGCTAAGCCCCCGAGTGGGAGGTTTGCTCTCCACTCGGTAGGATTTTTTAAACTTAGGCGAGTGCTGACCGCAGCTAAGTCTCTTCGTAGGAGAGCTTAGGCGAGTGCTGAACTGCAGCTAAGCCCCCGAGTGGGAGGTTTTCTCTCCACTCGGTAGGATTTTTTAAACTTAGGCGAGTGCTGACCGCAGCTAAGTCTCTTCGTAGGAGACCTTAGGCAAGTGCTGAACTGCAGCTAAGCCCCCGAGTGGGAGGTTTGCTCTCCACTCGGTAGGATTTTTTAAACTTAGGCGAGTGCTGACCGCAGCTAAGTTTCTTCGTAGGAGAGCTTAGGCGAGTGCTGGACTGCAGCTAAGCCCCCGAGTGGGAGGTTTGCTCTCCACTCGGTAGGATTTTTTAAACTTAGGCGAGTGCTGACCGCAACTAAGTCTCTTCGTAGGAGAGCTTAGGCGAGTGCTGAACTGCAGCTAAGCCTCCGAGTGGGAGGTTTGCTCTCCACTCGGTAGGATTTTTTAAACTTACGCAAGTGCTGACCGCAGCTAAGTCTCTTCGTAGGAGAGCTTAGGCGAGTGCTGAACTGCAGCTAAGCCCCCGAGTGGGAGGTTTGCTCTCCACTCGGTAGGATTTTTTAAACTTAGGCGAAACGGGTTCGCGGCTAAGTCGCCCACTGGGGGTTCTCATATGTAAACAGAAGTGATAGCAATCATTGGAACACTCTTGACTTTGATAAAAAGGAACTGCGGGAGTTTCTCTTATTACATCTTTATGGGAAGGAACTTAAGTGTAAAAGGGGCGGAGTAGTTCCGCATTCCAAGCTCGCGGCTCGTCGATCTGGCGATCAACATTGTAGAGATGATACGCTCCGTTGTGGAGGACTCTGGTGATGATGAAGGGGCCTTCCCAAGTAGGAGCAAGCTTGTGTGGTTTCTGTTGATCCACTCGGAGGACCAAATCTCCTTCTTGGAAAGCTCGACCCTTCACATGCCGGGCGTGGAATCGACGCAAGTCTTGCTGATAAATGGTCGATCTGATCATGGCCATCTCCCTCTCTTCTTCGAGGAGGTCGACTGCGTCTTGCCGGGCCTGTTCTGCTTCGTGTTCGGTGTAAAGCTCGACTCGGGACGCGTTGTGAAGAAGATCACTTGGCAGAACCGCTTCGGCTCCATAAACCAGAAAGAATGGAGTTCTTCCAGTCGACCGGTTGGGGGTGGTCCTCAATCCCCACAGGACTGACGGAAGCTCGTCGACCCAAGCACCTGCCGCGTGCTTGAGATCACGCATCAGCCGAGGTTTCAGTCCTTTAAGAATCAGACCATTTGCTCTCTCAGCTTGCCCATTCGACTGAGGATGCGCGACCGATGCATAGTCGACTCGTGTGCCTTGAGCGGCGCAAAAAGCTCTGAACTGGTCCGAATCGAAGTTTGACCCATTGTCGGTGATGATGCTATGAGGGACTCCATATCTGAATGTTAGTCCTTTGACGAAACTGATAGCAGTGCCAGCATCGAGGTTCTTGATAGGCTTGGCTTCGATCCATTTGGTGAACTTGTCGACTGCCACAAGCACATGCGTGAACCCACTCCTGCCTGTTCTTAGTGGACCGACCATGTCCAGTCCCCAGACAGCGAATGGCCAGACGAGAGGAATGGTCTTCAGGGCCGATGCAGGCTTGTGTGACATGTTGGAGTAGAACTGGCATCCTCCGCACTTGTCGACTATCTCTTTTGCCATCTCATTTGCTCTAGGCCAGAAGAATCCCGCTCGGTATGCTTTAGCCACAATGGTCCGAGAGGACACATGGTGGCCGCAGGTTCCCGAGTGGATATCATCAAGGATTATCCGACCTTCTTCTGGTGTAATGCACTTCTGACCGATTCCAGTCGCACTTTCTCTATACAACTGCCCCTTTATGACTCTGAAGGCCTTAGATCGGCGGACGATCTGTCGAGCCTCTCCCTCGTCTTCTGGGAGTTCTTTCCTTAGGATATACGCGATGTATGGTATCGTCCAGTCGGGAGTGACGGCCAAGACTTCCATGATCAGGTCGACCACAGCAGGAACTTCGACTTCAGTCGGATCTGTGGCACTTTTCGGTTGTGGGGCTTCTTCTGTGAAAGGATCTTCCTGGACTGATGGCGAGCGGATGTGCTCCAAAAACACATTGCTGGGAATGGCTTCTCGCTTGGAGCCTATCTTTGCCAGGTCATCAGCTGCTTGGTTTTTCAGTCGGGGGATGTGATGAAGCTCTAACCCCTCGAATTTCTTTTCTAGCTTTCTCACTGCATTGCAATAACCAGTCATAGCTGGACTTCTAACGTCCCACTCCTTCATCACCTGATTAACCACCAAATCTGAGTCGCCATAGACCATGAGGCGACGGACGCCGAGTGAAATGGCCATGCGCAACCCATACAAAAGTGCTTCATACTCTGCTTCATTGTTGGAGGAATCGAAGTGAATCTGGAGAACATATCTGAGCTTATCTCCTCGGGGGGAGACTAGAACTACCCCAGCACCAGAACCATTCAGCATCTTAGATCCGTCGAAAAACATGGTCCAATGCTCCGAGTGAACTTGAGTCGGAAGTTGCTGTTCAATCCACTCGGCGATGAAATCTGCGATTGCTTGGGACTTGATAGCCTTCTTTGCTTCAAACTTGATATCTAGGGGAAGGAGTTCAATCGCCCACTTGGCCACTCGACCAGTTGCATCTCTGTTATGCAGAATCTCTGATAGTGGGGCGTCGCTGACGACTGTAATGGAATGGTCAGAGAAGTAGTGTGCAACCTTCTTCATGGTCATGTAAATCCCATATACAAGCTTCTGATAGTGAGGGTATCTTTGTTTTGAAGGGGTCAAAACTTCAGACAGATAATAGACTGGGCGCTGAACTCTGAAGGTCTTTCCTTCTTCTTCCCGCTCGACCATGAGTACTGTACTGACAACTTGTCCTGTGGCCGCAATGTACAGCAGCAGAGGCTCTTTGCTGATTGGGGCAGCAAGCACCGGCTGGGTGGAGAGCAGAGCTTTGAGTTCTGCAAACGCTGCGTCAGCTTCTGGAGTCCACTCGAACTTGTCAGACTTCTTCATCAGTCGGTAGAGAGGCAATGCCTTCTCACCGAGACGAGAAATGAATCGACTTAAAGCGGCCAGGCAGCCTGTAAGCTTTTGGACATCGTGCACGCGTACAGGACGCTTCATCCGGAGTATGGTGCCAATCTTCTCAGGATTGGCGTCGATCCCTCGTTCGGAAACGAGAAAACCGAGTAACTTTCCGCCTGGAACTCCAAATGTGCATTTTGATGGATTGAGCTTGATATCATACCTCCTGAGGTTGGCAAAAGTTTCGGCAAGGTCAGCTCGCAGGTCGGAACCTTTCCGTGACTTGACCACAATATCATCCATGTATGCCTCCACATTCCGACTGATTTGAGTGAGTAAACACTTCTGGATCATTCTCATGAACGTGGCTCCGGCGTTCTTGAGGCCGAACGGCATGGTGACATAACAGAAGCATCCGAATGGGGTGATGAAAGCTGTTTTGATTTCGTCGGGTCCATACAGACGGATCTGATGGTACCCGGAATAAGCATCTAGAAAAGACAACCTTTCGCACCCCGCAGTTGAGTCGACTATTTGGTCGATGCGAGGGAGAGGAAAATGATCCTTCGGGCAGGCCTGGTTGATATGTTTGAAATCAATGCACATGCGAAGTGACTTGTCCTTCTTGGGGACCATGACGACATTGGCGAGCCACTCGGAGTGGTAAATTTCTCGGATGAACTCTGCTGCTAAGAGCCGAGCCACCTCCTCGCCAATGGCTTGCTTCTTCTGGACGGCGGACCGCCGAAGATGTTCCTTCACAGACTTGAATTTTGGGTCGACCCGTAGATGGTGCTCAGCCAGCCCCCTGGGAACTCCAGGCATGTCGGAGGGTTTCCATGCGAAGATGTCCCAGTTCTCACGGAGGAGCTGGATGAGCGCTTCCTCCTATTTGGAGTCAAGCGTCGTTGAGATGTGAGTCGGGGCAGCATCGGGGTCGGTCGGGTGAACGTCGATTGTCTTCGTTTCACCGGACGACTAAAAAGCTGATTCTGAAGCAGGCTTCTTGGCTCGTAGCAACTCGCTTGGGTCGGCAGTCTTTTGGTACTCTTGCAACTCGACCACTGCCATCTGAGCATCTGCAATCTTTGAGCCCTTCTGAAAGCACTCTTCCGCCTTTTTCCGATTGCCCGTGACAGTGATCACACCTTTGGGGCCAGGCATCTTCAGTTTGAGGTACACGTAACATGGCCGGGCCATGAAGCGTGCGTAAGCTGGCCTGCCCAAAATGGCGTGATAAGCACTTTGGAAGTCCACGACCTCGAATGTCAACTTTTCCTTGCGGTAATTCTTTGAATCACCAAAAACCACATCAAGAGCGATCTGGCCGAGTGATTGGGCTTTCTTCCCCGGAATGACTCCATGGAAACTCATGTTACTGGTGCTGAGTCTAGACATCGGAATGCCCATTCCTTTCAATGTTTCAGCATATAGTATGTTCAGGCCACTGCCTCCATCCATCAGGACTTTAGTCAGTCGAGTGCCTTCAACAATTGGGTCGACCACCAAAGCTTGCCTCCCAGGGGTGGCAATGTGCTTCGGGTGATCAGACTGGTCGAATGTGATGGCAGTCTGGGACCACTTCAGGTAACTGGGTGTTGCCGGGGCAACCATGTTCACCTCTCGGTTAATGACTTTCAGTCGACTTTTGCTTTCGACATCGGCAAAAATCATCAGGGTGGAATTGACTTGGGGGTATCCATCGTCACTGTCTTCTTTATCCTCGATTATGTCCGACTCTTTTTCCTTGTCCTTGGACTGTTTTCCTTGGAACTGCTGGATCAGGAGCCGGCACTGTCGAGTGGTATGCTTTGGGTAAATGAAATTGCCCTCTTCATCCTTCTTGGTGTGGATGTGACATGGCAGATCCAAAACATCGTTTCCATCTTGATCCTTGACTTTTTTGGGCTTCCAGGTGCCCTTGGGTTTTCCCTTGAAGTTTTCCTGGGCTACGGCCAGGGCCTCCCCAGGAGCGGCTGGCTTGGCCTTCCGCTTCTGCTTCCGACTGGAATTGCCTCCAGTTTCCTGGGCGACTGCTTTCTGCTTGCCACTCCGGAGTCGATCTTCGTCTTCTCCGTTAGCATACTTGGTGGCAATCTCCATCATCCGATTCAGAGACATCTCTCCAGTTCGACCGAACTTCAGATTCAACTCTCTGTATTTAACACCTTCCTTGAAGGCACAAACCGCTTGATGGTCCGGCACGTTCTCAACCGAGTGATGCAGTGTGATCCACCTCTGGATGTATTCCCTCAGAGTTTCATTCGGCTTCTGCACGCAAGACCGCAGCTCGGTTAGGCCTGCAGGTCGCTTGCATGTTCCTTCAAAGGTTGTGACAAACACTCGGGAGAGGTCCTCCCAAGTGTAAATGCTGCTGGGTGCCAACTGATTTAGCCATGCTCTGGCCGAGCCCTCTAACATGAGAGGCAAATGCTTCATGGCCACCTCGTCATTGCCGCCACCAATCTGTACAGCCACTCGGTAATCTTTGAGCCAGGTGTCAGGCTTAGATTCCCCGGTGAACTTGCTGATTCCAGTTGCCAACCTGAAATTGGGAGGTATCACTGCGACTCTGATGGCTCGACTGAAACACTCTGGCCCTGAAGCACGTACTCTGCTGCTGGCAGGCGCATCTCTGTTGTGGCCTTCTCGATGAGCTCTGTTCCTGTCAACCAAACCTTGAACGAGGATGGATCTCGCATCAAAGCCTGGGTCTCTGGGGTCGACTGGAATCCTCTGTCCAACACTATGAGGGCGTCTGTAATCTTGCCGTCGAGGCGCATACGACCCACTCCTCGGGGGAGGGGTTGGCACTCGACGTCGATCATCGCGGTCGAATCGGTGATCATACTGCTCATTCCTCCTGTACTGATCATGTTGGCCACTACGTCCCTCACGCCTCGGGGGCGATCTCGGGCTGTGAGCTGACTCGACTGTATCTGTTGCGACAGACCGACCGTGGATCCTATTCCGCGACTGAGAGACAGCGGAATTCTGGTCTCCCGCCGCCCGGAGCAATGCTCTGATCTGTAACAAGCCCCTGCCAGCCTCCGACTGGGAGGGCTGAATCGATTCTGCTATACGGGCCGCGGCGGCCAGATTCTGAACTGGGGTTCGATATACCTACGTCGGTGGGAAGAGCTGGCGTCGACTAGACTCGGGAGCCCGCTGACGCGCTTGCTCGTCGAGTGCTCGCTGGAGGTTCTCCAGTCGAGTGCGCTCGGCCAAGTTGGCCAAACGCGCCTCCTCCAAGGCCCGGGCCTCGGGGGTCTCTCCGACGATAGGAGTGCGGAGCGCGTCCATGTTCCGGCGGCGAGGCTCCTCTCGCTGCAATGACGTGAGAGGTTCGGGGAGATATTCGTCGTGGGGATGCGACGGATCGCCACCACCCGCGCCTCCGTCAGTGCGAGGGAAACCAGGGGGACTGTGTGTCCCATCGACCGCCAGAACCTCACCCGCTGGATCGCTGCTGTCGCACTCGGATGCGGTCTCCACGGAGCCAGTCGACAGATCGAACAGGCCGTAGAGGGATTCGACGGACTCGATGGCCGCGACTTGCGGGGCTGCCGATTGGCGGGCCACGGCGTGCCTCACCCACCGCTGAAGTCTTGACCGACCGGAGCGCTTGCGCTGGTGGGAGACAGGGCGGGGAGACGATACGGGTGCCGACCCATATTGGGTCGACGGTTGCCGCAGGAGGACGCCGCGAACACATGCGCGGAAATGCGTCGCACCGCGGGCGGGGAGCGCGTCGATGTCGAGCGGTGCCTCCTGAAGCCAGGCGGAGTCGTCGACGATGAAGGTAAGCGTGCCGAGACGGATCTCGGAGCTCCCCACCAAAACTCCGCAAGAAACCATGATCAAAGGGATCAGAAAAGATCGCAACTTCTCCAACTAAGCGCTAAGATTCTAGCCCCACGGTGGGCGCCAACTGTCGTGGTTCTAACCCTGACAGTGATGTAGGGGGGTGAGTATGGAGAGGCGAGATCCTAGCTATTGGGAAGTTGTTACACGCGAGGTTTACGAGTTCAGGCCCTTCTCGGAGGAAGTAATAGCCCTACGTCTCGGAGCCCGGAGGCGGTCGACTGGATTATGCGTGTATAGATTACAGGGGTGCGAACACTTCCTACTGAGGAGGGGGGTGGCTTATATAGAGTTCGCCGGCCCCCTCCTGTCCTCAGTAATGCAGGGTTTAAAGTACATTTAAGATTGGGCGTTACTGGTAACGCCTCTAATAAAGTGCTATAATGAGCATGAAGACTACTTAACGGCTGACCGTTTGCCTATAGAGCGACTGCTGATCTCCTGGCGGTCGAGTGATAGCTTCTTGGTCGAGTGATAGCTTCTTGGTCGAGTGTCTTGAGCCCGTCGAGTGGGACGCCTTCAAGTCGATTGAAAGGTGATTTCTCCCAGGGGTGTCCTAGAGTAGGACTCTTGGGTCAGGCCCGTGTCCCTACCCTAGGTACATGTCTTCATCAGCGGTCTTCCGACCTTCGCCACTGCATATGGTGGTACTGCAGAGATCATCGTGAATGGTGTGTCCGGCTACCACATTGATCCTTACCTGGGTGACAAGGCCTCTGCTCTGCTCGTTGAGTTCTTGGAGAAGTGCTAGGGAAACCTCAACCACTTTGAGGAGAAGTTAGGGAGACCTATTTAAGCAGGGGTAGAGCAAGAGTGAGCCGTGCAGACCTTGCGACGGGTGCCGGCGGCGAGGTTTTGGCGCCAAGCGGTGGCGCCCGCCCTCTTCCGTGTGGCGGCCATGGTAGCCGGCGCACGGCTCCGAACTGGAGGCGGCGGCCATTGTCACCGTCATCCATCCACTGACACGTCCGAGCAGAGTGGGGGAGGAGGCGTTGGCACAAGTCTGTGCATGTACTGTAATTTTGTAGATCCTAAGTTCGGTGTGTAACACCAACTCCAACCAATCAACAAAGATATTCCATCCGTGAATCCATCGAGATTTATTTCTGCCTTCTGGGCTCTGATACCAATTGTTACGCAATTCCGAGCTTGCTAACCAGCGTTTTCAACCCACATGCGTCAACCAAGCCCAACTGGAGAGCAACAAAGACTTATACCAGGGCTTGGGCCCTCTCTGCCGAAAAGACCAGAGTGGTAGGAGGGGACACCCCCACCCTTATAAATCGTGTTCTGCCTCCTACCACAACCGACGTGGGACTAAACCCAACAAACGTGAACACATCGGACAAGTTCAGTGGCCATAGATGGATTTCATTGTTCTAGCAATTGGTGATATTCATGTCCATTAGTTTGACTATTTTTCACATAGAAAATGCAAATTACAGACATGACACTTTAGATTATTTTTGCATCATGAATGACTTGTGCTAGAACTATTTTGTGACAAAATGTACAATGTACACTGAGAGCTATACACTAGGTGCAATCTATTGGCATGCACGAGCATAAAACTGCACACATCCGTTGTTTTTAAAAGCGGTCAATGGCCTATTGGTATCAAACTTCTTAATAGAATAATATAAAGTCTAACAAAGCATACAGAATCAAGTTTTTATATCAGTTATTTTAGGAATATATTGCAAAAAATTGTAGTACTTATTCCAGCACTCTTTTCCTTTAGTAAGTTTTGTTCAAAAGGGAACATTGAAATGTTGTGCTAACAATCTCGTATGTTTAAACTTTTGAATGTCTCTTGATGAACATAAGTCTTGGAAATGAAGGTAACTAAAGCACATATACAAAAATATAACCAGAAACTAACTTTTATTAAGCAATATATATACACATGGCTCCCAAGGGACTGTAGACGTACTTCAACATGGCACATAGGGTTGCTCATATTTACATGACATGAGTGCTAGAAATTTCCATGGCTACACCATATGTGGTTGAATTAAATAATGAAAATAGTTGGCATGACATGTTTGGTGAAGAAATGATGGCGTCCGTGCCAGACATAACATTGAACACTCGCTAACCTCCTATATATAACTAGTTTGTCCCCATGTAGTAGGATCCAGTCTAGTTGCTACGGGGGAATAGCAAAGTGTGGGAGGAGACCAACAATGAAAAGTAGGGTAAAGGGCACCAGTGAGGACAGATTACGGTTTGAGGGAATGAGATGCATTGAGAAACAGAGTCGGCGATTTTGTTCAAACCATAGCCCTAGACAAACGACTAATGTAGCGAGTATATAATGCTTGGCGGCTCTTTTGACTTTTCGGGCGTGCACATCGTGATTCTATGTCGTCAAATTGGCACGATTGGGCCTAGATGTGACGAAGGGTGCATTTGGATGGTGCCCAGGCCAGCCATGCCAAATCAGGGCGTGCCAAATAATTGACGATGGAATCCACCGCCCAGGATCTGCCCTTGTATTGGCATAAAAAGTGAACTCACGTCCAAAATTTTGGCGTCAGTCAAAAGATTTGGCATCCAACCAAATGGATGCCAAGGTTGTTGGTCAACGCCGAGATGTTGGCAAGGCGGATGCTGGCTGCAATCCAAACAGCCCCGAAGTCCTAGCTAGCTGGAACCCATCCCTCTTGTCTCCTACTCACGTGTCGTGGTTCTGCTTTGACAGAGTTGTGGGCCAGTTGGTGCGATTGGGCCTAGATGTGGCGAGTTCTTCCATCTCTAAGAGAAAACTATTGGCTAAGTGTACCATCAGCACTAGCACATTACTACCAGTAAAACATGTGAATTATGTCTTGTTACAAGATAGTGTCAACTGTGTTTATGGTCTCAAGTCACTGCAGTCAATAGCTAGTCCCACTTGTGAAATCAATTGTTGATACTCAATTTCTCTTTTTACTATTTGCTTCTTACCTGAAGCCTAATAATGTGATTTTCACTAGTCACGCTAAGACTCTGTCTTAATTCCTCAGTGTTAATTGTGATGTTTACGGGGTGAATTACTTCCTGGGGATCGGCTTGTCTAAGGAAGATGTCTGCTCAATGATCTCTAGGTTCTCCCCACTTCTGGGTTACAGTATACCTTGTTATGAAACCAAAGCTTGAGTTTTTGTAATGAACCATGAAGAAGCCTCTTAAAGCGATTGTTACTCTGCTTACCCTCTTTACAATCAAGCAAAGTGGTTAATTTCTGGACTTAGATTAAGAGTGGACCATGTTACTCCGCCTGATTATACAGCTTTATGCTCCCATCTGGATATGGGGAGGCTGTTCTACAGAAGCCATTTCTCCAGTGTTCAGCATTCAGAAGGTAATAGATTTGTTACTGCATTAAACTGGAAGACAAGGATTGATCATGTTTTTTCTTAACTCATTGTTAGAAATACCAATTTTTCGTAATGGGGAATACATTTGCAATCCACGAAAGAAGCTTACAGTTGTACCCCATGGCTGCCTTTTCATATCACTGTCAGCAGAGCCCCAGAACGTGAAGTGCATTTAGATACTGGTTTCAGGTATACTGGTTTCAAGTCTTCCGCTGGTTTCATATTTGCATAAAGAAGGGAAAATTTTACGACACTTCAATGTGTTTTTTTTTCTCTGAGCCAAGGTGTATGTGTGTGTTCATTTATTTTGGCATATTGTTTTTCAGGTCTCACAAAATAATTTGGTTCGCAATTAAATGAATATGCTCTCGAGACTTTGTATTGGAGGCCATAATTCCCACAGGTGTTCGTGTCAAGCAACCTAGTGCCTCTCATGGAGCCAAAGCCTCTTGCAGGACAAGCTTCAGACCTTGTGCGTCTGGATATGCCCGTCGAGACCAGATTGAAGAACTGAAGCCAACCCTTGCATCCACACACTGCGTCAGCAGCTCTTGCAAAACATACCCTTCGGTTGGTGCGTGCTCCTTGTCATCACATTCGGAGCTACAGCGGAGCACTATGTTCTATCTGCCTCCGAAACATATAAGCTATCCTTCGATCATGTTCAGGCCCCGATTTCTCCAATTGGTCCTCGAAATCTCTAAATGCACCTCAAATAACTCCTGCTTAATGAACAGCACTACACAAAAGAAAACCAATTTGGTCTCTCTGAAATGACACTCAGCTTGAAAGCAGGGACCATATTTTCTTCATGGAAGCCTTCACGGCTGCTCCTTGGGCCATTTGAAACTCTTAAGATCTTCGACAATAGGACCTTTTCTGTATGAAAGATGACCTCGAGGCTGCCCCTTTTTTTTTATCTTGGCTTGATGGCCTGGGCTAAGACATCCCCTGTATATAGCTCTTACATATTTTGCCTTCTCAATAAACAAAATTTATGAAGTGGATTTGCGTACAGATGGCATTTCTACTAGTTTTACCTTGTTATGTTGTAGTATGGTATGTGCTCTGGTAGAAAAGATAATTCAGTTGAACTCCTTGTTGCATTTCCTATGCTGTAATTGGGGTGGGAACTTGCGATAGTATTTTTATTTTATTTTAGTGAAGGGCTCTTGATTGCACTGGAACCAAACTTTCAAGTCTCAAAATGGAAAGGTTTCTTCTTTTTCCCTTTTAGTGAAGGGCTTTTGAGTACTGGAACCAAACTTTCAAGTCTCGAAATAGCTACAGGTACGACAGTCAACATCCGATTCTGATACGATACTATCCCAAGCACACAGATAGAAAACAAGGAAATAATCCAATGGCGCAGATGAATGGTCGTAAAATGATACAACAACTGTTTCTTTGTATGTTCCTAATCTAAACTCCATTACATATGCCTCCATGTTCTTGATGTGCATCTTCTATGAGCTTCATGCATCCATGTACTTACTACATGTTCCTGTGATCTTGCCCAAAATTCTGTCATGACCTTTACACCATTTTTTACTGGAAAACATATCCCAGTCTCACTGGAGAAAATATGGTAGCTGGCGTACATCCCAGCCAGCAAGAAACTTTGTCAAACACAAAAGAAAACCAGCAACAATATAAGGAAAGAATGTGGCGTCGACAGACGCAGAATAGGGTCCAGTAACTTCCCGAATTAGATGCCAGAAGAGTTGTTTAACAAGTTCTACAGGTCAAGTTGCTCGTCAGTTAGCTAAGCTCTCTCATAACATGTTTAATCAGAGATTTTACAGCCACATTAGATACAATAGATAGGTAAGGAAACTGGTGCAGGATCGAGAGCTATGGCTGCATCTCCGACCTGCGGATCAGGTGGACTTTCATCGTGATCCAACCTGCACTCTTGTCTACCAGCTCGAAGAGGCAGATGTCTCCCTCCTCCAGCCCAACTTGCGAGAGGAAGTTCCTCCAGGCTCCATGGATCCACCTCCTTCCCTTCCTCGAGCCCTTCATCGAGATGTCCAACTTACCAGTCCACTCCCTCTCGTCGCCTTCCAGCAGAAGGAGGAGGCATTTTTGCTCAGCCGGGAGGCATTCAGAAGCATACCCTACACAGAAGTTCTGTCCAAGAATGAAAAAAGAGTGAGCTGAGGAACGCAATCTCAGATCGATGATTGATTCAAGGTCCACATTACTTCTAATTGCTGCATGCGCCAAGTTTTTTTTGTCAGACATGGATTATAAGTTAGTTATACTACATTGCAATGGAAGAAGCAGTGGGTATCAAGATTTCCATTATGGAATCAGCAACGAACTAGAGAATTATAAAATTACATGTGACCTCTGAACTCACCAGAGAGTGTATTTCGCGTACTGCTTTGAAAGTAACACTGGATTTGTTCATCACTTTCACAAACACAGGAAATTCAGAACAAATTGCCTGGACTTTCTCTTCCACTTTCTTTCTCGCTTGCCCCTTTAGACCTTTCCGTTGGGCTAAAATGTAGCGACGACGCCGTGAAGGTCCCAAGAAATTGTTGGACCTAGGAGGTTCTGAAACAACTTCATTCAGATTGGGAGCTCCATATTCTACAAAAAATATCCCTACTTTCTTATGGTGAGGATACAATAACCAAAAATCATATGAAATTATGGCAAATAAAAAATTGCACATGTGACTACAATATTATAACCTGATCTAGCGCAAGGGGGGGATACTGAAGCCATCTTCTTAGCCTTCACACAACATCCTGATAGCCGCCTGGATTTTCTCGTGCCTTCTACCACGATGTCATCGTCATCAGAACAGCTCAATTCAATGACTTCTTGGGCATAGGAACAATTTCCCGTGAAAAAAGATGATGAGGTTTTCTCAAGGATGAAAACTTCGATGTGAGGTTTCCCCTTTTTGAAAACGATGAGGTCATTCTCTTGTATGCGCTGTTTAGACACAAATTCACTCCACCCAGATTCTAAGACTATCTGGTCAGCATCGTGCTTCCTTGCTCGAACACCATGTATCTTTTCCTCGTGGTCTTTGAGTGTAATGTCAGGTTCGAAATGGTCGACAAGTCTCAAGGGGATGTACTGCATAAGCAGAAAAAATGGCAAGTTTAAAAAGATGAAGAGGTCCAATGTATAACAAAGGCAGGCAACAAATCATCTGGAAAAGATTCAACTTACAATACAACTGTCCTTCAATTTAACATTTCTTTTGGCCATGGTTGCCACATGTAGAGGAATTCCAGACCTCATTCTGTGAGCTAGTTCAAGTACTTTCTCCTCCTGTGCTTTGGTTAGACAACACCCACTTGACAACGTATAGCCAACGACGGTTGAGGCGTCAACATGTCCAGAGGGATCAGGCACCACTTGTTCTGCACATAAAGTATGTTTTTTACATTGATCAGATAAGCATTGCAAAAAACATTTGACTTTAAGATGGTGATTCACTTTGCCTTTCATTAGCATACGATGATCACAAGAAGTGTGCGGAGGAGGAATGGCTCCGAAGATCTTGGGAGGTGGTTCAGAGAAGGAAGAAGGATTCTCATGGCCAGATATATTGGATATATTAACTCTGAAGGTGGAGTTCCCACGATACACAAACACAATCGAGTGACCTTGAATTTCATTTGCAGCTACAAACTCTTGCCATCCAGATGTTTCTCCAGATGTAAAGAGAAACATCTTATAGAACATCATAATCTTAACATCGTACGTCCGGCCATCAGGAGCTTCAAGCTTGACATGCTCTATATCACGGATCATATTCCTGAGATGGCTCCCAACCTCTGGCGGTATGGACTGTCCAAGGACAAGGAAGATTCATTTCGGTTAGAGATATAGGATTTGTCACACGCAACAATTCATAATGATTTGAAAAAGTAGTAGTATAAATTTTGTTTGCACCACTTCTGTGTGCTTAATAACTGAAATAGGAGTGACGATATCCACAGATATAGGATCTAGTTATTTTTCCATTGCCAAGTCTTGGCCTGCTAACAAGAAACATGAAGTGCTGAATGCTTTTTGTGCTTGTGTCTTGTGGAGCTTATGGAAAACTAGAAATAAACATGTTTTTGATAATGCTGTTTGGTCTGACACTAAACAGATCTGGTGGCTGATCTGGAAGACCCTCAAGAGGTGGATGATACTGTACACCAGCGAGTCTCTCGAAAAAATGCAGATGATGCTGGATTGGGTATCCTGCATTCTCAAGGCTCCCCTTCAGTTGACCTCATGATGAAAAGGGACCTAATGGACACTGGAGGTGTCACTCATGGCTCTTCTCTACCCAAGCTCACCTCTGGGATGCGCGAGACTGGTTACCAGAGTCCAGACATCTCAAGGCCGGGTGTTTCGCCAACTAAAAAAGAGAGCCTGTCAAACACAAGCCCTGCATCGCCTCTTGACTGGCCTGGCACACCAACCCAACCTCTCAAGAAGATGAAGGGGGGGGGGGGGGGGGGGGGGGGGGGGTTCCTGGAGCAGACCAAGGAGGTTTTCCTGATGGTTGCTGCAGAAGACAAAAGGATGCTGGCTAATTCTTGCTGCGGCAGCTCTGCCCTCTAGCTTATTAGAGAACCATGAATGTAATAGGCTGTAGGCCTCAAACTTTCTACTTGTTTTGTTTTTTGACCTTTTCAGAACATGCGTCTTGAGGCATGCTTGGTTTGTTGGAACTGTTTTGGTTTCATTATCTTTAATGGAACCGGGGGGGCTTAAAACTCCCCTGATGATCTAAAAAATAGGAGTGACGAATATATCGTGCATTCTTAATAATATATAGTTTTTATTCTTGCTAGGTAAGATGTTTAATACCATCCATCGATGAGGTATTGTGAATCAACCAAGACCTATCTATTTATCTCTACATCACACTTCGTGAGTTTGCTGATCCATAATGCCATCGCTCCCAACCTATATTTTCGCTTAAACAAGTGCCATATATTATTGCCAATTCATCTGGATCAGGTAAAATGAGTAATCTCTAGCTTAAATGAACTTACTAAATGTCCATCACGTGGTACTCCATTATGGACTATTAATTACTTAACTTCAAAAATGCATATTGTTCACACCTTGGCCATTTGGTACTTGTAGGATGACCGATACCGTAGCTAAGACCAGAGCCAAACGTTTCTTTCCAGTCAAAAATTTCATCACCCCGACCCCCCACCCCACCAAAAAAATATCCTAACCGAAACAATTGAATCTTTGATCTGAATACACACGGCACAATGTAGCTAAGATATAAAATTGCTCAAGTATCGAATAGTTTTTTAAAAGGAATAAAAAGGTTAAAAGTATATTCCATGAGTATTAAAAAAAATCTCTTTTCTGCTGCTACATGCAAGTCACAATTCACAATACCTGGACCATATCGTTTACATTAGTTTTCTAGCTATTACTTGAAAATACTGATATGCTACATGACCCCATTGGTTGGGGATTCTCGAAGAAGCATCAAGCATTATTTGGGCGAGACACAGCAAACAACTGTCAGGTCACCTTGTTTTCTTCACTCTTTTAATCGGCGGAGGTTACATCAATCAGTACCACAGGATCAGTTTTCACCGGGAAAACATAGCAAAGTGACCAATCTATTCAAAAGTTCAACCAAGCGAATAAGTCATCTTACAAGCCTCACGCATAAACAACACAATGTAACATTTTGCATAGGGTTGGACAACGTATAGAATCGGCACTTTTTTCCAGTATAAGCGTCGTCAGCTGTGATCTGGAGCAATCTCATGAATTTAGCAAAGGTTTAAATCACGCTTTAGATGATAATTGTACATGGACCCATTCAGTGGCACCCTGTTCAAATCCTATTCAGAACTTTTGTATTGGGTGCGTCTATTTATTTTTCCCTAGATTATCGCTTGCCTAAAATATGCCGGGACACCAATAACCTAACCGAAACAATTCTATCGTGGATCTGCGCACACGGCAACAATGGAGCTACGAAACGAAACCAATCGCACATTCTTTTCAAGCTTTGAGCACCTCAAAACCTCAAATTGTAAGGAATCTATGCAATGGAAGGTAAGTGAGGGGGATAAATGACCGGCCCGGCAGTGGGACTAACTGAAGGGGATAAATGGAGCTCTCACCGCGTGGTCGCGGAAGCCCTCTGAGGCGACGATGACGAACTGCTTCCCGTCGCCGCCGGCGCAGTCCTCGCAGTGGCCGTCGCCGTCGCCGCCGCTCCAGCCTGCCACACATGGATAGCAGCGGGTAAGAAGAAATCGGGAGAAGAGAGACGTTTTTAGACTCCCCCACGTACTAATCGAGCACGATCTGAGTGGTGGCTACCTGCTGGTGCTGGGTTGACCCCGGCCATCGATCGCCGCCGCCGGCGCCACCGCCGAGGCCGGTGTGGACTGTGGAGCGTGGAGAGACCGCTGGCTGGAGTGTTAGTGTGAGTGTGAACGGGGAGGCCGAGCGTCGACCCTCCGTGTGTGTGGTGTGTGGAGTGTAAATGTGAACCCGACCCCAAGTCCAAAGTCCAAACCAACGCGGTTGCTCTTCTTCTGGCGTTTTGGTCGAGACGTGGGGCAGTAACTCTCTCATCAATTATCACCCACTTGCACTGCAAAATGGAAGTGGGATTTATACTCCATCTTTTAATTTCTCAGCGAAAAAGTACTAATCACAGCATTACATGCCTCAAACCCGTCTCAAACGCTATAGCGGACGGCCCGATCAGTGACCGGTCACAAAAAAATAACCAGACGGACTTCTCAAACGTACTCAAATGCCCGGGCTAACCGGCACTCCTCAAATCCAGCCCAAATCTGGGGCAGATATGGGGCGCCCAGGCACGCCCGGGCACGTTCGCCACGACGAACTAGTGATGGGGTTCCACACAGGATCGCCCGAGAACCCGGCGATCCAACGAACATCTCCTCCGGTGGGGGTGTGAACGCCACGTGACGCCGCTCTAGCTCGCAGCCCGAGGCCAAATCCGGCTATTTAAGCCGGCTGGCATCCCCCAAATCTTGACATCCACCTCTTCCCTCTTCGTGCTGCCAGCCCGAACCCATCTCTCTCTCTCTCTCTCTCTTACTCCATCGCTCTTTCCACGCCCTTCGGCTTCACCATGGCTCGGCAAAAAAAAGACCACGTATGCTATGCTCACGCCGGAGTGTCGGTTCCAGATTGAGGAGGAGATCTGAGCAAGGCACTTCACCCGCATCGCTGTCGGCCTACCTCCGGACTCGCCAGAGCTAAATGAGGAGGAGGAAGAGGAGCAACCTGCCTCCGAACTCGAGGCGGAGATGGAGGCAGAGGCCGACGCGGAGCAACCGAAGGAGGCGGAGCTGCGGCTGTCGCCCATGTACCAGGAGACGGGCATGGAAATAGTGGACATCTCCAACGAGGAATAGAGTAGTATAGGTTGATCTACGTAGGATTTTCTTGTTTGCATGCTTTTGTATAGACTAGTAAGCTTGCACGTGCAATGCACATCTCGCCTTGTACAAAAACAATATAATGAGTAAATCAAATGATGAGACAATTAATTTTATTTTTTGACAAGCACCTACTCCCAATCATGCACACATAAGTAAACCAAAAAAAACATACATTCAAGATTACTAATATGTAATACTGCTTGAATATTAACAAAGCCACCATACAAGATTCATTATCCATGGTATGTTGTTAAAAAGTAAACAATTGCTCACAGAACAACAGACTATGAGTAGGATATGACATAAATGAATAAACAATGTCCTATCACCATTGAGATGCCTTCACCAAGATTATGTTCTCTGCTTCGTCTTTATCCAAATTCATTACTCAAAAGGTATTTAAGTTGTTCAATGATCATCACACACTATCCGAGATAAATAGTACTTTCCTGGAGAGTGTCGGAGTTCTGTATACATAGTTATACTACCAGGGTAAGAAAATGACAACATAAAAAAATTAATGTAACATCATGAGTACATGGACACTTCACGAGCACACAAATGCATCCAGAAATGACCCTGGATTGCCATCACAGGGCATTACTATGTGACATTGTGATGTGTTTGTGTGCTTATAAATCATAGTCATCTTCCTTGATATAGAATTCAGGACATGTAAGAAAGCAAAATGTACAGTAACACATGCTGGTAGCATGTGGGGGCTAGGGCGGCAACCTGCTAGCAGCGAGCTATCACAGTTTGGGAGCATTGACCACAACACATAGCATTATAAAGAGGGGAATATAGAACAAGACATATGCACAATCCTGGGATGATGGAGAGTATTCCTATAGCAACCCGATTTTCATACCCGAACAGGGATACACCATTCACACATCATTATAACATCAAATAATTCTATAGATGCATAAGCATAAACATACCAGAACAGGGTGTGGACCTTCTGAAGCTTGGAGTGGCGCTGCATTCCTATCTTTTCATGAGCATGTTATCAGCCTAGATGTGCAAAAACAAAATCGATTGGTATTACACAAGGATTACAAATTAAAAAAAAGTCTTTTCTTGGTGGACCATGTATTGTGTTTGTAATCATTCAGAACAAAAAATAAGTTAATACTGAACTTAGAACAAATGATCGAGTATCTTAAGTCCTAAATAGAAGAAAGCTTCCCGGTATGCAATGTTCGGGAGTTCGTATGTGTATACTTTGGCCCCCTGATGGAGGCGTTTCATGAGTACCCTTGTGTTGATCTTACTACCTAAGAGCACTTTGCAACTGTCAGGTGTTTTCTTTTGTACTCCCTCCGTCACGGTTTAGAAGGCACAGTTAAATTTGCGTGCATTTCCATAATAGAAAAGATTTAGGGCGCATTGCATTTATTTCTAGTAGCTAATTAGTATTCCGATATACTATTTCTATATGCATGCGTAGTGTGAATGCTATTTTTTAGCCCGTCTCATAACCAATAGATAACCACTTAGGTCCCAGAGAATTTCCAAGTGCACCTTTTAAACCGTGACGGAGGTAGTATCCTCTGCTCCTTTAGAGCCCTTTATAGATTTTTGTTGAAATATTAATAGAGAAGCAAAAAACTGCTACTTTTAGTCAGAAAATAAATAAATAGCAGAACAAAACCAATTTTTCAGTTCTAGATATGTTTTGTTAGCAATTTACCAACCTACTGTCGATTGCGTCGGTGAACTTCCTGTAATCGATAGCCACCAACTCACCACGGACCCAGGTCATCTAACCGGATGTCTTGCCACTCTGCCACTAAAACATAACACCATTTCTGATTCCTTCTACAGTGCCTCCGGTGTTATTCATGTATCTTCCGCTGAGGCTCCTCTTTTCCTTGTTGAGTTGCCCTGACTCCCGAGTTCTGACTTAAGTGCCAAATAATGAACATTTTTTTAGTTCCAACTATGTCTTTTGTAACTAATTAAAACATGCAGAACTTTTGCCCGTCATCTCTGTAAATTACATTAAAAGTGGAATAATCATAACTATAATTTTGCAAGTAATCTAGCTTAATCAGCAATCATAGTTATAGTGAATCTACTGGAAATATGGAAATAAATTTCATCAATGATAAGGATACTAAAGGTGATCTTTATGGATTTGGCCTGAACAATTCTGAAGGGAAGAAATCAAACTAATCTTGACAGGGAAAAATGGGTAGTGTAAAGTTTTAATCAAAAACATCTCCATGTAGCCCAGCAGCTGGAACATCAATGTAATTATCCAATCAGAAGACTGTAGTGAATTACTATAAACAAATACAAATGGGTGTCTTCATGCCTACCAAAAATAACATAAAAACATTCTCCACATCCCAAAACAAACCATTGCTTCCACAACCACTTTATTTTTCACCACCTTGTTCCCAAAAAATCCAACAAAGCATTATCGAAAGAGAATAACATGTTATGATGTGCTAATGAATTCCTACACAATAGTAGGATGGTTGGCGTGGCGAATTCAAGAGTTTAAAAGTGACAGGGAAAATAGATTATAAACAGCTAAGCTGATTCGGTTATGACCTTAAAGTTGAGAAGACCGTGTACAATGTTTTTTTCGTTAATAAACACTGTAGATCAGTATCCATTCTGGTCTACTGCAAAAACTAAAACTAAACATTAGTCAATTGCTGCAAAGATAGGAAAATATTGGCAGATTAGTACAGTGAAAAGAAATGAAACAAACGACTAATAAGCTAGAAGGGGTGCAGCATGGTGAAACGAAGAAGAAGAGAGCAAATCAACCACTTGCTTGACTTCCTTATCATGTCCTTGACTCCATGTCCACCCAGTTCGTACTATGCTTAGCCAGCAATAGAATGTATTTCTGTATGGGTGAGTTGAACTGAAACTCTGAAGCAGCATCGTTCTAAAACACTGTGTCTGTATGTCCACAGAAATTAGAGGAAGCGACAGAGACTGGGGGTGTGAGCATACAGAGTTACAGAACCAAACTTACAGAGGAAAACCGAAGACAACACGAATGCTGAATAGATCAGAAGATGCGGGGCGAACACAGCGGCGTGTTGCCTCATAGTGCACGTCCATGTCTAACTCTCGTCCCTTCTTCTCCGTGTCCTCCTCCTCTCCTGTCAGGGTCGTCGTCGCGATCCGCCACAGAGAATAAAATAAAAAATGAACACATCGCTCGATCAGTCAACCATAGAGACACTTCCCGACCCATCATGTCAGGGCCATCGTCGGGCGGCCGTCAGAACGTGGAAGGCGCCTCGATCCGCAGGGGCTCCAGGTGTGGGGACTGGCCAGATTGGTGGAGAAGAGTAGGGGGCGCGCGGTGGACGCCGACGGCTCGGGAGGAGGAGGACGAAGGGATCGAGGCGTGGTGCCCAGCCACTTTCCACACAGCACGCCCACTCATGGCGCGACGGCGGCTCATGGCGACGACAGCGGGACTCGGCCGGCGGCGCGCGTGGACGTGGAGGCGGAGAAGATAGGGCATGAGGAGGGCGGACCGGCGGAGCTGGCAGCAGAGAGGTCGACGAGGGTAGGGAGGAGACCATTGTCCGGCCACGTTCGCCGGCGGCTGTCCCGCGTGCGTCCAATTCCGCGGAGGCGGCGGCGGCAGAGGTAGCATCCACTCACCTCTCACCGGCGATGAGCGCCGTCACCTGCAGTCGGGCCGGCGGTGGAGCGGTCGAATGCGACGTGAGGAACTCTAGACGGACAGGCGGTGCTCCGGCGGCGCGTGAAGATGGAGGCACAGGTCGAGGCAGTGGTTGGCGGGGAGCCTGTAGGGAAGAGGTGGGGCGAGGAGTGGGGGCGGTGGCCAAAACTGCCCCGACGGCGTGGTCGCGAGAGGACAGAGGGCAGCGACGTGTTAGTGAGGATGTTAATCCAATGGCATGGTGGGTAATTAATTAACGTAATGGCATGATTGGTAATTAAAGCATAAAACACGTTTAGTATCCTTGAGGGATGTAGACCATCAGATTGCACGTTTTGATGGATAGGATGATTTGGTTCTCCGTCCTCTCGTGCTTTTATAGGGATAGTAGATTTAAGATTTCAAATATGACATATCCAGATGCAGTAGAGGAAATTTGAAATGTGTGTCAGTCACCGCCTGCGGACACGCTCGGGCGTGTTCGCGGGCATTTAAGGGCCCGAATTTGCTAAGCCTGGCTGCATATGCTCTTAGAATGTGTCGTCCTATACATTCGAGCTAGTTAGCCCCCCTCTATTTGGGATAAACTTATAATCACAGAATTGACTAGTAAAATATACGTTATACTCCCTCCGATCCATATAAGATGTCGATGATTTAATACGTACAATTTTGTACTAAATCAGCCACAACTAACATGGATCAGAGGAGTAGCTCGTTAGCAATGTATAGTTGACTTCACCTACCCTTCGACGAATTTATGAACTTGCACTCGTATTTATTGCCGGTGTTATGGCCTCAGTCCCCCCCTCCCCCCCCCCCCCCTCCCTCGACATATTGTTCATTGGTGCAGCTCTAGTGAGAAAAAAAAGCTATAGGAAAAAATTAGCATAATGCTCTCTCTGTCCAAAATATTAGTAAATGTTTTTCAGGTGTTTCTCGAAATGTTAGGCGCAATTTGCCTCCCTAGAGAATTTTAGTGGGCCTCTTCCAGTTTGCCCTTTTTGAAGT
Organism: Triticum urartu; assembly: GCF_056163025.1. NCBI lineage: Eukaryota > Viridiplantae > Streptophyta > Magnoliopsida > Poales > Poaceae > Triticum > Triticum urartu. The sequence continues at coordinate 28,235,833 of NC_141879.1, forward strand.
GATTGCTGGTTGTTTTATGGTATTTTTGTCCTTTGTTGTCACATGAAGTTGCTTTTATTTATCTTACGTGTGTAATTAAAAACCGTGAACAAACTATTTATGAAAAAGGAGATCATGTGTTTCTCATGCATAGCTACTATTGTGGTATTACTAGTACACTACACACTAAAGTCCCCTCACGTGTTTGTGTTTAAGTTCACTAAATCTCTCTTGATGTAGGTAAGTCTTGAAGATCAAGGTCCATATATACCCCAAAAAAAAACGATTGCCAAACTGGATTGAAACAAAATATTATTGTGCAATATATATACATGTGATTCCAACAGGATCGAAGACACACTTCATGTAAACACTATCCACTTATATGATAGCTTGAGTTTTGTATGACTTGTTTGTCATGGCTTGCTAACCACATTCTGCAGGGTTGCTCAGATTTATAGATGCCACAAGTGCAACAGACGGCGACAACTACCTCACTTGCCGTAGAATATAAAAGGTAACAACAGTTGGCATGTGATGTTTGGTCAAGAAATGATGGTATATGGGCCACCCACAACATTTCTCGGTTGCTGACCTCCTATAAACTAGCTGATACCCCGCACGTTGTTGCGGGAATATTTCGCAACATATCTCAGTGTGATTCGTTATATGAAACATGAATATTTGAAGTAATAATATAAAAAGCTAAAACTGAAAATACATATAATTCATTATGTTTGACTACTATATAGTCGTAAAATATTTATTAAATATAAATAACTTTATAGAATGAAAATTCTCATGTATGTTTGCATGTTGAGATGAATCTTTTCTCAATGCATGTTTCATGATGAAGTGACATGCTTGCATGTTGAAAGACATATGGTAGTGGAGGTGGGCCTTTCATCGTGCATGTTGTGTGATGATGTGGCATTCTTGCATGTTGAGAGAAATAGTTAGTGGGGGCTAGCTATTTAGATATGTATGTTTGCATGTTGAGATGAATCTTTTCTCAATGCATGTTTCATGATGAAGTGACATGCTTGTATGTTGAAAGACATATGGTAGTGGAGGTGGGCCTTTTCTCGTGCATGTTGTGTGATGATGTGGCATTCTTGCATGTTGAGAGAAATAGTTAGTGGGGGCTAGCTATTTAGATATAGAAGATAACTAGCTTCATCCCCATGTAGCACGATCACATTTAGTTGCTAGGTGATGTAATTCAACTATGCGAATCGTAGAGTCCCACGTTGTTGGCCTCGAGTGTGGCTGCAGACATTGGTTGTCGCCGCACTGCTGCGAACCGTAAGTGGCAGCCATAGTCGTTGACATGTCTGAAGCGAAGGGAGGAGGCAATGTGATGGTTGGGTCTTGAGCAAGTTGGAGACAAAGCAACAACGAGGCCACCCAAACCATTTTCCCAGCCAATAAAACAGTCCTCTAAAAATCTGATGAAAGAAGTTCCGGAAAAGAAGCGTAGTGAAGCCATCGAATAGAGAAATCGAGAGCCACATGCCATCGAATAGCCGCCGTTAGCTCGATCCCTCCAAAATGTTTTTCAGGTGCTTCTCAAAATGTTAGACGCAATTTGCCTCCCTAGATGTGATTGCTGGTTGTTTAGGGTATTTTTTTACCCTTTGATGTCGCGTGAAGTTGCTTGTATTTATCTGGCCTGCCTAATTGAAAAGCACGAACTATCTATTCATGGAAAAAGAGGTTTCATGTGTTTCTCATGCATAGCTACTACTCTGGTACCACTAGTACAATACACAATAAAGTCCCTCACGTGTTTGTGTTTAAGTTCACTGAATCTCTCTTGATGTAGGTAAAAGTCTTGAAGATCAAGGTCCACAAATACAAAAAAAAAAGTTAACAAAACTGGATTGAAATGAACTCTTCTCGTGCAATATATATACCCACCATTCCAACAGGATCATTGACACACTTCATCTAAGCACTATCCACTTATATAATAGCTTGAGTTTAGTATGGCTTGCTGGGTGCATTTCGCTTAGGGCTGCTCATATTTATATATGTCATGAGTGGGGCAAATGCCGAGAAGTACCTCACTCATGGTAGAATTAAAAGGTCGCAACAAATAGCATGTGATGTTTTGGTAAAGAAATGATGATATATGGGCCACGCACAACATTTATCACTTGTTGACCTCCTATAAATAACCAGTTTCATCCCCACGCAGCAGAATCATATTTAGTTGCTAGGGGGAATGGCAAAGTGTAGAAGGCAACTAGGCTGAAGAGGGTGAATGGCAGAGACTCACACAAAGCGTCATCTAGTGTGGAATGGGATGTATCAAAAAATTAAGTCAAGGATGAGTACAAACACAAAGTTCAGAACTGAATGATGTGGCTAGCAAGCAGGAGAGAAGTTAGGGCTCTTTTTTGCTTTAGAGGCTTAAACAACGTGGCTCTTTGTTGATAAAGCAGTCCGATTCAGCCTATATATCTTTCATATTCAGATTTCATCACAGAAGTGACACGTGGTTAGGTTGCCTCATGTAATAGTTTTTGGAATTCCAATCACGTAAAGTTTCTTAAGCCATTGTGCACATGTAATCCTTGGTGGTCTCCTTTGATTTAGGAAATCTATATATATCGGGTGATTCTTAAGCCATTGTGCACATGTAATCCTTGGTGCTCTCCTTTGATTTAGGAAATCTATGTATATCGGGTGACCGATTACCTCTCGTGTCAGTCGCCTCGCATCAGCGTGTCACACGCTCCATCCATCCTCTGTTTGTGGGCCCCATCCAAGCCTTAACTCGTCGACGACCTCTCGTAGCCACTTGTTTCATTGCGTACCTCATTCTAATTTCTATCGAGTGCTAATCCATTCCCCCATCACCTACCTCTTGCTCCTTCCCTACCCTCATGGATGAGATCCTCCTCTCACATCTCTCCTCAAGCGTGAACCTCCATCGTCCCCTACCTCCTCCAGAGCAGAGACATTGCCGCAGGGGGCGGTGGCCACCGCACCGCGCTGCACTGCCGCTACACCAGCAACTCGGCGCTGCAAGGTAGCCACACTCCATGTGTCAGTGCTACAATGGCCTAGTGCGGGTGATGCAAAGGGGTCCGTAGGCGCTTGGAAGGTGGTGCATAGGTGTCGTGACCGACGCGTGATGTTGCTGTGACGGGGCGCACACGAGTTGCGACAGACGGCGTTGGAAACTATGACATGCGTGTGGCGAAGCTTCAACTGGCATTAAACATGTTGCTACTGGACTGGCAAGCATATGATGCTTCACTGACAAGCCATCTATTCCTCATGCGAACGCGCAACGCGGAGTCACTACAAGAAATATGTCAACTTAGGACCTTCTGTCAGTGACCCTCGAAGAATTGGTCATAAATTTATGACCATTTTAGACCAATTGGTCAAAAGCTGTTCAGGGGGCTCCAAACCCTAAACCATTGCGACCATTTTGGTCAGAAAGGTTGTAGTTTCCTTACACGAAATGGTCACAAAGCAAACAGTGCTAGTCCGCTGCCTTATTTCTAGTTGTTAATGACCAAATTAGATGGTCATAGCCTTGTAGATTGTGGTGGGTTGTGATGACTAGGCGCCATCTCATCAGTTTTGCCTATGTGTCATGTCCATGTGGCAGTTTTTGCCGTAGGTTGTGAAGCAACCTATATTTCTATCATTCCCAAAATTCCCAAAAAAATCTCATAAATTCTTTGGGGCATATCTTCATCAAATATGTAAAAATCCTTCCTTGCCTAGTTCAAAACTAATTCAACAATATTCATTTTCCTATTCTGTTCACAACAACACTTTATGAAGGAAGTGCTATTTATATATTCTTGATTGACCTTGGAATTTTTGGGCACTCTTTCCTATCCAAATCATTACCGCATGACAAAATTCAGCTCCATTTGCCTAGCAAATCTTCCTCGGCAAATTTCCAAAGTTTTTTGTCCACCTAGAAGCATTGTGAAGGAAGTACCTTTTTTATATCTCTAATTGACATGAAATTTATACAGTTCCTTCATATGCCCAAATTATCACCCTCCTCTAAATTGCAGCTCAGTCAAATCATCTATGTGATCCCAGGTTCAATTTATATTTTATGGCCAAATTGGCACGTTGCAAAGCAAGTGTTATATAGACCCCTCCTATTACCCTCAAACTTTTCAGGCACTCTTCCATACCCAAATAATTGCCACATGATAATATTCAGCTCAATTTTCCTAGTAAATCTTTCTCGGGAAATTTCCAAAGTTTCTACCTCGAGAGAAGCTTTGTGAAGTAAGTACTAGCTAGGCTTACCCAAATGATCTGAAAATTTACCAGCGCATGACCATACCTATGTAACTTACCCACACCAATCTTTAGCTCATTTAATTCATCCAATCTCTCTCACTAGTTTTCCCAAGTTTTTGTCCATAGAAGAGCATTGTGAAGGAAGTACTACTTTGGCATGTCAAAATGATATCAATTTTCTACAATGCTTTCCTATGCCCAAATAACCATCCTCCACAAAATTTCAGCTCAATCCATTCATTATTTTGAGCCCAGCTTCAACATTCATATTTTTGTCCAGTGTGGTACTTTGCAAAGCAAGTACCACCTAGGATCCTCCTTTTGAGCTGAAAATTTGTGAATACATTCTCCTTAGTAGATGATCATCCTCGGCCAAAACTCACGCCCATTGGCCATGTGCATTTCCCGTACCACTAATCAAACACTTGGCTGTTTATTCATGTTTGAGCATCGATCGGTCTCCTCATGAGAATCTTATGTTGTAATTTTCTTCCTGGCACCTACCTGGGGAGTTCCCAACCCACTAGACATGCCTATGCCGCCCAGAACACATGGCAATGCCAGGGTCACGCGGTGACCACGTGGCGGGCATGCGAGTTTACGCGCTCTAGAGTTGGGGCCCTCAGCCACCGCCCAAACCTTGACGTATCGCCACCAAACCATGTATTTATGATTAAATAGGTACTTATGTACCTAGAAATGATTTTTGGAAAAAATAAATAGCAAACTATGAGACAGGTGCAGTTCAAATTTGACCCGCTTCCAACTGAATCAGCGGGAATTTGTCTTTTTCACGAGAGGTGGATCAAAACTTTTTACACCCAACCATTTGGTCAATTGTGCATTAAATATGTCCTAGTATTTTAGAAAATTGATCTGGTCCAATTTTGCAATAAATATATTGTAGGTCCTTCACAAAATAAACTCATTTCGGGCACTCGAAAAATGGAAAACGAATTTTCCGTGCAAAGAAAATGAAAACTCCCTTAGGCAACATTGATCATTTAAACAAAATATGCCATGATATCATTTGAACAAACTATGCCATGAATGTGGCCATAAGATTGATCATTTGGCTTGAAAGCCATTGATCTCCACACGTGATAGCTTGTTTCTGAGAACACTTTTTTAAAATAATTGCCGTATTACAAGTTTGTTATTTTTCCTAGGAACTTGGCCACATACAATGACACAATGCGAAGGTTTTCCAATTTTTTGACTTTTTTTTAAATTTTTTTATGCCCGTTTCAAAATGCGGTCAAAATGGCGGGAATGACCGTTCCTAGCTAGTGGTTGAATCTTCGAACTTTTTTGGTGTTTCTATGATTAAATAGATACTTATGTACCTAGAAATGATTTTTGAAAAAAATAAAGAGCAAACTACAAGGTAGCTACAGTTCAAATTGACCCGCTTCCAGCTGAATCGGCGGAAATTTGTCTTTTTCATGAGAGGTGGATCAAAACTTTTTACACCAAACCATTTGGTCAATTGTGCATTAAATTTGTCCTAGTATTTTAGAAAAATGATTTGGTCCAATTTTGCAACAAATATATGGTAGGTCCTTCACAAAAAACCTCCTTTTGGGCACTCGAAAAATGGAAAATGGTTTTTTCGTCCAAAGAAAGTGACAACTTCCTTAGGCAACATTGTTTGCCATTCCAATATGCACCCTTGTGCACAATATGATATCATTTAAACAAACTATGCCATGGATGTGGCCATAAGATTGATCATTTAGCTTGAAAGCCATGGATCTCCACACGTGATAGCTCGTTTCTGAGAACACTTTTTTAAAATAATTGCCGTATTACAAGTTTGTTATTTTTCCTAGGAACTTGGCCACATACAATGACACAATGCGAAGGTTTCCCAATTTTTTGATTTTTTTTTGAATTTTTTTGTGCCCGTTTCAAAATGCGGTCAAAACGGCGGGAATGACCGTTCCTAGCTAGTGGTTGAATCTTCGAACTTTTTTGGTGTTTCTATGATTAAATAGATACTTATGTACCTAGAAATGATTTTTGAAAAAAATAAAGAGCAAACTACAAGGTAGATACAGTTCAAATTGACCCGCTTCCAGCTGAATCGGCGGAAATTTGTCTTTTTCATGAGAGGTGGATCAAAACTTTTTACACCAAACCATTTGGTCAATTGTGCATTAAATTTGTCCTAGTATTTTAAAAAAATGATTTGGTCCAATTTTGCAACAAATATATGGTAGGTCCTTCACAAAAAACCTCCTTTTGGGCACTCGAAAAATGGAAAATGGTTTTTTCGTCCAAAGAAAGCGACAACTTCCTTAGGCAACATTGTTTGCCATTCCAATATGCACCCTTGTGCACAATATGATATCATTTAAACAAACTATGCCATGGATGTGGCCATAAGATTGATCATTTAGCTTGAAAGCCATGGATCTCCACACGTGATAGCTCGTTTCTGAGAACACTTTTTTAAAATAATTGCCGTATTACAAGTTTGTTATTTTTCCTAGGAACTTGGCCACATACAATGACACAATGCGAAGGTTTCCCAATTTTTTGATTTTTTTGAATTTTTTATGCCCGTTTCAAAATGCGGTCAAAACGGCGGGAATGACCGTTCCTAGCTAGTGGTTGAATCTTCGAACTTTTTTGGTGTTTATATGATTAAATAGATACTTATGTACCTAGAAATGATTTTTGAAAAAAATAAAGAGCAAACTACAAGGCAGCTACAGTTCAAATTTGACCCGCTTCCAACTGAATCGGCGGGAATTTGTCTTTTTCACGAGAGGTGGATCAAAACTTTTTACACCCAACCATTTGGTCAATTGTGCATTAAATATGTCCTAGTATTTTAGAAAATTGATCTGGTCCAATTTTGCAATAAATATATGGTAGGTCCTTCACAAAATAAACTCATTTCGAGCACTCGAAAAATGGAAAATGGTTTTTTCGTCCAAAGAAAGTGACAACTTCCTTAGGCAACATTGTTTGCCATTCCAATATGCACCCTTGTGCACAATATGAGATCATTTGAACAAATTATGCCATGGATGTGGTCATAAGATTGATCATTTAGCTTGAAAGCCATGGATCTCCACACGTGATAGCTCGTTTCTGAGAACACTTTTTTTAAAATAATGGCCGTATTACAAGTTTGTTATTTTTCCTAAGAACTTGGCCACATACAATGACACAATGCGAAGGTTTCCCAATTTTTAGATTTTTTTGAATTTTTTATGCCCGTTTCAAAATGCGGTCAAAACGGCGGGAATGACCGTTCCTAGCTAGTGGTTGAATCTTCGAACTTTTTTGGTGTTTCTATGATTAAATAGATACTTATGTACCTAGAAATGATTTTTGGAAAAAATAAATAGCAAACTACAAGGCAGCTACAGTTCAAATTTGACCCGCTTCCAGCTGAATCAGCGGGAATTTGTCTTTTTCACGAGAGGTGGATCAAAACTTTTTACACCCAACCATTTGGTCAATTGTGCATTAAATATGTCCTAGTATTTTAGAAAATTGATCTGGTCCAATTTTGCAATAAATATATTGTAGGTCCTTCACAAAATAAACTCATTTCGGGCACTCGAAAAATGGAAAACGAATTTTCCGTGCAAAGAAAATGAAAACTCCCTTAGGCAACATTGTTTGCCATTCCAAGATGCACTCTTGTGCAAATATTTGATAGCTTCTTCACAAAAAAAATTCATTTTGGACACTCAAAAAATAAAAAATAAAATGCTGACATGATTTTACACTTTATTTTTATTTGACCACGACCAATTTTAAATGGTCATAACGTCCAATACTAGATGGTCATAACGTCATACACGCGTACTGCGTTCTGATTGGGCCATAGACATCTCACGCGGATCATGCATCAAGCACCGTTGGATGCTCCTGGATCCAACGGTAGCCCTCGCCCCCTAACCCTCTCACCCACCTAGCCCTAACACGCCCCCACTTCCCCACGCCCCCACTTCCCCACCTTCTCCACCTTCTCTCCCGTACACTTAGCCGCCGCCGCCCCCTTTGGCCAAAACCCTAGCGCCCGCACCATGGCCGGCCTCCACCCCTGCGTCGACGGCGACGAGCCCGAGTCCCCCCGCCTCCCCGCCCTCAAGTGGCTAGAAACCCACCAGAAGAGAGGAGAGCGCCGCTCCTCCTCCGTCTCTCTCGATTCCCAGCCCACACACCCAACCCGCCGCCGCCGACCTCCATCCTCTCCGCCAACCCCGGCCACCGGCGACCACTCCCCTCCCATCCTCTCCCATGGCCATGGTGGGACCCTCCTCGCTCGCGCCATAAACGTAGCCGCACCGCACAGCCATGGCGAGATCCAGCACCAGGCTCATGAGGAGGAGATGAGACAGGCAGGCACCCTCGAGCCCGCCAAGGAGGAGCTGCTCTTCAAGGTCCGTCCCCCTCCCGCACGCACGCCAAGTCAAGGTCGCGATTTGACTTCCTCTCTGCTCTTCTTCCTCAACAACGCAGGCAGGCAGAGTTTGGGCCACCGCGTCGCCGGCGTTGTTCCTCCTCCACCTCGACTGGCCGACGCAGAGAGAAGAGAAGCCCGAAGTCCTCGGCCCTGTCGTCGGAGCGCCGAACCCTCATCGCCTGGATCCAGTCGCCGACGCAGCCACGCCGTTCACCCCGGGATGGATGTTGCTCTGCAGATGGCCAGGGTCTCCGCCGTCGGCGTCGGCGTCATCTATGGCTCCATCAAGATCGGCATCCTCAAGGTATGGTAACGCGCCCGATCCCCCTTCCTTCCTCTATGGTATCATGCGATAAGTGAGATTTGGTAGGGTCAGTGTGTGTTGGCCAGTGCTTCCGTGGTTCTAGGATTAGGAGCCTCTGGTTCTATGGTTGGACAGATTTAGGTTAGGTTTGTGCTGTGCGTTCCGCGAATCTGAGATTAGCACAGGGTTTGGGCTTGGAGATATACTGCCGCTGGTGGTTACAACAACTTAATTCTCCCAGCTGTCTGGTGGTTACAGCTGCTGCCTGATTTTGCATGCTACTTACTCATTTGTCCCATGAGTTTTCATCGGTCTGTGTAGGGTTTGATACATGCATTGCATTACTCGGAAACTTGTGTCACTAGTGTCCGAGTAAGTTTGGAGTTTACAGTATTCATATTGTGTGATGATGAGTTTGTGTCACTCTGCATGCATGTCGAGTTCTGCACAAGCATTGCTTTGCTACTCTGCTTTTGTTCCTTGCTGCTGCTGCCGCTGCTGGTAATCAGTTACCACTCAGTTTTTTGGTAAAAGCTTCATCTGTTCTTGCTTCTGTTGCTGATGATGCAGGGACACTATCTGCTATGGTGCGCTCTGCTCGAGAAGGAGGACTACGCTCTCGCCGTCAAGGAGTTCGAGAAGGTCCGCGGTTTGCAAATCCTCTCTGTACATTCTGAACCAGGCTCTGTATTATACTAAGATCATCACGTTCCTGCCATTTACAGTATAAGAATTGGTAGATTGTAAGCACCAGTCTGACTGACGATTAACTTGAAGATGGTCTAGAATATCTGTCAGGAGTTGGCGTGAGTTGTAGTCTAACACATTTATTGGATTTTATTGTCTGCGTTTTCCATAGCATTGCGGAATTTTAACTGAACCCCTTGCCCTCTTTCACATTTGTAAATATCATCAGATGAAATGGTTTCACTCTTACCACTTGGTGGCTCTACATAGCTTGTCATCAGCTTGTTATCTTCTTGAGAAAGATGGACAAATCAATGTGTAACGACTAGTACTGATTTTCTTGGTGCATTTCGCCCCGCTCTTCTGATTACCTATGGATTTAATTGACAATTCTAGCTAAAGTTAATTTTTACTGATCAAGGTGGGGCCAAGGTCCTCTACAGAATTTACAAAAGCAATTTTTACTGTATGAAGAAACTAAACAGATATAGTCCGTCGTATTCTTAACAACACAAAACGATGCATCTTCCAAGCAAAAGTAATTTTGCATATCCAAAAGAGAAGCGCCCTGCAGCCTGTTGTTACTTCCATCTCTGTTCCAAAAAACAGAGGAACCATCTTTTTTGGTTCAGATAATTGCGAGGAACTTCCTGAACTGATCCCTGCTTCCTCTGGTTGTTGTTTGTGCCAGGTGACCCAAGGTTGCTGAAGAGGAGCAGCAGCCGCACAAGAGTATCTGAAGATGACTCCTCCGTTTCTAACCCATCCCCTTCCTTCCATTGTTTTGGATGATGAACTTGATCCTGCTTAATTAATTAATTTCTCATCGTGCTTAATTAGTTGTAAATGTGCCCCCTTATTGAAGAAGAAGAAGAAGATAATACAAATGTAATTTAATTGGATGGTCCCTTTCATCGTGCTTAATTAGCTGTAAATGTGCCTCCCTTACTGAAGAAGGTAAGAATCCATATGTCTTATGCAAAATTAACTTTGTCATCTTGTAAGCACTCTAGGCAGTGTCTAGAGGGTGAAAATATGAGAACAAAAAAGAATTACTGGATTAATTTAAAACATCCATCCTTTACTCCGTCCATGTCATTGTTATTTACCCCTGGGAGTATTTTTAACTTGAAAATCTCTGGTGAACTGCCATTTCGAGTACATTTGCTTGCTCTGTTAATTTTTTGGATTAATCCATCTTGCTCTGTTAAGTAAAATTTGATATGTGGAGTAGCAGCAGTAAGCTAGACCCTCCATCTTGCTCTGTACATAGTCAAAGCTACTCCAAGTTAGCAGCAATACTGTTAACTTCTCAATTTGCTTGGATTACATTTAACTTCTAGTACTCCAGTACTCTAGTAATTTTGCTTAGAGTATTTAACAAGATTGAACTGTACATGTGTGGAGTAATTTTGCTGGGAGTATTTAACAAGATTGATAGTGGGTTCTATGCATCCCCATTTATGAGTTATGCAGAATAAGAATTACAATTTGCTGCAATTCAGATGTTTTGAATTTTTCAATCTTGAATTGTTCAATGATGATAGCTATCTTGCATCGTACTATAAAATCATGGATCGGCAACTAGGTGATTGTCAATCTGTTCTTGCTAGATGTGTTGTTGTTTTTCTTCTTCTAAGATAAGATGGTAGCATCACATGTCATCCTATCATGTTGTACTAGTTCCTGAAGTGTAAGATAAGATGGTGGCATCAGATGTGTGTTCTGACTTGTGACTGCTTACTACATGGATACATGCAACTAGCTAGCAACCTAGCAGTACTAGTAAGAATATATGTGACTAATTCCCTCCCTATACCTTGTGATTGATTCCAGGTATATACAGATGCCATCTTTGTCTGGCAACATATGCACCTGATTACATTCAGGTGCATATAGTATACTTGAACAGTGTAAACATATGCATCTGCAAAATTATCTCATTCATAGTGTGGTGCCTATGTATACCAGTTATCAATTGGCTTGATTTAGGCTGTTGATAGTCAGTGTCCCAGTGACAGAAATAACTCAAAAGCTATACCTTTAGTTGTGCCGGCAATCGAATGTATATAATCGTAAACGTGAAACTAGTTATTACCGTAGCTAGCAGATCTCTTTAGTAAGCAGTAACTGGTAGTTCTCATAATCCATCCCATAGATTACTTCCCCAACGTGTGTTCCAAGGGCTTTACCTGTTAGAATTGATGCTTGTTTCTACTAAGTGTTGCACTTGTTTCTACTAAGTTTTAACTATGAATCTGTTGTTTCACATATACTATATACAACTGATGCCTTGAAGAAGTCAGCTCCCCTTGGATGGTGCAGTGTAGCAAATAAATGTCGATTTATTCATTCTTTGGTGAGTGCACACTACTAGCACATTCTTTGCTGTGATCAAGTGCGACTCATATCCAGTTGTTTTCTCACATTATTATTTGGTTATGCCATGCCGCTGCCATTGTTTGCTTAAGCATGATTTGCTCCAACCTGGCATTGTGTTGTACTAGTACTAGTACATACTTCAATTGCATGCATGCATGTTTGCCGTTCCCGGAACTGTTTGACTGCTTTGCATATGGCTTGTGTCTTGCTGCTCTCTACCTGTTGTACTGTCCATATGTTACTTGATCATTTGCAAAATATATCTCAGTTTTTGCTGTAATGAGAATGTTATATGCATGGTTTCCTGTTAAATCTAAAGTTCTGCAGCAAATTTTCATCGTTATGAGAATTTTATATTCACGGATTCACTTGATTATGTTTCTAACTTTTCATAATTTATTATTTGCAGATGTTGGCTTTCATTCTTCCAAAGTTGGGTGTACATGAGCTCTAGGAAGAATCCCGAAGATAAACCACACCCAGCAATGTGTTTTAGCTCACTAGAGATAGTTATGCTTGCAGCTAGTTATGTGTATATTTAGTTATATTTTATAGCTGAATACCAGAATTGTACTATGTTTGGCTGTTGTATGAAATATTATGCCTTATTGGCTCTTTTTGAATCAAATTATCTAATTGCACAAATATAGAACTGGTGTGTGGTACCCGAAAAGCAAACCTGGTAATTGGTTCCCATTTGACTAGTGGGACCTACTTTAAAATAGAAAAGAAACAAAAGAAAACTGACAAGTGGGCTGAAAAAAGGACGAGGCCCCCCAAAAAATTGCATTGTAAAAGGTTTCGGCCCAAAACATAAAAGTCTATTGGGCCTGGCCCATGTAGCTTACCCAAATTGAAAGAAAAAAAATAACAAATGGGCTGAATTGTTGGGCTCGGCCCATGTAAAACACCTAATCGGACCGGGCTGAATTTTGTCAGTGACCTTTTCAATTCGTCGCAATTTTGCCACGTCAGATTGCCACGTCGGATCCGACATGGCCTGGGGAGAGAGCTAGCGACCAAAACAGAAGGTCATAGGATCAACGACCTTTTGTTAAAGGTCGCTATAGTCAGTTTACGACGCCCAGCTTTTGACCTTATGTTTTTGGTTAAAAAAAGGTCATAAATGGAAATTTGTGACCATTCAGTGACCAATAGTGGTGGTCATAAGTTGACATATTTCTTGTAGTGAGTAGGTGGGGTGGTGCAGCGAGCGGAGTGTGAACGGCGAACATGTTGCGACTAGAGCATCGAGCGGAGCGTGAACGTGCAGGATCCTGCTGTGGCTGGGACGCATTTGCTGCCCACAGAGGCATGTGAGAAGGAGGACTGCTTGGAATCATGTGTGTGTGAAGTTGTATCCAACAACCATGAGGGTGGCATTCGGAGGCCTGGTGCAGCGATCGACCGAAATAGGCGATGTAATTCATCGATTTGAATCGTAGAATCCAACCCGGTTGGTCCAGTGTGTAGTTCAACTCGGTTTAATAACTTTACCGTTTGTGCGGCGAGTGTGGGCGGTGACGGTCCTGCATCCGGTGATGGTTGCAGCTGCAGCAATGGTCATCAGCGCATTGCTCTGAACCAGAAGTGGCAGCCATTGTCGTCTACGTGTCTGAGGCGAAGGGATGCGAGAGAAGGCAATGCGATGGTTGGGTCTTGAGCAAGTTGGAGACAAAGCAACAACTAGGCTGCCCAAACCATTTTCCCAGTCAATAAAAAGGTCCCCTAAAAAATCAGGTAAAAGAACTTCCAAGAAAGAAGTGTAGCGAAGGCCAGCGCTCTGTGCCAGTCGACCGACCCAAGCGACACGTCAGCCGTACCACGATCATTGGATTAGTCCACCTGTAACCGTCAGATTAGACACCCTCCCCCACCCACATCATCTTTTTCTTCCCTATCACTTTGTCTGACATCAGAGCGAGAGAGAGGATAAACATCGTTGACCTTTAGTGATGAAAATAGTTTACTTCATATATACAACCCTTTTTAAATAAAACATGGAAATTTTTTATATACATAAACCGTACATGACTAAAATAAATTTATACACGAACAACTTTGCAAATACCCGATGAACATTTTTCAGAATAACAAATAAATAAATATGTGTACAATAAATTCTTTTTGTTTTCAACAATGTAAATTTTCTATTTTGAAAAATAATGAACATTTTCTCTCAACCTGTGAAATAAAGATATTTCCCCAGAAAAATCATGGTTCAAAATTGGTATTAGGTCGACCCATGTCGCACCCTGCGTGAGTGTTAGCTCTACTCTTCCACGCACTAGGCGCAGGATAGGAGCACTCGGCTGGTTTTTTTTTTATTAAAAAATGTATACATGTTTGGTTGTATGCATCGTTTTTTACCCCTTTGCATTTTTTCCTCAACTAGGTCTTTTCGACATTGATGCGGAGTCGACCAGGGGAGACTCTCCCGTTTCATGCTTCCTCCATCCACACCCTCGAGAGACTGATCTGGCAGTCCGAGCGGGCCGGATCGAGATTGCCTGGGAGGAGGGGGAGTAACATAGGTAAGGAGGTCGTAGAACTGAGCACCCTACGCTACCGGAGAGGTCAGTGGCACCAACCAGAACCAGGGCTGCCTCCCCGGCGAACAAAGGTCCTGCAACCGGTGCAGGGCAGCAGAGCCTTATCACCACCTTCATTGGAGGCTGCACGGTGGCCGGCGACGTCCTCAAGTGACGGCGGGAAGGGATGGAGAGGAGGGGTGGGTGGCTCGGGCGGCTAGGGTTCCGTCGCCCATTCGAGGCGACGCGAGAGCCGCGAGTGGGCGATGGTTCGGCTTTCTCGCTCACTGTTCCACGGAACTCTTTAGAAGCGTCACATATGTTTTCATGAGGTTTCGTTGTCTGCTTCTTGAGGTTTCATCGTGATGACAGACATCTTCTCCCCAACTCCCTGTAGACCAAAAAAAAAACTCTCTGTAGATTTCCACTGCAGTTCTTGTCCACCAGACACGAACGACACCCAAGAAAAGTCTACTACTTCCTTCGCAGAAAAAGAAGGGAAAAGTCTTCGTGATTTCTCTCTCTATCACAGTGTTCTCCGTGCACGTACCTTTCCACAATAGAAGAAGAAGTTGCCGCGCAACCTCCTCCAGTCTGTGACAGCAACCCTAAGTTAATGCCGCGCCATTAATCTGACACGGACCCGTTCCAAACCTACCGACTTGATTTCCCGTCGGCATCAAACGCGCAGCGTCGCTCGGACTTCCTCCTTCCAGTCGTCTCCCGCCACCGCGTCGTCCAGCACCTTCTTAACCAACACCAAGCAAAATAGGCAAGCCAGAGTCAAGTTCTCGGGCGCACGAGCTTGCCGATGGGTTGCCTGCGGCGCCGGCCGGAGCCGGCGGCCATCGACATCTCCTGGGTGTCCTGCCGGGGCGTCAGGTCGTCGCTCCCGTTCCACACGCCGTGCCTCTACGCCTCCGTCTGTCTGACGCCGTCGTCCGCCCGCAAGAACGTCCGCCGCCGCCGCGTCAAGACCCCCACCGACCGCGCCGGCGGCGAGAACCCCGAGTGGGACGAGCGCCTGCGCCTCCCCCTTCCCGACGACGCCTCAGAGGACGAAGCCGCGGGGAAAAAGAAGGACGGGCACGTTGACAACCACGACGGCGTCCTTCTCGTGCGGTTCGAGCTCAAGGCCGAGGTGGCCGTCCTCGGGGACGTGCTCGCCGCGTCGGCCGTCGTGCCGCTCTCCGACCTCGTCGCCGACGGCAGGACGCGCCGCGTCTCCTACCAGCTGGCCTCGTCCGAGGACCGCAGGCAGCCCAACGGCGTCATCTCCTTCTCCTACGCCTTCCACCACGGAAGCACCGTCGACGACGACCAGGAGGACCGCAGCAGCGACGGTGAGCCCGTATCGCCCGCTAGCCCGGCCCCTCCCCCGCCGCTGCCTCAGTCGACGGCGTCGTCCTCCGGGATGTACCCGGTGATAGACTGGGGGCCACTGGAGCACCTCGCGGTTTACCCGCCGGTGAACAACGACACGGTCACGTCCTCAAGCTCATCGGAGCCGATTGCGGTCTACCCGCCGTTGCAGGAGACATCGAGCCGTGGAATTTACCCGACGGTGGGCGAGCCGGATAGCAGTTTGTACCCCACAGTAGACTTTGCTCCGGTGAGCTGTTACCCGCCGATGACGGCGCCGTACTACTACGGTGGTGGTTTCGGGTGTCCGGCAGCTCCTGCATGGGACGGGCGATGTTTGTACGGTTGAAACCTCGGTTTCCACCCTTGTTTTTCCAGCGTTTCGTTGGACGGTGCGCCGACGGCTTGTACTTTTTCCCGTAAAATTCACGTGGTGATGCCAGTGCACCAGTGATGCTGGGGTTGTGCTGTGTGTTATTGGTGGTATTCGATATGTTCGAGCCGATCAAATTCGTATGTATATTTGTGAAATTTGTGTATGTTGTCAGATGTGCTTGATAAATTAAGGGCACCTTTGATTTGAAGGTCTTTTATAGGAAATTTCCATATGTTGGTGGTTTTATTAGTAGAATTGAATCCTGTGAATTTTTTTATGGAATCATTTCTACTGTACTCTCCACGAAAAATCTAGCATCTACTCCAACCTCATGAAAAAAAATTGTTTTGTTGTAATACAATTGAATATGAGACATTTTATAGAACATCAACTGGTTTTGGGCCGTTTTTTTTTTGTGATCAGATGGTCTGGATGCATGAATACTACACCAAAAGTATACTTAGGCGCCATGGACATTTTGGGTAGTTCAGCATCATAAATCTCTCAGAGAGCATCCCTGATCCCTCCAAGAACAATTACTATATGGAAAACGCTATGGTTCAGCTGGCGGATAACACACATTGTGCCTGGCACCTCCTACGTTTGATACGTGTTTTTATCCTTTTCTTATGTACTCTCCGCCTCCTTACGCCCACTCGCAGCCATGGCTGCTGCTCAAGCGCACACGTCCGAGCTCCACTCCCGCCACCATCTGCCCAGTTGCGCCGCTCCAGACTTCCATCTCTCTCTCTCTCTCTCTCTCTCTCTCTCTCTCTCTCTCTCTCTCTGTCGTTGCTCCTGCCGGCGATGCTTTTTTATACTTTTCGCAACAAAGGCTTTGTTGGCAAAGTCCTCCCGCAACATCATCTCTTGTCGCATAACTTTCTTGATTCACACCGCACATGCTATCATCTTTTCAGTGAAAAATTTCTGCAACATGATTCATGTTCCAAAAGTCCTCTCGCAACATGATCTATGTTGCAAGAAAGGTGAAGACAAAAAATAATCTACAACACCACCACTGTTGCAAAAGTCCTTCCGTAACATCATCTATGTTGCATAAAAAGTTAAAGACAAAATAAAAATTTAAGTGAATATAATGCTTCGATGGTTTTGCAACAAAGCAATGAATTTCACAAAATCTACCTTGTTGCAATTTCACGACTATCTGTGGCACAATCCAACGACTCGGGAGGGGGCGGATCATCTAAAAAGATCTGGAGGGCGATGCATAACGCGACCTATATGGCCCCATTGTATCACTATTCACGAACAGGCTCCAGCCATTTGATAAACATTATTTTCCTTAATAAATTGTATTTGTTCAGTGTATTCTATATCACAGAAACGTGGCCTAGCATTAGAGCTTGCAGTATGAGAATCAAACAGCAGGGATTCCCCCACATGCCGTGTACATGACCAGAGCTGCGGCGTGTTGGCTGGCATGGGCGCACGGCAGTGAGGGCTGGGCCGGCAACCTGGAGACACCGAGTAGTGTGTGGATGCAGACAAGCCTGATGACAGCGGCATGTGGCAACCGGAGGCAAAGGTGTGCGGCGGTAGCAGTGGCTATTGATGCTAGCGAAAGGGTTGAGTATTGCCTGCGAACCCTATATGAATAGTAAAATAGAAAAGGTACAAGTGAAATTTAAACAAATCTAAATTTCCGGGTATCAAAACTGGTTGATGATTCTACTCATGTGTGAGGTTTCGTTAAGGCAACCTACGATTCATAGCGAGAAAATACTGTCTGACCTATGATTCATTCAAACATTTTTATACAATCAATTTTTTTGACTTATCTGCCGAGAATACGACGAATGTCATTTCTTTACGGAACTTCATCCGGGAGTAGAATGAACAACCAGGTTTGATACTTTGAAGAAAAAAATCCAGGTATTTCTACTTATTTTACAATTCATATAGGGTTCACCGGAACACAAGAGCTCCAATGTACCATAAAAGTTCCCTTAAATAAACACAAATCTTGTAAGATTCTAATGGGCATGACATTCCAATTGTTTGTTTTTCCTATTACTACGTTCTTACAATCCTATGAATCAAAAAGGCCCTAAGTTGAGAGTAAATATTAAGCTACTTCACGACTTTTCTACTAATTGGTATCAGACGATCACATGCAATTTAATTAGTGCGATACTATTTGACAATAAACATGCCACATGTCAGATTTAGTCAGTTCTCCGAACTTGTCTAATGATATTTGGAACCATATGTTAATATAAGAAGTTAGCCTAGCTTACTTGGATAGAGAAGTTGATATTTTGAAACGGGGGGAATATTATTGTACATGCCGGCTATTAGGTTGGCTCTAACTGACATGGCACCTCGTTATAACCATGCTCTAATATGTTACCATCATATAATACTTTTCAAGACAAAATGAGTCTATAAACTAATAAGTACAACCACCTATGACACTACCTTTATGTTACTCCCGACTATGAAGGTAGTAACATAGTCTAAGTTACTCCCCACTATGACTATCGCATCTGGAGAACAAGTAACTGACTACATATTGTACATGTTTGAACCAAATGCACGAGAGATACACAATAATTGTCTACTAAAGTTCATGATTTGCCTTCATTCAATACGTGTATAAACGTGCTCGAATACTCATAACTGTACTACTTACCGATACGAAATCAATGCAAAATGGTACTTGTCAATAATGTAGCACGCATATATAATGTTGAACTTGCAGCAAGCTTGACAACCCACCTGTTGACACAAATTTATATTGCCGGTATCAAATAGCTCATGACTTAGGAAAGCTGAAAAAGAAGTAGCATAGGGATACATGCCCAAAGAAGAAAATTAGATACCGGTTGTGTGATGAGATCGGGAATGGGAGACTTTGGGAAAGAGAGTTGTGCTAGCATGTGGCGACCTTAGGAACTCAACCATACTTGCATGCATTCCGGCATTCGTGCATTCATCGATGCTGTCTAGTGTAGCTCGATATGGCTCCATACACCAGGATGTGGAAGCGTGGGAGTGTGTGGAGTTTATTCGTTTTCGGTTCACGTTTGAGTGCATAGTTGCCCTACGAGCTTACACGCATGGGTCGACTGGGCGCACATTGGTCGTCACAGAAAAGTTCGTACTAGTGAATTAGCATCATTGACAACGGCATTTAGCTGTGCATTGATGCTTTTGAGGAATCTACAACGTCGCATCCTTGCAATCTGCCAATAAACAAAACCGTTTTATCATTGTGTTCGCGTCGTACATGGATCTCCTGGATGATTCCGGCTGGACGGTGAAATTCTGAAACAGCTTCCGGCCTGACCAGGATTTCCCTATACGTATCCGACTCTATATCCAAATCATAGATACGCCGTGCAAAGCTCCAAACCCAAAGCAGCTAGAGTGGAGGTGTTAGCTGGTTTGATCGCCACGACCAGCGGTAATTCTCATACGAAGAAACACACAAAGAAAGAAGATCCAAGGGTGCAGGTTCTGCCATGTTGCCCGCCATGGTTGGGCCGCCGAGGAGCGTGATGGTTGAGCCGGCGAAGAAGCAAGTTTTTCCGGTACCAGAAATCCACGCGGCCGCTTCCTTGGCGAGAGAGGTCGTGACACGCTTAGCTGCGTCCCACCCACGTGTCACGACCCATCCGTCAGCAACGAGTTCTGTTGGAAATATGACCAAATTACTACGAGATTTAATCCGAATAAACAGAAGATAAATCATGACCACAGCAGCAGAGATTAAACTAATCATGCGAACTAGCATAGCAGATGAACATATCATATTTAGGGCACATACTGGAAGCATGAATTCTACCACGATCTCGAACAGGAAGGATAGAATCACATACGGTGCAGCGGGTGCAGCACCGCCGGTGTTGACGTTGTCGCCCATGTCGTTGAGGACGAGGTTGCCGAGGTCGGGGAAGAAGTCGTCGTTCGCGAAGTCGTCGCTGCCAGCAGTCGCGCGAGTGCGCTCCCCAAAAACCTGATCGCCCCTCTCCCGTACAGGATCACGAGAGGCGGGGTTCCAGAGGCCTGTTGTCGCTTCTCGCGGTGCACGCCGGAAGGAGGGATGGAGAAGACTTGCTTGGCAGCGCAATGATCTGGAACGGTGGTGAGAAACCATACGAAGCGGCGGCGGCTAGGGTAGACGTCTGCCTGACTATATAGTGCGGGCCGGATAGGTCGTGGGAGTAAACCCCACGTCCGAGTCGTCACGATCCAAAAGAATCGGAAACGGTTCAGTAATTAACGCGCCCGTTAATTATTAAATAATGACATTAATTTTCCCATGCAGCAAAAATATAGACAACATGCATAGCTCTGTCCTCGGCTCGGCTCAATCCCGCAACCCGCGGCGCGGCGCGGCGTGACGTGGCGTGGCGAGGCGAGCGAGTAGGTCTCCTTTTCTCATGCTCATACAAGTGGTAGAAGAGCTCACCTTATAAAGAGGTGCAACTCTCTCTCAACTTCCAGGGTGGGACTAAACTTTAGCCTCACTCACTCCACTCACATGTGTGCATGAATGGGCCAAGAGAATTTCAGAATTTTAGTTGGGCTTTGAGCCAAAGGCCTACTAGCAAAATTTCAACAATCCCCCACAAAGTCTCATTGGCACATCTCATGATTTAGTTCCAAAACATTGTTTTATATATCGGTGCTTAGTGGAGACTGTGAAGTTGAACTTCCACTTAGAAATTTATGCTACACTAGATCACAACTTGAATAGTGGACTATGCCTTGAACTACAAGTTTTCTGTTAAACTAGTTTCACACCAATTCTTGATCGATACTGGGCTACCGCAAGGCTTCCCCGTGGGTGGAGCGTATACGTCATATTCCAGGGCCTTTCATGAATTTATTAGAGAACACCCAATTATCACAGACTGCGACATTAACAGTCAAATTCATATAGGTGTGTTCTTTAGAAGATGTTCTGCAGGACAACATCTCTGCTTACCCGAATAAGCCACTTGGAACACATTAAGATAAGTATCAACCTGCCATGCAGATCAGGAGAGTATTGCATCTTCACGGAGTGGGATAATTAATATAGGGATACTCTCCTCCCAGCTGACCAACAGCTTGTCTCCCACTTCTACTTCACGGGATCTCCGATCACATAGAGTGGGTTACCACTATGGACAACTCATGCGGTGGGTCTCAAACCCATCTCCATCGATACATTATCTATCACATTACGTGATAGACCCTTTGTGAAGGGATCTGCCAAGTTTTTCAACGTTTGGATATAATCCAACGTAATAGCTCCGGAGTTCCTCAATTTTCTGACAGATTTTAGTCTCCTCTTCACATCCATTGAGGACTTCATATTGTCCTTAAAACTGTTTATCTTGACGATCACAGTTTGATTATCACAGTTCATCAGGATAGGGGGTATTGGTTTTTCAACCATAGGTAAGTCCATCAAGAGTTCACGAAGCCACTCTGCTTCAACAGTGGCAGTGTCTAATGATGCGAGTTCTGTTTCCATAGTTAACCTCGTTAAGATGGTCTGCTTGCAAGACTTCCAGGAAACAGCGCCACCACCATGTGTAAAAACGTAACCACTTGTGGCCTTAATCTCATCAGCATCAGATATCCAGTTTGAGTCACTATAACCCTCCAGTACCCTTGGATACCCGGTGTAGTGAATTCCATAGCTTGCGGTGCCTTTCAAATAGCGCATAACTCTCTCAAGCGCATGCCAATGATCATCTCCCGGTTTTGACACAAACCGACTCAGTTTGCTCACAGCAAAAGAGATGCCACGCAGCTCCGGCCACGCGCTCGTCACGCGCCTGCCACGACCTCGACACGCCCCGCCACGCCCCTGCCACGCCCTCGGCACGCCCCCGCCATGCCCCCGCCTCGTCCCGACATGCCCCTGCCATGCCCCCGCCATGCCATAGCTCGTGTTCGTCGGTCTGCTCGCTCGGACCGAGCTTTGACCGGACTGGACCGAGGGATTTTCGGTCCCATTTGCAGGGCCCGGACCGGCTGAATTTTATGACGGGCCAGGACCGAGCCTGGCCGGACCGAGCGGGCCACGAGCCGGTCCTAAAGACCGCTCGTGCCGTCCACCCTAACTTACAGACATCTATGTCTCTTTTTGTGCTCTCAGTAGGACGTGGGTGACAATATGAAATTACTGAAACTGAACGGAACTAAGCCTGATCTGTTCTCTATTGGAAATATGAGCAAATTGCTACAAGATTTAATCCGAATAAACCGAAGATAAATCATGACCACAGCAGCAGAGATTAAACTAATCATGCGAACTAGCATAGCAGATGAACATATCACATCTAGGGCACATACTGGAAGCATGAATTCTACCACGATCTCGAACAGGAAGGATAGAATCACATACGGTGCAGCGGGTGCAGCACCGCCGGTGTTGACGTTGTCGCCCATGTCGTCGAGGACGAGGTTGCCGAGGTCGGGGAAGAAGTCGTCGTTCACGAAGTCGTCGCTGCCAGCAGTCGCGCGAGTGCGCTCCCCAAAAACCTGATCGCCCCTCTCCCGTACAGGATCACGAGAGGCGGGGTTCCGGAGGCCTGCTGTCCCTTCTCGCGGTGCACGCCGGAAGGAAGGATGGAGAAGACTTGCTTGGCGGCGCAATGATCTGGAATGGTGGTGAGAAACCATACGAAGTGGCGGCGGCTAGGGTAGACGTCCGCCTGACTATATAGTGCGGGCCGGGTAGGTCGTGGGAGTAAACCCCACGTCCGAGTCGTCACGATCCAAAAGAATCGGAAACGGTTCAGTAATTAACGCGTCCGTTAATTATTAATTAATGACATTAATTTTCCATGCAGCAAAAATATAGACAACGTGCATAGCTCTGTCCTCGGCTCGGCTCAATCCCGCAACCCGCGGCGCGGCGCGGCGTGACGTGGCGTGGCGAGGCGAGCGAGTAGGTCTCATTTTCTCATGCTCATACAAGTGGTAGAAGAGCTCACCTTATAAAGAGGTGCAACTCTCTCTCAACTTCCGGGGTGGGACTAAACTTTAGCCTCACTCACTCCACTCACATGTGTGCATGAATGGGCCAAGAGAATTTCAGAATTTTAGTTGGGCTTTGGGCCAAAGGCCTACTAGCAAAATTCCAACAATTCCCCACAAAGTCTCATTGGCACATCTCATCATTTAGTTCCAAAACATTGTTTTATATATTGGTGCTTAGTGGAGACTGTGAAGTTGAACTTCCACTTAGAAATTTATGCTACACTAGATCACAACTTGAATAGTGGACTATGCCTTGAACTACAAGTTTTCTATGAAACTAATTTCACACAAATTCTTGACCGATACTGGGCTGCCGCAAGGCTTCCCCGCGGGTGGAGCGTATACGTCATACTCCAGGGCCTTTCATGAATTTATTAGAGAACACCCAATTCTCACAGACTGCGACATTAACAGTCAAATTCATATAGGTGTGTTTCTCAGAAGATGTTCTGCAGGACAACATCTCTGCTTACCCGAATAAGCCACTTGAAACACATTAAGATAAGCATCAACCTACCATGCAGATCAGGAGAGTATTGCATCTTCACGGAGTGGGATAATTAATATAGGGATACTCTCCTCCCAGCTGACCAACAGCTTGTCTCCCACTTCTACTTTACGGGATCTCCGATCACATAGAGTGGGTTACCACTATGGACAACTCATGCGGTGGGTCTCAAACCCATCTCCATCGATGCATTATCTATCACATTACGTGATAGACCCTTTGTGAAGGGATCTGCCAAGTTTTTCGACGTTTGGATATAATCCAATGTAATAGCTCCGGAGTTCCTCAATTTTCTGACAGATTTTAGTCTCCTCTTCACATCCATTGAGGACTTCATATTGTCCTTAAAACTGTTTATCTTGACGATCACAGTTTGATTATCACAGTTCATCAGGATAGGGGGTATTGGTTTTTCAACCATAGGTAAGTCCATCAAGAGTTCACGAAGCCACTCTGCTTCAAAAGTGGCAGTGTCTAATGCTGTGAGTTCTGCTTCCATAGTTAACCTCGTTAAGATGGTCTGCTTGCAAGACTTCCAGGAAACAGCGCCACCACCAAGTGTAAAAACGTAACCACTTGTGGCCTTAATCTCATCAGCATCAGATATCCAGTTTGAGTCACTATAACCCTCCAGTACCCTTGGATACCCGGTGTAGTGAATCCCATAGCTTGCGGTGCCTTTCAAATAACGCATAACTCTCTCAAGCGCATGGCAATTATCATCTCCCGGTTTTGACACAAACCGACTCAGCTTGCTCACAGCAAAAGAGATGCCACGCAGCTCCGGCCACGCGCTCGTCACGCGCTTGCCACGACCTCGACACGCCCCGCCACGCCCCTGCCACGCCCTCGGCACGCCCCCGCCATGCCCCCGCCTCGTCCCGACATGCCCCTGCCATGCCCCCGCCATGCCATAGCTCGTGTTCGTCGGTCTGCTCGGTCGGACCGAGCTTTGACCGGACTGGACCGAGGGATTTTCGGTCCCGTTTGCAGGGCCCGGACCGGCTGAATTTTATGACGGGCCAGGACCGAGCCTGGCCGGACCGAGCGGGCCATGAGCCGGTCCTAAAGACCGCTCGTGCCGTCCACCCTAACTTACAGACATCTATGTCTCTTTTTGTGCTCTCAGTAGGACGTGGGTGACAATATGAAATTACTGAAACTGAACGGAACTAAGCCTGATCTGTTCTCTGTTGGAAATATGAGCAAATTACTACGAGATTTAATCCGAATAAACAGAAGATAAATCATGACCACAGCAGCAGAGATTAAACTAACCATGCGAACTAGCATAGCAGATGAACATATCACATCTAGGGCACATACTAGAAGCATGGATTCTACCACGATCTCGAACAGGAAGGATAGAATCACATACGGTGCAGCGGGTGTAGCACCACCGGCGTTGACGTTGTCGCCCATGTCGTCGAGGACGAGGTTGCCGAGGTCGGGGAAGAAGTCGTCGTTCGCGAAGTCGTCGCTGCCAGCAGTCACGCGAGTGCGCTCCCCAAAAACCTGATCGCCCCTCTCCCGTACAGGATCACGAGAGGCGGGGTTCCGGAGGCCTGCTGTCCCTTCTCGCGGTGCACGCCGGAAGGAGGGATGGAGAAGACTTGCTTGGCGGCGCAATGATCTGGAATGGTGGTGAGAAACCATATGAAGCGGCGGCGGCTAGGGTAGACGTCTGCCTGACTATATAGTGCGGGCCGGGTAGGTCGTGGGAGTAAACCCCACGTCCGAATCGTCACGATCCAAAAGAATCGGAAACGGTTCAGTTAATTATTAATTTCCCATGCAGCAAAAATATAGACAACATGCATAGCTCTGTCCTCGGCTCGGCTCAATCCTGCAACCGGCGGCGAGGCGAGGCGAGCGAGGAGGAGCGCGCGTGTAGGTCTCCTCTTGTAATGCTCATACAAGTGGTAGAAGAGCTCACCTTATAAAGAGGTGCAACTTTCTCTCAACTTCCGGGGTGGGACTAAACTTTAGCCTCACTCACTCCACTCACATGTGTGCATGAATGGACCAAGAGAATTTCAAAATTTTAGTTGGGCTTTGGGCCAAAGGCCTACTAGCAAGATTCCAACAAGTTCTACCGCCTCCTCGTGGCCTATGCCAAGGACGACACGGAGATCACGGCCGCCACCGTCGAGGCGCCTGTGCACAAGCTCCTCCGCGGTCACCCTGACCTCCTCGCCCACTTCAGCAGCTTCCTGCGACAACCTCCTCGCTAGTTTCAACAGCTTCCTTTGAGGATGTAGTTAGCTACCTACACCCCGCATGCGCATAATATTATCAGATATACTAATGTGTTTGTTTGGCTTTGAATTGAATTATTGTTAATAGTATTAATTATATTATAAATTTCCTTTTTTTCATTTTTTACATTAATTTACAATTAAATTCAACACTATTATTATTGGATCTTCATTTGTTTGTGTGGGTTTCATTTGCGAAATGTTGTGATCAAAATTTTGCCACCCATAAAATTGTGAACAAATTATTCTAAATGTTCAAGGCAACCAAGTGTGGCAACGGCTATCAAAAAATGTTATTTTCGAAGTTCGGACTGACCAGACGCATGTCCTCGCTTAAAGCAACGCCGGACGGCTATGACACACATATTTTGATTAGGGCTCGAATTCTTGTGTCATGGAAATATTCTCACAAACATGCAATCTTTTTCGGCATGTACTGGAGTCTTGAAAATATGAACCCACCTACGCCCTCCTACTTGTAGACTTTCTTTGCTTCACACATGTAAAAATAAATGACTTTGAGTCGAGTAAACGAACAACTGGATCAATAGCAAGGATTCTTTCCTTGAGCACGGATTTTTGACGCAATGCATAGTTGGATTGCAGTGCTCAGCTAGACATCAATCAGTATTCGTCAATATATGTACCACAAACATCAACCAAAAATATACATTTATTTGAACTTTATGTACGCGCAAGTAAAGGAGGTTACCATTTCGAGGAGTAGAGATCCTGACTGTCTGTGAGAGCAAAAGAAAAAAATTCAATGGCATTTTCAGGAACTAGCATTGTCCAACATGTTGTCATGAAACAAACATGAAAATAATACCATTAATAGTAACAAAGATATTGATTCGATTCGATCAGGATCCAGGAGTATTACATACAGAGTAGTACAAGTATGAATGTACGATAATATTACGGTCATGCGCAGGTCTAGCTAAGCTAGATCCTCACAGGAAACCGTTGACGCATACGATGGTTGCCATTGCAGGAAGCTGTTGAAACGGGCGACGATGTCGGGGTGTCCGTGGAGGAGCTCATGCACGCGTGCCAAGATGACGGCCGCGGCGGGGGCCTTGGCCCGGGCGTAGCTCTCGAGGAGTCGACAGAACTCGGTGCCAGCGGCCTGGTCGGATGCGACAAGGCAGGTGTAGACCACTCGCAACAATGTTAAGGGCATCTACAGTTGGACTGTACAAATTTGACTCCCCAGACATCCGCGGACGCGTCCGGTCAGCGTCCGGGCATGTTCGTTTTGACTCCCTATTGATCCATCCATGCAGCCATGTTCCTTACTTGTTTTTCCCTTATATGTCTGGTCATATGCATGTGATTAGTAGAGAAGGAGAGAGAGAAAGAAAAGAAATAATACGAAAAAAATGCTATGTGGTGAGCTCAATTCTATGTGGCGGACGCAGGACCACTGACCGGTCATGTCCGGTCACTCCTCATACTCATCTCATATATGAGATCAATATGATGGCTGCCGACAGCCTAAACATTTAAGGAGGCTTTGAGGGGTCCAGTTGGGTTAATTTTTTGCTTCCCTCTCATGTAGTCATGAGATTTAATAATAAACATTAAATTTTCCTTGACCATGTCGTTTTTCAATTCAGAGAATTATGCATGGTGATGATTATTGTGATTCATTGTTTATGTTTCGGTGCTCATCTTCTACACAAAAATGCGACGAGAACTTGAAGCCTAAAGTAGGGATGGCAATTAAAAGTCTCTTCATGTGCAATCCTTTCTTTCTTCGTTACATGCATGCATGCATATAAAATCTCATCGCACCTGCACTCCACTTCTCACTAATTACATGCACGCAGAAAAAGGTAAAGAAGTAACGATGTCATTCCAAATTCTTCTATTTCGAAATTTTAAAATGTTTTGTAGCTCAAATCGCCAGTCTGATTCATGATCCCTTTTCATCATTAAATCTGTTGTTATGAGACTTTTAAAATTAGATCCAATCTTGATATGTTTCAGCGACTTATTTTCTGGTCCAAAGTTACCATGCATAGGGTGTGTTATTATCAGCCCTGCAATATGTAGTTACCAGACCATTACCTAGAATTTAGCGGGGCACAAAAACTACTTCTCCCACACTTCATAACACATGCACATGCATGCATGCACTAGCGGACTAAAATCTGACGTCATCCTAGATTTTTCCTATATTTTAAAAATTCAAAATGTTTTATAGCTCAAATCATCGGTCCAATTCAAAATCCAGTTTCACCATTAAATCCATCATGATGAGATCTTTGAAACTAGATCCTATATTGCTATTTTTTGATTACTTTTTTTGGCCCAAAGTTATCATGCCTGGGTACGTAACTACCCCGCTTGCAATATGTAACTAACCTTGCTGTTTACACTGAAGTCGGGGCATACAAATTGGTTCTTCAAACTTCACGCCACATGCACATGCATGAATGCACTAGAGGGCAAGAGTTGATGTCATCATAGATTATTCTCATCTTGAAAAATTCAAAATGTTTTTTTATCACAAACAGTTGGTCCGATTCAAAATCCATTTTAACCATCGAATTCGTCGCGACGAAAGCGTCAAAACTAGATCCCCATGCCCATCGAGACCGTGAGTAAATTACCATGGTATTTATAAAGAATTTACCGGGGTATGTTTCGTCAAATCCCCTTGCCCACCGAATGGGATCAGAGTTATCACGGTGCTGGTGCATGAGTTATCAGTTCTGCGGTGCGTAAATTACCATGCCATTCGCACAGGAGTTATAGGAGTATGTTTCTACAACTTTTTAATGCCCCGGTAAAAGAAATGGCAAACATTCGTAAAATACATTTGGCATTGTCTATTTACAAATCCACATCTCACGTGGTGCAATATAAAGTGTTGCAGTGAAGTGTAAACTTTACCTATCTAACTACATGGCATCATAGGGTAGAGGACAAAGGCTCAATATTCTCGGCTTGATTTGTAGTTTGATAGGTTTTTTTTCTTCATACTAATATAGCGGAGAAAACAATGATCGGCTACAAAGCTTTGCTTCCACTTGACACGAAAACATGTACTGAGTTGGTTATTTTGCATGTGCTAGTCTTTTAGCAACTAGAGATCATTTCGCATCCCCGCATTATTTTTACCTGGGTGGAAAACCAACATAGACTGTAGCAAGAAAAAAAGTTTAACTCCCACCGCACGCATTTTTTTTGGCTTGGTGGAAAAGAAAACCTAGAATCTATGAAAAAAAGAAAAGAAAAGAAAAGTGATGAAAAAACATTGGCAAAATAATGGAAGAAAAAATATTAGTGAAAATGCTAAAAATAGAGGAATATCCGTTAATTCAAAGAATAACCTCGCAAAGGAGAGTTGGTTAATGACATGGAGCTGTCACCAGACGACTAGGGTTTGATTCCCATATGACGTTACTTAATTTTACTACTTCTCAGTGTCCCACGCAGTGCTCGTTCCATCCAAATAGAACGAGTGATTGACAAAAAACTACCACTTTAGGGGTTTGCGTACGACAGAACTACCACTTTAAAAAAGTGACCAAAAACTACCAAAAATTTATAATTTTGTGACTAAAAACCATCACTTTCAGATAAAGATCAGTTTAGACAATTTAAACGTGTTGTCAGAGTCAAAGTCAAAGTCAATGCTGACGTGGGCCATCTGTCAACACTTGCGGCTCGGTCGTGCTCGCTGCCTCCGTGCCGAACGCCACCAACGGCCTCGCCGACGTTGAGGTCGGCTCGGTGAGCTCGTACGGGCCGCGGCCGCCGCCGGGCGTCGGCCTGAACGTCACCATCATCTCTCTCTCTGACCTCCCCGCTCTTCCTCTCTTGTCCTGGACAGGAGCAACGGCGCCATGGCCGCCGCCCGTGCAAGCCCCTCCGCCGCCGGGATCTGCTCGCCTCTCCGCCTCCTGCCGTCCCCGTTGCCATTGGACTGCGCCGCTGCAGGTAGCCACCTTGCCGCTCGCGCCGGACCTCTGCTCCTCGCGTGCCTGTTTTGACACTGCCGCTGCTACCGCCTTCTTCTGCAGGGACACTTGCACCTTCCCGTCCAGGGGCCGCGGCGGCACGGAGGCCTTGAGGGCGAGGGTGACCGCCGAGGGCACGGCGACGACGAGGAGGAAGAAGACCGCCCAGGAGCCCGCGGAGCGCAGCCCGTCGGTGTGGTCGCCGGCGTCCGGCAGGGGCGGCTGTGTCGGGGCCGGTGTGAGGAAGCGGCTGCGCAGGGGCGCGACGCCGGGCCCTCCCTGCTGAGCACGGTGGAGGGCGGCAGGTTCAGCTGCTGCGCGTGGGCGCGACGCCGGCCCTCCCTGCTGAGTCCGGTGGACGGCGGCGGAGGTGGCGCACCGGTGCACACAAAGTGTTTGGGAAAATGTCACAGAGAGAGGAGGAAGAAGGAGGAGGTTGACGCTGACACGTGGGCCTCGCCTGTCATAAACACGTTTAAATCGTCTAAACTGGTCTTTATCTGAAAATGGTAGTTTTTAGTCACAAAATTATAAAATTTTGGTAGTTTTCGGTCACTTTTTTTTAAGTGGTAGTTCTGTGGGACGCAAACCCCTAAAGTGGTAGTTTTTTGTCAATCACTTAAATAGAACGGTTGGTATCTGTCGTCAAAACTGAATCGTTCATCAAATATGTTTCCATTTAGATATGTGTTATAAATGTCAGCAAGTACATCACTCACGGTAGAATTAAATGATACAACAGTTGGCATGTGATATTTGATGAAGCAATGTTGATATCCTGGCCACACACGACGTTGATCACTCAGTGGACCTCCTATAAATAACTAGCTTATTCCCCATGTAGAGGGATCATATTGAGTTGGTAGGGAGACTGGTAGAGGATGGCAAAACAAGGTAGGGGAGCAACAATAACGGGCAAGGTGCATGAAACTGTTGGTCACATATCGCGATCTAGCAGGGGAATGGGATGTGTTAGAAAATCGAGTCAGATGCATATATAGAAGTGTAATCCATAAAGTAGCAACCCACTGAACAAGCCACAACTCCCATTACTTTCCAGGGAAACAAATCAGGGCTCTATGTTTTCAAGTAGATAGAACACATACGAGTCTACTACCACATTGTGCCATGTAATCATGAATGGTTTCCCATAGAATTCGTAGAGTACCTACAGGGTAAAATAATGCAATTCAACAAAAACCGGCTTGTTACTAGCTTATCATGAAATGCATAGGGTTATTGTTTATAAATAAATATCTGTGGACAAGTTTTTTTTCTCCCAAATATCCAAGGCAGTGATGAACCTAAAGATATTTGCAACTGATGTTTTATTGCAAAGTACACAATATTAGTCCAAACAAAGTTATAAGTAGCTAAAATATGCACATTATCTTCTAGTGCGTACATCTTTCTGCCATGAGATTCCTCTGAATTAATTCATACCGACGATAGAAAAAATTTAGAAGAACCATTGGTCAAACATAAGAGGAAAATAACTACTACTACTGAAGGCCCAGGCACAGCTGGCAAAAAAATTAAACGTGGAGAAGATAATGGATGGCTTGGAGATAAAAGTTGGGCAGCTGGATGGAATGGCAGGACACTAGATGTTGCGAGCTGTGGCAGGGCGGCGGCAACGCAGCCTTGTGAACTGAAATCAAGGGCCCTTGATGCATTCTTGTCATCCCAACCTGGTGCACCATGCTCATTTAGCTCATAAACTACGAAACGATTTATTTGACCCATATGTCAGTGCATCACGGTTGATTCACTTAGCTGTGCCCCTAAGCACGATGTAATTCATCTACAGTACAAGAATCACGGAGTACCACACAGAGTTATTGTTTATAAATAAACATCTATTAATCACCACACAGCCTAATTTATATGAACGTACACTACTACAGTCCCCTGCTCCATTGTTACCTTATTGGGTTGCAGCTAGCCGCCATCAGAACCATTCAAGATGAATTTCCGCGGCTCACCTTCCCAAACAGGACAAAAACAGGTTGGTCAGTATGTACCTTGGAGTTTACGAATGCTTGGTCGAGCTACCGTACTCATGCATAAATCGGTGTTCACTAAAGACTATAGCCACGGAATATCCAAGTAAATTCACCATAGGTACCTTTGCCCTCAGATTGAATGAACACATTTTTACCGACCTCTTTAGAAAATATTTTAAGTCAAGCATACATGCACACAATTAGCTACGTACGTGGTATCAATCAAGAGTGTGTTTTTTGGGGGGCTCTGGCTCCATGACACCCATTTCACTGTTCATGCACAAAAATCATATTTCGATGTTTCAAAAAATTCTGAAATATACACATGAACATAGAGATGTATACATCTTTGTATAATTTCATGATGGAATACATATTGGTGTGAGCTGGACAAAAAAACAAAATCATGTACTTATAGCACATGCATTATTCACTATAAAAGTCTGTCATTTTTTTTGGAGCTCACTGTTAGAAATTTAGGGTTTTTGGTCTATCCCCTATTCCTCCGCGCTTATCTGTGGTGCCGCTCACAAATCGCATATCTGAGGCTAGGGGATAGGGACCTTCTTATGCTGTCTTTCCGAAGAGTCCACCTCTTACACAGATAAGTTTCCTAGTCGTTACAACTAATTTCCGGGATAGAGTCTAGAACAAATTAACAAGCACGATCATATTTGTCTGTTAATGGATTCTACCCGTTATGTCCCTGGAGCACGCGCTTGTGAGCAACGTGCCATAATAGAGTGTAAATTTCTCTAATTACATAGATCAACATTAGGGCTGTAATCTAACTATGTGATCTAGCTCCTTCCAATCACCAGTGTACCCGGGTAGTCTTTCCAATATAAATAGTATATTGTGTTCCATTGATAATTACCAGATTTCTTAAGCATATATTACTTATGTACATTCCTGCAAGTAACAATTTTGTGCTAAACATGTAAAGCAATTCCATGTATAAATACATGTATAATTCCATAATGAGGCATTCGGAATATTAACAATTCCAAGTAATTCGAATATAGTTGTAGGACACATAATTCCAACATCTACCACTTGTCCAAAAGGATCATTCAAATATTCGTAAACCCATAGCCTTAACATGTGATACGTCTCCAACGTATCTATAATTTTTGATTGCTCCATGCTATATTATCTTCTGTTTTGGACATTATTGGGCTTTATTATCCACTTCTATATTATTTTTAGGACTAACCTATTAACCAGAGGCCCAACCCAGAATTGCTATTTTTTTTACCTATTTTAGGGTTTCGAAGAAAAGGAATATCAAATGGAGTCCAAACGGAATAAAACCTTCCGGAACGTGATTTTTGGAACGAACAAGATCCAGGAGACTTGGACCCTACGTCAAGAAACCAACAGGGAGGCCACGAGGTAGGAGGCGCGCCTACCCCCCCTCCAGGCGCGCCCTCCACCCTTGTGGGCCCCATGTTGCTCCACCGACGTACTTCTTCCTCCTATATATACCTACGTACCCCCAAACGATCAGATACGGAGCCAAAACCCTAATTCCACCGCCGTAACTTCCTGTATCCACGAGATCCCATCTTGGGGCCTGTTCCGGAGCTCCGCCGGACGGGGCATCAATCACGGAGGGCTTCTACATCAACACCATAGCCTCTCCGATGAAGTGTGATTAGTTTACCTCAGACCTTCGGGTCCATAGTTATTAGCTAGATGGCTTCTTCTCTCTTTTTGAATCTCAATACAAAGTTCTCCCCCTCTCTTGTGGAGATCTATTCAATGTAATCTTCTTTTGCGGTGTGTTTATTGAGACCGATGAATTGTGGGTTTATGATCAAGTTCATCTATGAACAAAATTTGAATCTTCTCTGAATTCTTTTATGTATGTTTGGTTATCTTTACAAGTCTCTTAGAATTATCGGTTTGGTTTGGCCTACTAGATTGATCTTTGTTGCAATGGGAGAAGTGCTTGGCTTTGGGTTCAATCTTGCGGTGTCCTTTCCCAGTGACAGTAGGGGCAGCAAGGCACGTATTGCATTGTTGCCATCGAGGATAACAAGATGGGGTTTTCATCATATTGCATGAGTTTATCCCTCTACATCATGTCATCTTGCTTAAGGCGTTACTCTGTTCTTATGAACTTAATACTCTAGATGCATGCTGGATAGCGGTCGATGTGTGGAGTAATAGTAGTAGATGAAGGCAGGAGTCGGTCTACTTGTCTCGGACGTGCTCAATTCTATCAATTGCTCAATAGTAATTTGTTCACCCATCGTAAAATACCTATGCTCTTGAGAGAAGCCACTAGTGAAACCTATGGCCCCCGAGTCTATCTTCATTATATTAAATTTTCCAATACTCTGCTTTTATTTTACTTTGCATCTTTATCATAAAAATACCAAAAATATTATCTTATCATATCTATCAGATCTCACTCTCGTAAGTGACCGTGTAGGGATTGACAACCCCTTATCGCGTTGGTTGCGAGGATTTATTTGTTTTCTGTAGGTGTGAGGGACTGGCGCGTAGCCTCCTACTGGATTGATACCTTGGTTCTCAAAACTGAGGGAAATACTTACGCTACTTTGCTGCACCACTCTTTCCTCTTCAAGGGAAAACCAACGCAGTGCTCAAGAGGTAGCAAGAAGGATTTCTGGTGCCGTTGCCGGGGAGGTCTACGCAAAAGTCATCATACCAAGTACCCATCACAAACCCTTATCTCCCGCATTACATTATTTGCCATTTGCCTCTCATTTTCCTCTCCCCCACTTCACCCTTGCCGTTTTATTCGCCCTCTCTCTCTCTCTCTCTCTATCCTCCCTCTCTTTCTCTATTTGCCTCTTTTTACCGTTCCCCGTTTGCTTGTCGTTATGGCGAGCCCTTTATCTTCTCCATTGTCTCCCGAGAATGAAGTTCTAAATTTTAAGCAAAGGGAGGGAGAAAATCTAAAAGATGCTTGGTATAGAATTTGCAATGCTCAAAATAGATCTACCAGGAAGCAATCTACTTCTGTTCTTCTTCGCAATTTTTATGTAGGCACTACTCCTTGGCACAGATATATCCTTGATACCATTACCAGAGGGAATTTCTTGGGTAGCCATACTTTTGATTCTTATAATGCTATGATAGATCTGTTTGGCTCACCGCCTCTTTTGGTTAATGGAACTATGTTAACTTTGGAGCATGTAATGCAAAAACTTGAAATTATCGAAAATAAAGTTGCTACCGTTGAGTTAATTGAAAATTTCGATAAGAAGATCCACAACCAAATCACCCAATATGTATCTAAAGTAGGAGTAACTTTGAAAAATATTAAAGAGAAGGAACCTATAGTTAATGAAAGAATAAATCATGATTCCACTAGAATCGATAAACTTGAGGGTATCATTACCAACTTGGGAACCGCTTTTTCTTCCATAAAGAATACTCCAAGTCCTCCAACTAAAATTGACAAGCTTATGTATGTTCCTAAAAATAAAGGTGAATCCTCTAGCAAGGAAACTGCGGATCTCAAATCTATAAGTGTTCATCCTAATCTTTTTGCTATCATTAAGGAACCATTTGCTGCTAATGATTTTTTCGATATTGTGCCTAAAAGTTTGATAATCAATAAAAAGAAAGAAATCCCTAAGGACGGTAGACGCCTCATTGAAGAATTACCCACCAAAGATGGCAATACCTAGATATATCCTTGCTTTTTATGCCTAGCTAGGGGCGTTAAACGATAGCGCTTGTTGGGAGGCAACCCAATTTTATTTTTATACCTTGTTTTTTGCTCCTGTTTAGTAATAAATAATTTATCTAGCCTCTGTTTTTTTGTGCTTTTTTGTGTTTAATTAGTGTTTGTGCCAAGTAGAACCATTGGGAAGACTTGGGGAAAGTCTTGTTAATCTTGCTGTAAAAAACAGAAACTTTAGCGCTCATGAGAACTGCTGTCATTTTTATTTGAAAAGTTCTATTTAGCTAATTATTTTTTGCATATGATTAATAGATAAATTCCTCACATCCAGATATTTATTTTAGAATTTTTGGGGTTCCAGATCTTGCGCTAGCTACAGATTACTACAGACTGTTCTGTTTTTCGTGTGTTGTTTGCTTATTTTGATGAATCTATGGCTAGTAAAATAGTTTATAAACCATAGATAAGTTGGAATAAAGTAGGTTTAACACGAATATAAATAAAGAATGAGTTCATTACAGTACCTGGAAGTGGTGTTTTGTTTTCTTTCGCTAATGGAGCTCACGAGATTTTCTACTTTAAGTTTTGTGTTGTGAAGTTTTCAAGTTTGGGTAAAGATTTGATGGATTATAGAACAAGGAGTGGCAATAGCCTAAGCTTGGGGATGCCCATGGCACCCCCAAGATAATCTAAGGACACCTAAAAGCCAAAGCTTGGGGATGCCCCAGAAAGCTTCCCCTCTTTCGTCTACTTCCATCGGTAACTTTACTTGGAGCTATATTTTTATTCACCACATGATATGTGTTTTGCTTGGAGCGTCTTGTATGATTTGTGTCTTTTCTTTTTAGTTTACCACAATCATCCTTGCTGTACACACCTTTTGAGAGAGACACACATGATTCGGAAATTATTAGAATACTCTATGATCTTCACTTATATCTTTTGAGTTATATAGTTTTGCTCTAGTACTTCACTTATATCTTTTAGAGCACGATGGTGGATTTGTTTTATAGAAAGTATTGATCTCTCATGATTCACTTAGATTATTTTGAGAATCTTAAGTAGCATGGTAATTTGCTTAAATAATCCTAATATGCTAGGTATACAAGATTAATAATAAAATTCTCTTATGAGTGTGTTGAATACTATGAAAAGTTTGATACTTGATAATTGTTTTGAGATATGGAGATGGTGATATTAAAGTTGTGCTAGTTGAGTAGTTGTGAATTTGAGAAATACTTGTGTTAAAGTTTGTGATTCCCGTAGCATGCACGTATGGTGAACCGTTATGTGATGAAGTCGGAGCATGATTTATTTATTTATTGTCTTCCTTATGAGTGGCGGTCGGGGACGAGCGATGATCTTTTCCTACCAATCTATCCCCCTAGGAGCATGCTGCTACCTCTTGAGCACTGTGTTGGATTTCCTCGAAGAGGAAGGGATAATGCAGCAAAGTAGCGTAAGGATTTCCCTCAGTTTTTGAGAACCAAGGTATCAATCCTGTAGGAGGCTACGCTCGAGTCCCTCGTACCTACACAAAAACAATAGCTCAACGCAACCAACGCGCTTAGGGGTTGTCAATCCCTTCACGGTCACTTACGAAAGTGAGATCTGATAGAGATGATAAATAATAGTTTTGGTATTTTTGGTATAAAGATGCAAATTAAATAAAGTAAAAGCAAAATAAAAGCAAAGGAATAATAAAGTAATGGAGATTGATATGATGAGAAAGAGATCCGGGGGCCATAGGTTTCACTAGTGGCTTCTCTCAAGAGCATAAGTATTCTATGGTGGGTGAACAAATTACTGTTGAGCAATTGACGTAATTGAGCATAGTTATGAGAATATCTAGGTATGATCATGTATATAGGCATCACGTCCGAGACAAGTAGACCAAAACAATTCTGCATCTACTACTATTACTCCACTCATCGACCGCTATCCAGCATGCATCTAGAGTATTAAGTTAAAAACAGAGTAACGCCTTAAGCAAGATGACATGATGTAGAGGGATAATTTCATGCAATATGATGAAAACCCCATCTTGTTATCCTCGATGGCAACAATACAATGCGTGCCTTGCTGCC
Organism: Triticum urartu; assembly: GCF_056163025.1. Taxonomy (NCBI): domain Eukaryota; kingdom Viridiplantae; phylum Streptophyta; class Magnoliopsida; order Poales; family Poaceae; genus Triticum; species Triticum urartu. The sequence continues at coordinate 28,273,672 of NC_141879.1, forward strand.
CCTTCTGTCACTGGGAAAGGACACCGCAAGATTGAACCCAAAGCTAAGCACTTCTCCCAAGGCAAGAACAACCAATCTAGTAGGCCAAACCAAATTGATAATTCGAAGAGACTTGCAAAGGTAACCAATCATACATAAAAGAATTCAGAGAAGATTCAAATATTATTCATAGATAGACTGGATCATAAACCCACAATTCATCGATCTCAACAAACACACCGCAAAAAGAAGATTACATCGAACAGTTCTCCACAAGAGAGGGGGGAACATTGTATTGAGATCCAAAAAGAGAGAAGAAGCCATCTAGCTACTAGCTATGGACCCATAGGCCTGAAGTAAACTACTCACACTTCATCGGAGGGGCTTGGATGATGATGTAGAAGCCCTCCGTGATCGATGCCCCCTCCGGCGGAGCTCCGGAACAGGCCCCAAGATGGGATCTCATCGATACAGAAAGTTGCGACGGTGGAATTAGGTTTTTGGCTCCGTCCCCGATTGTTTGGGGGTACATGGATATATATAGGAGGAAGAAGTACGTCGGTGGAGCTTCGAGGGGCCCAAGAGGCAGGGGCGCGCCCTGGGGGGGCGCCCCCTACCCTCGTGACCACCTCGTGGCTTTCTTGACGGAGGGTCCAAGTCTCCTGGATCTTATCGGATGAGAAAATTGAAGGAAATATGCCCTAGAGGCAATAATAAAGTTATTATTTATTTCCTTATAATCATGATAAATGTTTATTATTCATGCTAGAATTGTATTAACCGAAAACATAATACATGTGTGAATACATAGACAAACAAAGTGTCACTAGTATGCCTCTACTTGACTAGCTCGTTAATCAAAGATGGTTATGTTTCCTAACCATGAACAATGAGTTGTTATTTGATTAACGAGGTCACATCATTAGTTGAATGATCTGATTGACATCACCCATTCCATTAGCTTAGCACCCGATCGTTTAGTATGTTGCTACTGCTTTTCTTCATGACTTATACATGTTCCTATGACTATGAGATTATGCAACTCCCGTTTGCCGGAGGAACACTTTGGGTGCTACCAAACGTCACAACGTAACTGGGTGATTATAAAGGAGCATTACAGGTGTCTCCAAAGGTAGATGTTGGGTTGGCGTATTTCGAGATTAGGATTTGTCACTCCGATTGTCGGAGAGGTATCTCTGGGCCCTCTCGGTAATACACATCACATAAGCCTTGCAAGCATTACAACTAATATGTTAGTTGTGAGATGATGTATTACGGAACGAGTAAAGAGACTTGCCGGTAACGAGATTGAACTAGGTATTAGATACCGACGATCGAATCTCGGGCAAGTAACATACCGATGACAAAGGGAACAACGTATGTTGTTATGCGGTCTGACCGATAAAGATCTTCGTAGAATATGTAGGAGCCAATATGGGCATCCAGGTCCCGCTATTGGTTATTGACCGGAGACATGTCTCGGTCATGTCTACATTGTTCTCGAACCCGTAGGGTCCGCACGCTTAAGGTTACGATGACAGTTATATTATGAGTTTATGCATTTTGATGTACCGAAGGTTGTTCGGAGTCCCGGATGTGATGACGGACATGACGAGGAGTCTCGAAATGGTCGAGACGTAAAGATTGATATATTGGAAGCCTATGTTTGGACATCGGAAGTGTTCCGGGTGAAATCGGGATTTTACCGGGTTACCGGGAGGTTACCGGAACCCCCCGGGAGCCATATGGGCCTTCATGGGCCTTGGTGGAAAGGAGAAAGGGGCAGCCCAAGGTGGCTGCGCCACTTCCCCCTCCCTAGTCCTATTAGGACTAGGAGAAGGTGGCCGGCCCCCCTCTCCCTCTTTCCCCCTTTGGGGAATCCTAGTTGGAATAGGATTGCAGGGGAGTCCTACTCCCGGAAGGAGTAGGACTCCTCCTGCGCCTCCCTCCTTGGCCGGCCAGCCTCCCCCCTCTACTCCTTTATATACGGAGGCAGGGAACACCTCTAAACACACAAGTTGATCCACGTGATCTATTCCTTAGCCGTGTGCGGTGCCCCCTGCCACCATATACCTCGATAATACTGTAGCGGAGTTTAGGCGAAGCCCTGCTGCTGTAGTACACCAAGATCGTCACCACGCCGCGTGCTGACGGAAATCTTCCCCGACACTTTGCTGGATCGGAGTCCGGGGATCGTCATCGAGCTGAACGTGTGCTCGAACTCGGAGGTGCCGTAGTTTCGGTGCTTGATCGGTTGGATCGTGAAGACGTACGACTACTTCCTCTACGTTGTGTGATCGCTTCCGTAGTCGGTCTGCGTTGGGTACGTAGACAACACTCTCCCCCTCGTTGCTATGCATCACATGATCTTGCGTGTGCGTAGGAAATTTTTTGAAATTACTACGAAACCCAACAGTGGTATCAGAGCCTAGGTTATTTATGTTGATGTTATATGCACGAGTAGAACACAAGTGAGTTGTGGACGATACAAGTCATACTGCCTACCAGCATGTCATACTTTGGTTCGGTGGTATTGTTGGACGAGACGACGCGGACCAACATTACGCGTACGCTTACGCGAGACCGGTTCCCTCGACGTGCTTTGCACATAGATGGCTTGCGGGCGACTGTCTCTCCAACTTTAGTTGAACCAAGTATGGCTACGCCCGGTCCTTGCGAAGGTTAAAACGGAGTCTATTTGACAAACTATCGTTGTGGTTTTGATGCGTAGGTGAGATTGGTTCTTACTTAAGCCCGTAGCAGCCACGTAAAACTTGCAACAACAAAGTAGAGGACGTCTAACTTGTTTTTTGAGGGCATGTTGTGATGTGATATGGTCAAGACATGATTTTTATTGTATGAGATGATCATGTTTTGTAATCGAGTTATCGGCAACTGGCAGGAGCCATATGGTTGTCGCTTTATTGTATGCAATGCAATCGCGATGTAATGCTTTACTTTATTACTAAACGGTAGTGATAGTCGTGGAAGCATAAGATTGGCGAGACGACAACGATGCTACGATGGAGATCAAGGTGTCACGCCGGTGACGATGGTGATCATGACGGTGCTTCGGAGATGGAGATCACAGGCACAAGATGATGATGGCCATATCATATCACTTATATTGATTGCATGTGATGTTTATCTTTTTATGCATCTTATCTTGCTTTGATTGACGGTAGCATTATAAGATGATCTCTCACTAAATTATCAAGAAGTGTTCTCCCTGAGTATGCACCGTTGCGAAAGTTCTTCATGCTGAGACACCACGTGATGATCGGGTGTGATAGGCTCTACGTTCAAATACAACGGGTGCAAAACAGTTGCACACGCGGAATACTCAGGTTATACTTGACGAGCCAAGCATATACAGATATGGCCTCGGAACACGGAGACCGAAAGGTCGAGCGTGAATCATATAGTAGATATGATCAACATAATGATGTTCACCAATGAAACTACTCCATCTCACGTGATGATCGGACATGGTTTAGTTGATTTGGAGCACGTGATCGCTTAGAGGATTAGAGGGATGTCTATCTAAGTGGGAGTTCTTAAGTAATATGATTAATTGAACTTAAATTTATCATGAACTTAGTACCTGATAGTATCTTGCTTGTTTATGTTGATTGTAGATAGATGGCTCGTGCTGTTGTTCCGTTGAATTTTAATGCGTTCCTTGAGAAAGCAAAATTGAAAGATGATGGTAGCAATTACATGGACTGGGTCCGTAACTTGAGGATTATCCTCATTGCTGCACAGAAGAATTACGTCCTGGAAGCGCCGCTGGGTGCCAGGCCTGCTGCTGGAGCAACACCAGATGTTATGAACGTCTGGCAGAGCAAAGCTGATGACTACTCGATAGTTCAGTGTGCCATGCTTTACGGCTTAGAATCGGGACTTCAACGACGTTTTGAACGTCATGGAGCATATGAGATGTTTCAGGAGTTGAAGTTAATATTTCAAGCAAATGCCCGGATTGAGAGATATGAAGTCTCCAATAAGTTCCATAGCTGCAAGATGGAGGAGAACAGTTCTGTCAGTGAGCATATACTCAAAATGTCTGGGTATAATAATCACTTGATTCAATTGGGAGTTAATCTTCCAGATGATTGCGTCATTGACAGAATTCTCCAATCACTGCCACCAAGCTACAAGAGCTTCGTGATGAACTATAATATGCAAGGGATGAACAAGACTATTCCCGAGCTCTTCGCGATGCTGAAAGCTGCGGAGGTAGAAATCAAGAAAGAGCATCAAGTGTTGATGGTCAACAAGACCACTAGTTTCAAGAAAAAGGGCAAAGGAAAGAAGAAGGGGAACTTCAAGAAGAACGGCAAACCAGTTGCTGGTCAAGAGAAGAAACCCAAGTCTGGACCTAAGCCTGAAACTGAGTGCTTTTACTGCAAGCAGACTGGTCACTGGAAGCAGAACTGCCCGAAGTATTTGGCGGACAAGAAGGATGGCAAGGTGAACAAAGGTATATGTGATATACATGTTATTGATGTGTACCTTACTAATGCTCGCAGTAGCACCTGGGTATTTGATACTGGTTCTGTTGCTAATATTTGCAACTCGAAATAGGGGCTACGGATTAAGCGAAGATTGGCAAAGGACGAGGTGACGATGCGCGTGGGAAACGGTTCCAAAGTCGATGTGATCGCGGTCGGCACGCTACCTCTACATCTACCTTCGGGATTAATATTAGACCTAAATAATTGTTATTTGGTGCCAGCGTTGAGCATGAACATTATATCTGGATCTTGTTTAATGCGAGACGGTTATTCATTTAAATCAGAGAATAATGGTTGTTCTATTTATATGAGTAATATCTTTTATGGTCATGCACCCTTGAAGAGTGGTCTATTTTTATTGAATCTCGGTAGTAGTAATACACATATTCATAATGTTGAAGCCAAAAGATGCAGAGTTGATAATGAAAGTGCAACTTATTTGTGGCACTGTCGTTTAGGTCATATCGGTGTAAAGCGCATGAAGAAACTCCATACTGATGGACTTTTGGAACCACTTGATTATGAATCACTTGGTACTTGCGAACCGTGCCTCATGGGCAAGATGACTAAAACACCGTTCTCCGGTACTATGGAGAGAGCAACAGATTTGTTGGAAATCATACATACCGATGTATGTGGACCGATGAATATTGAGGCTCGTGGCGGATATCGTTATTTTCTCACCTTCACAGATGATTTAAGCAGATATGGGTATATCTACTTAATGAAACATAAATCTGAAACATTTGAAAAGTTCAAAGAATTTCAGAGTGAAGTTGAAAATCATCGTAACAAGAAAATAAAGTTTCTACCATCTGATCGTGGAGGAGAATATTTGAGTTACGAGTTTGGTGTACATTTGAAAAACTGTGGAATAGTTTCGCAACTCACGCCACCCGGAACACCACAGCGTAATGGTGTGTCCGAACGTCGTAATCGTACTTTACTTGATATGGTGCGATCTATGATGTCTCTTACTGATTTACCGCTATCATTTTGGGGATACGCTCTAGAGACGGCCGCATTCACGTTAAACAGGGCACCATCAAAATCCGTTGAGACGACGCCTTATGAACTATGGTTTGGCAAGAAACCAAAGTTGTCGTTTCTGAAAGTTTGGGGCTGCGATGCTTATGTGAAAAAGCTTCAACCTGATAAGCTCGAACCCAAATCGGAGAAATGTGTCTTCATAGGATATCCAAAGGAAACTATTGGATACACCTTCTATCACAGATCCGAAGGCAAGACTTTTGTTGCTAAATTCGGAAACTTTCTTGAGAAGGAGTTTCTCTCGAAAGAAGTGAGTGGGAGGAAAGTAGAACTTGACGAGGTAACTGTACCTGCTCCCTTGTTGGAAAGTAGTACATCACAGAAAACTGTTTCTGCGACACCTACACTAATAAGTGAGGAAGTTAATGATAATGATCATGAAGCTTCAGAACAAGATGCTACTGAATCTCGTAGATCAACCAGAGTAAGATCCGCACCAGAGTGGTATGGTAATCCAGTTCTGGAAGTCATGCTACTAGATCATGATGAACCTACGAACTATGAAGAAGCGATGGTGGGCCCAGATTCCGCAAAGTGGCTTGAAGCCATGAAATCTGAGATGGGATCCATGTATGAGAACAAAGTATGGACTTTGGTTGACTTGCCCGATGATCGGCAAGCAATTGAGAATAAATGGATCTTTAAGAAGAAGACTGACGCTGATGGTAATGTTACTGTCTATAAATCTCGACTTGTCGCAAAAGGTTTTCGGCAAGTTCAAGGGATTGACTACGATGAGACCTTCTCACCCGTAGCGATGCTTAAGTCCGTCCGAATCATGTTAGCAATTGCCGCATTTTATGATTATGAAATTTGGTAGATGGATGTCAAAACTGCATTCCTGAATGGATTTCTGGAAGAAAAGTTGTATATGATGCAACCGGAAGGTTTTGTCGATCCAAAGGGAGCTAACAAAATGTGCAAGCTCCAGCGATCCATTTATGGACTGGTGCAAGCCTCTCGGAGTTGGAATAAACGCTTTGATAGTGTGATCAAAGCATTTGGTTTTATACAGACTTTCGGAGAAGCCTGTATTTACAAGAAAGTGAGTGGGAGCTCTGTAGCATTTCTAATATTATATGTGGATGACATATTGCTGATTGGAAATGATATAGAATTTCTGGATAGCATAAAGGGATACTTGAATAAAAGTTTTTCAATAAAGACCTCGGTGAAGCTGCTTACATATTAGGCATTAAGATCTATAGAGATAGATCAAGACGCTTAATTGGACTTTCACAAAGCACATACCTTGACAAGATTTTGAAGAAATTCAAAATGGATCAAGAAAAGAAAGGATTCTTGCCTGTGTTACAAGGTGTGAAGTTGAGTAAGACTCAATGCCCGACCACTGCAGAAGATAGAGAGAATATGAAAGATGTTCCCTATGCATCAGCCATAGGCTCTATCATGTATGCAATGCTGTGTACCAGACCTGATGTGTGCCTTGCTATAAGTTTAGCAGGGAGGTACCAAAGTAATCCAGGAGTGGATCACTGGACAGCGGTCAAGAACATCCTGAAATACCTGAAAAGGACTAAGGATATGTTTCTCGTATATGGAGGTGACAAAGAGCTCACCGTAAAAGGTTACGTTGATGCAAGCTTTGACACTGATCCGGACGATTCTAAATCGAAAACCGGATACGTGTTTACATTAAATAGTGGAGCTGTCAGTTGGTGGAGTTCTAAACAAAGCGTCGTAGCGGGATCTACATGTGAAGCGGAGTACATAGCTGCTTCGGAAGCAGCGAACGAAGGAGTCTGGATGAAGGAGTTCATATCCGATCTAGATGTCATACCTAATGTATCGGGTCCAATGAAAATCTTTTGTGACAATACTGGTGCAATTGCCTTGGCAAAGGAATCCAGATTTCACAAAAGGACCAAACACATCAAGAGACGCTTCAACTCCATCCCGGATCTAGTCCAGGTGGGAGACATAGAGATTTGCAAGATACATACGGATCTGAATGTTGCAGACCTGTTGACTAAGCCTCTTCCACGAGCAAAACATGATCAGCACCAAGGCTCCATGGGTGTTAGAATCATTACAGTGTAATCTAGATTATTGACTCTAGTGCAAGTGGGAGACTGAAGGAAATATGCCCTAGAGGTAATAATAAAGTTATTATTTATTTACTTATAATCATGATAAATGTTTATTATTCATGCTAGAATTGTATTAACCGGAAACATAATACATGTGTGAATACATAGACAAACAAAGTGTCACTAGTATGCCTCTACTTGACTAGCTCGTTAATCAAAGATGGTTATGTTTCCTAACCATGAACAATGAGTTGTTATTTGATTAACGAGGTCACATCATTAGTTGAATGATCTGATTGACATGACCCATTCCATTATCTTAGCACCCGATCGTTTAGTATGTTGCTACTGCTTTTCTTCATGACTTATACATGTTCCTATGACTATGAGATTATGCAACTCCCGTTTGCCGGAGGAACACTTTGGGTGCTACCAAACGTCACAACGTAACTGGGTGATTATAAAGGAGCATTACAGGTGTCTCCAAAGGTAGATGTTGGGTTGGCGTATTTCAAGATTAGGATTTGTCACTCCGATTGTCGGAGAGGTATCTCTGGGCCCTCTCGGTAATACACATCACATAAGCCTTGCAAGCATTACAACTAATATGTTAGTTGTGAGATGATGTATTACGGAACGAGTAAAGAGACTTGCCGGTAACGAGATTGAACTAGGTATTAGATACCGACAATCGAATCTCGGGCAAGTAACATACCGATGACAAAGGGAACAACGTATGTTGTTATGCGGTCTGACCGATAAAGATCTTCGTAGAATATGTAGGAGCCAATATGGGCATCCAGGTCCCGCTACTGGTTATTGACCGGAGACATGTCTCGGTCATGTCTACATTGTTCTCGAACCCGTAGGGTCCGCACGCTTAAGGTTACGATGACAGTTATATTATGAGTTTATGCATTTTGATGTACCGAAGGTTGTTCGGAGTCCCGGATGTGATCACGGACATGACGAGGAGTCTCGAAATGGTCGAGACGTAAAGATTGATATATTGGAAGCCTATGTTTGGACATCGGAAGTGTTCCGGGTGAAATCGGGATTTTACCGGGTTACCTGGAGGTTACCGGAACCCCACGGGAGCCATATGGGCCTTCATGGGCCTTGGTGGAAAGGAGAAAGGGGCAGCCCAAGGTGGCTGCGCCACTTCCCCCTCCCCTAGTCCTATTAGGACTAGGAGAAGGTGGCCGGCCCCCCTCTCCCTCTTTCCCCCTTTGGGGAATCCTAGTTGGAATAGGATTGGAGGGGAGTCCTACTCCCGGAAGGAGTAGGACTCCTCCCGCGCCTCCCTCCTTGGCCGGCCAGCCTCCCCCCCTCTACTCCTTTATATACGGAGGCAGGGGACACCTCTAAACACACAAGTTGATCCACGTGATCTATTCCTTAGCCGTGTGCGGTGCCCCCTGCCACCATATACCTCAATAATACTGTAGCGGAGTTTAGGCGAAGCCCTGCTGCTGTAGTACACCAAGATCGTCACCACGCCGTCGTGCTGACGGAAATCTTCCCCGACACTTTGCTGGATCGGAGTCCGGGGATCGTCATCGAGCTGAACGTGTGCTCGAACTCGGAGGTGCCGTAGTTTCGGTGCTTGATCGGTTGGATCGTGAAGACGTACGACTACTTCCTCTACGTTGTGTGATCGCTTCCGCAGTCGGTCTGCGTTGGGTACGTAGACAACACTCTCCCCCTCGTTGCTATGCATCACATGATCTTGCGTGTGCGTAGGAATTTTTTTGAAATTACTACAAAACCCAACAAAAATCACGTTTCCGAAGGTTTCATTCCGTTTGGACTCCGTTTGATATTCCTTATCTTCGAAACCCTAAAACAGGCAAAAAAACAGCAATTCTGGGCTGGGCCTCCGGTTAATAGGTTAGTCCCAAAAATAATATAAAAGTGGAAAATAAAGCCCAATAATGTCTAAAACAGTAGATAATATAGCATGGAGCAATCAAAAATTATAGATACGTTAGAGACGTATCAAGCATCCCCAAGCTTACTTCCTTCTCGTCCTCGAGTACATAAATGATAAAAACATAATTTTTGATGCGAAGTGCTACTTGGTATAATTTTAATGTAATTCTTCTTAATTGTGGTATGAATATTCAGATCCGAAAGATTCAAGACAAAAGTTCATATTGAGATAAAAATGATAATACTTCAAGCATACTAACTAAGCAATTATGTCTTCTCAAAATAACATGGCCAAAGAAAGTTCATGCCTACAAAATCATATGGTTTAGTCATGTTTCATTTTCATCACACAAGAATGCTATCATCGTGCACAACCCCGATGACAAGCCAAGCAATTGTTTCATACTTTAGTAATATCAAACCTATAAACTTTCATGCAATATATGAGCGCGAGCCATGGACATAGCACTATGGGTGGAATAGAATGATGAGGGGGTTATGTGGAGAAGACAAAAGAGGAGAAAGTCTCACATCAACGAGGCTAATCAATGGGCTATGGAGATGCCCACCGATTGATGTTAATGCAAGGAGTAGGGATTGTCATGCAACGGATGCACTAGAGCTATAAACGTATGAAAGCTCAACAAAAGAAACTAGTGGGTGTGCATCCAACTTGCTTGCTCACGAAGACCTAGGGCACTTTGAGGAGGCCCATTGTTGGAATATACAAGCCAAGTTCTATAATGAAAAATTCCCACTAGTATATGAAAGTGATAACATGAGAGACTCTCTACTATGAAGATCATGGTGCTACTTTGAAGCACAAGTGTGGTAAAAGGATAGTAACATTGTCCCTTCTCTCTTTTTCTCTCATTTTTTGGCCTTCTCTTTTTTATGGCATTTCTCTTTTTTGGGCCTTCTCTTTTTTATGGCCTTTCTTTTTTTTATACCTCACTTGGGACAATGCTCTAATAATGATGATCATCACACTTCTATTTATTTACAACTCAATGATTACAACTCGATACTAGAACAAAGATGACTCTATATGAATGCCTCTGGCGGTGTACCGGGATATGCAATGACTCAAGAGTGACATGTATGAAAAAATTATGAACGGTGGCTTCGCCACAAATACTATGTCAACTACATGATCATGCTAAGCAATATGACAATGATGAATGTGTCATGATGAACGGAATGATGGAAAGTTGCATGTCAATATATCTCGGAATGGCTATGGAAATGCCATAATAGGTAGGTATGGTGGCTGTTTTGAGGAAGATATAAGGAGGTTTATGTGTGAAAGAGCGTATCAAATCACGGGGTTTGGATGCACCGGCGAAGCTTGCGCCAACTCTCAATGTGAGAAAGGGCAATGCACGGTACCGAAGAGGCTAGCAAGGATGGAAGGGTGAGAGTGCGTATAATCCATGGACTCAACATTAGTCATAAAGAACTCACATACTTATTGCAAAAATCTACAAGTCATCAAAAACCTCGGCACTACGCGAATGCTCCTAGGGGGATAGATTGGTAGGAAAAGACCATCGCTCGTCCCCGACCGCCACTCATAAGGAAGACAATCAAATAACACCTCATGTTTCAAATTTGTTGCATAACGTTTACCATACGTGCATGCTACGGGACTTGCAAACTTCAACATAAGTATTCCTCAATTTCACAACTACTCAACTAGCATGACTTTGATATTATTACCTCCATATCTCAAAACAATCATCAAGCATCAAACTTTTCTTAGTATTCAACACACTCATAAGAAAGTTTTATTATTAATCTTGCATACCAAGCATATTAGGATTTTAAGAAAATTACCATGCTATTAAGACTCTCAAAATAATCTAAGTGAAGCATGAGAGATCAATAGTTTCTATAAAACAAATCCACCACCGTGCTCTAAAAGATATAAGTGAAGTACTAGAGCAAAATTATAGAGCTCAAAAGATATAAGTGAAGCACATAGAGTATTCTATCAAATTCCAAATCATGTATGGCTCTCTCAAAAGGTGTGTACAGCAAGGATGATTGTGGTAGACTAACAAGAAAAGACTCAAATCATAAAAGACGCTCCAAGCAAAACACATATCATGTGGTGAATAAAAATATAGCTCCAAGTAAAGTTACCGATATAAGTAGACGAAAGAGGGGATGCCTTCCGGGGCATCCCCAAGCTTTGGATTTTAGGTGTCCTTAGATTATCTTGGGGGTGCCATGGGCATCCCAAAGCTTAGGTTCTTGCCACTTCTTGTTCCATAATCCATCAAATCTTTACCCAAAACTTGAAAACTTCACAACACAAAATTTAAAGTAGAAAACTCGTGAGCTCTGTTAGCGAAAGAAAACAAAAGACCACTTCAAGGTACTGTAATGAACTAATTATTTATTTATATGGGTGTTATACCTACTGTATTCCAACTTCTCTATGGATTATAAACTATTTTACTAGCCATAGATTCATCAAAATAAGCAAACAACACACGAAAAACAGAATCTGTCAAAAACAGAACAGTCTGTAGTAAACTGTAGCTAGCGCAAGATCTGGAACCCCAAAAATTATAAAATAAATTTATGGACGTGAGGAATTTATCTATTAATCATCTGCAAAAATAATTAACTAAATAGCACTTTCCAAATAAAAATTACAGCAGTTCTCGTGAGCGCTAAAGTTTCTGTTTTTTACAGCAAGTTCAACAAGACTTTCCCCAAGTCTTCCCAACGGTTCTACTTGGCACAAACACTAATTAAACACAAAAAACACAACCAAAACAGAGGCTAAATAATTTATTTATTACTAAACAGGAGCAAAAATCAAGGAATAAAAATAAAATTGGGTTGCCTCCCAACAAGCGCTATCTTTTAACGCCCCTAGCTAGGCATAACAAGCAAGAATAGTTCTAGGTATTGCCATCTTTGGTTTTCAATTTTTTAGCGAAATCAAGCTCGAATCCAAGAGGTTCTTTACGTTTCCCTTTATATTCTGAAATTTTTAGATCTAAAGAATCCAACCGCTTATTACAAAGGGTAATCAACATATTCATCCGGTGAATATTTCCACTAATGTTCTTAACAGGTTCAAGAGATTTCTGCAAGATTTTAGTAACTTCACAACTTTTTTCAAAAACTTGTGTCTCTTCCTGAGTAGGATGAGGCCCCTTTTGTTGAGGTAGTGTTCCCACTATACCTTCTATAATTTCAAGTGTAATATGGGGATCGATTTCAATAAAATTGCCTTTGGCAACGCAATCCAAGAGTTGTCTATGAGACATATTTAATCCAACATAAAAATTGCAAAGCAAAACTCTCAGATTTATTTCAGAGGTACAATTACGATGAGATTCCATTATTCTCAACCAGGCATCTTTAGGTTTTCTCCTAACCTTTGTTTAAAGTGAAAGATTTCGAACTCAGGGTTCAACGGAGAAGATAAGTGACTAACCATAACGACAAGCAAACAAACTAACACACGAGCAAACAAAAAGGCAAATGAAGAAGGAGAGGGAGGATAGAGAGAGAGGGCGAATAAAACGGCAAGGGTGAAGTGGGGGAGAGGAAAACGAGAGGAAAATGGCAAATAATGTAATGCGGGAGATAGGGATTGTGATGGGTACTTGGTATGTTGACTTTTGCGCAGACTCCCCGGCAACGGCGCCAGAAATGGCTCGTTGTCGGGAGTCAAATCTTGACTTGCGCGAATCTCCCCGGCAATGGCGCCAGAAATTCTTCTTGCTACCTCTTGAGCACTGCATTGGATTTCCCCGAAGAGGAAGCGATGATGCAGCAAAGTAGCGTAAGTATTTCCCTCAGTTTTTGAGAACCAAGGTATCAATCCAGTAGGCGGCTACGCTCGAGTCCCTCGTACATACACAAAAACAATAGCTCAACGCAACCAACGCACTTAGGGGTTGTCAATCCCTTCACGGTCACTTACGAAAGTGAGATCTGATAGAGATGATAAATAGTATTTTTGGTATAAAGATGCAAAGTAAATAAAGTAAAAGAAAAGTAAAAGCAAAGCAATAATAAAGTAAGGGAGATTGATATGATGAGATAGAGACCCGGGGGCCATAGGTTTCACTAGTGGCTTCTCTCAAGAGCATAAGTATTCTACGGTGGGTGAACAAATTACTGTTGAGCAATTGACATAACTGAGCATAGTTATGAGAATATCTAGGTATGATCATGTATATAGGCATCACATCCGAGACAAGTGGACCGAAACGATTCTGCATATACTACTATTACTCCACTCATCGACCGCTATCCAACATGCATCTAGAGTATTAAGTTAAAAACAGAGTAATGCCTTAAGCAAGATGACATGATGTAGAGGGATAATTTCATGCAATATGATAAAAGCCCCATCTTGTTTTCCTCGATGGCAACAATACCATACGTCCCTTGCTGCCCCTTCTGTCACTGGGAAAGGACACCGCAAGATTGAACCCAAAGCTAAGCACTTCTCCCATGGCAAGAACAACCAATCTAGTAGGCCAAACCAAACTGATAATTCGAAGAGACTTGCAAAGATAACCAATCATACATAAAAGAATTCAGAGAAGATTCAAATATTATTCATAGATAGACTGGATCATAAACCCACAATTCATCGGACTCAACAAACACACTGCGAAAAGAAGATTATATCGAATAGATCTCCACAAGAGAGGGGGAGAACATTGTATTGAGATCCAAAAAGAGAGAAGAAGCCATCTAGCTACTAGCTATGGACCCGTAGGTCTGAAATAAACTACTCACACTTCATCGGAGGGGCTTGGATGATGATGTAGAAGCCCTCCGTGATCGAATCCCCCTCCGGCAGAGCTCCGGAACAGGCCCCAAGATGGGATCTCGTGGATACAGAAAGTTGCGGCGGTGGAATTAGGTTTTTGGCTCCGTCCCTGATCGTTTGGGGGTACGTGGATATATATAGGAGGAAGAAGTACGTCGGTGGAGCTTCGAGGGGCCCACGAGGCAGGGGGCGCGCCCTAGGGGGGCGCGCCCCCTACCCTCGTGACCACCTCGTGGCTTTCTTGACGGAGGGTCCAAGTCTCCTGGATCTTATCTGATGAGAAAATCACGTTTTCGAAGGTTTCATTCCGTTTGGACTCCGTTTGATATTCCTTTTCTTCGAAACCCTAAAACAGGCAAAAAAACAGCAATTCTAGGCTGGGCCTCCGGTTAATAGGTTAGTCCCAAAAATAATATATAAGTGGAAAATAAAGCCCAATAATGTCTAAAACAGTAGATAATATAGCATGGAGCAATCAAAAATTATAGATACGTTGGAGACGTATCACATGCACGTAATACTTTGCCTTGATAACTTGTAGATTTTTGCAATAAGTATATGAGTTCTTTATGACTAATGTTGAGTCCATGGATTATACGGACTCTCACCCTTCCACTATTGCTAGCCTCTCTAATACCGCGCACCTTTCGCCGGTATCATACACCCACCATATACCTTCCTCAAAACAGCCACCATACCTACCTATTATGGCATTTCCATAGACATTCCGAGATATATTGCCATGCAACTTTCCACCGTTTCGTTTACTATGACACACTCCATCATTGTCATATTGCTTTGCATGATCATATAGTTGACATTGTATTTGTGGCAAAGCCACCATTCATAATTCTTTCATACATGTCACTCATGCATCATTGCATATCCTGGTACATCGCCGGAGGCATTCATATAGAGTCATATCTTGTTCTAAGTATCGAGTTGTAATTCTTGAGTTGTAAGAAAATAAAAGTGTGATGATCATCATTATTAGAGCATTGTCCCATGTGAGGTAAGGATGATGGAGACTATGATTCCCGCATAAGTCGGGATGAGACTCCGGAAAAAAATAAAAAAATAAAAAAAGAGGCCAAAGAGGCCATAAAAAAGAGAGAAAAGGCCCAAATAAAAAATGAGAGACAAAGAGAGAAGGGACAATGTTACTATCCTTTTACCACACTTGTGCTTCAAAGTAGCACCATGATCTTCATGATAGAGAGTCTCATATGCTATCACTTTCATATACTAGTGCAAATTTTTCATTATAGAACTTGGCTTGCATATTCCAATGATGGGCTTCCTCAAAATACCCTAGGTCTTCGTGAGCAAGCAAGTTGGATGCACACCCACTTAGTCTCTTTTTGAGCTTTCATATACTTATAACTCTAGTGCATCCGTTGCATGGAAATCCCTACTCACTCACATTGATATCTATTGATGGGCATATCCATAGCCCGTTGATACGCCTAGTTGATGTGAGACTATCTTATCCCTTTTTGTCTTCTCCACAACCACCACTCTATTCCACCTAAAGTGCTATGTCCATGGCTCACGCTCATGTATTGTGTGAAGATTAAAAAAGTTTTGAGAATGTCAAAAGTATGAAACAATTGCTTGGCTTGTCATCGGGGTTGTGCATGATTTAAATACTTTGTGTGGTGAAGATAGATCATAGCCAGACTATATGATTTTGTAGGGATAACTTTCTTTGGCCATGTTATTTTGAGAAGACATAATTGCTTAGTTAGTATGCTTGAAGTATTATCATTTTTATGTCAATATTATACTTTATCTGGATTCTTTCGGATCTGAATATTCATACCACAATTGAGAAGAATTACATTGAAATTATGTCAAGTGGCATTCCACATCAAAAATTCTGTTTTTATCATTTACCTACTCGAGGACGAGCAGGAATTAAGCTTGGGGATGCTTAATACGTCTCCAACGTATCTATAATTTTCGATTGCTCCATGCTATATTATCTTCTGTTTTGGACATTATTGTGCTTTATTATCCACTTTTATATTATTTTCGGGACTAACCTATTAACCGGAGGCCCAGCCCAGATTTGCTGTTTTTTTTAACCTATTTTAGGGTTTTCGAGAAAAGGAATATCAAACGGAGTCCAAACGGAATAAAACCTTCGGGAACGTGATTTTTGGAACGAACAAGATCCAGGAGACTTGGACCATGATGAAGCTATGTACCTAGGGTAGGGGCATGGACCTATCCTAAGTACCCTACCCAAGGACATCCCTAGAAGAAGTCACCTTTCAATCGACTTGGAGGTATCCCACTCGACAGATTCAAGACACTCGACCACGAAGCAATCACTCGACCAAGATCCAACCACTCGACAGCCAGGAGATCTAAAGTCACCCTGCACGCAAACGGTCAGTCATTAAGTAGCTTTTATGGTCATCATAGCACTTTATTAGGGGCGTTACCAGTAACCCCCATTCTTAATGTACTTTAAACCCTGCATTACTGAGGGCTGGAGGGGCCTAGCGAACTCTATATAAGCCACCCCCTCCTCAGTATCAAGGGTTCGCACCCCTGTTATTCATACACACATAATTCAGTCGACCGCCTCCGGGCACCGAGACGTAGGGCTGTTACTTCCTCCGAGAAGGGCCTGAACTCATAATCCTCGTGTGCTTACAACTCCTCCATAGCTAAGATCTAGCCTCTCCATACATACCCCCCTACATCACTATTAGAGTTAGAACCACGACAGTTGGCGCCCACCGTGGGGCTAGGAGTCTTAGCGCCTAGTTGGAGAAGTTGCGATTTTTTCCGATCTCCTTAATCATGGTTCCGGGCGGAGCTTTGGTGAAGGGCCGCGAGATCCATCTCGGCGCGCTCACGTTCATCGCTGACGACTCCGCTTGGCTTCAGGAGGCTCCACTCGACGTCGACGCGCTCCCCGTCCGCGGGGCGACGCACTTTCGCGCATGCGTCCGTGGTGTCCTCCTGCGGCAGCCGTCGACCCAGTATCGGCCGGCTCCTGTGGCATCTCCCCACCCTGTTTCTCGCCGGCGCAAGCGCTCCGGTCGGTCGAGGCTTCAGAGGTGGGTGAGGCATGCGGTGGCCCGCCAGTCGGCCACCCCACAAGTCGCGGCAATCGAGCCCGACGAATCCCTCTACGGCCTGTTCGACCTGTCGACTGGCTCCGCAGAGACCACATTCGAATGCGACAGCAGTGACCCAGCGGCAGAGGTTCTAGTGATTGATGGGCCACACAGTCCTCCCGGTTTCCCCCGCGCTGACGGAGGCGCGGATGGGGGCGACCCGTCGCGTCCTCACGAGGAGTATCTCCTCGAGCCTCTCACGCCGTTGCAGCGGGAGGAGCTTCGCCGCCGGAACATGGATGCACTCCACACTCCTATCGTTGGAGAAACCCCAGAGGCCCAAGCCTTGGAGGACGCGCGCTTGGCTAACTTGGCCGAGCGCACTCGACTGGAGAATCTCCAGCGAATACTCGACGAGCGAGCGCGTCAAAGGGCTCCAGAATCCAGTCAACACTTTCCGCCCCCGCAGGTATATCGTACTCCGATTCAGAATTTGGCGGCTGTGGCCCGTATAGCAGAGTCGATTCAGCCGTCCCAGTTAGAGGCTGGCAGAGGCTTGTTGCAAATCAGAGCGTTGCTCCGGGCAGCGGGAGACCAGAATTCCACTATTTCTCAGTCGCGGAACAGGATCCACAGTCGATCCGTTGCAGCGGATATAGTCCAGTCGGCTCACAGCCCAAGATCGCCTCCGAGGCATGAGGGACGTGGAGACCGATGTGATCAGTATAGAAGGAATGAGCAGTATGATCACCGATTCGATCGTGATGATCGACGTCGAGTGCCAACCCCTCCCCCGAGGAGTGGATCATATGTGCCTCGACAGCAGGTTGACAGACGCCCTCATAGTGTTGGGCGGAGAATTCCAGTCGACCCCAGGGAACCAGGCTTTGATGCGAGATCCATTCTCGTTCAAGGTTTGGTCGACATGAATAGAGCTCACCGAGAAGGCCATGACAGAGATGCGCCTACTAGTAGCAGAGTACATGTTTCAGGGCCGGAGTGTTTCAGTCGAGCCATTAGAGCCGCTGTAATTCCTCCCAACTTCAGGTTGGCGACTGGAGTTAGTAAGTTCATCGGTGAGTCCAAGCCCGATACTTGGCTCGAAGATTACCGAGTGGCTGTCCAGATTGGCGGTGGGAATGATGAGGTAGCCATGAAGCACCTGCCTCTCATGTTAGAAGGCTCGGCTAGAGCGTGGCTGAATCAGTTAGCACCCAACAACATTTACACTTGGGAGGATCTCTCCCGAGTGTTTGTCACCACATTTGAAGGAACATGCAAGCGACCTGCAGGCCTTATGGAATTGCGGTCTTGCATGCAGAAACCGAATGAAACTCTGAGGGATTACGTCCAGAGGTGGATCACATTGCATCACACAGTTGAAAATGTACCAGATCATCAAGCAGTTTGTGCCTTTAAAGAAGGCGTTAAGTACAGAGAATTGAATCTGAAGTTCGGTCGAACCGGAGAGATGTCTCTGAATCGGATGATGGAGATTGCCACCAAATACGCTAATGGTGAAGATGAGGATCGACTCCGGAGTGGCAAGCATAAAGCAGTCGTCCAGGAAACCGGAGGAAATTCCAGTCGGAAACAGAAGCGGAAAGACGAGCCAGCCGCTCCTGGGGAGGCCCTAGCCGTAACCCAGGGAAAATTTAAGGGAAAACCCAAAGGACCTTGGAACCCGAAGAAAGTTAAAGACCAAGATGGAAATGATGTTTTGGATCTACCATGTCACATCCACACCAAGAAAGATGAAGAGGGTAAACTCATTTACCCAAAGCATACCACTCGACAGTGTCGGCTTCTGATCCAGCAGTTTCAGGGCAAGCAGTCCAAAGATAAGGAAAAGGAGTCAGACAAAGTTGAGGACAAGGAAGATAGTGACGATGGGTACCCCCAGGTCAATTCCAGCCTGATGATTTTTGCTGATGTTGAGAGCAAAAGTCGACTGAAGGTTATTAACCGTGAGGTAAATATGGTTGCTCCGGCAACACCCAATTATCTGAAGTGGTCCCAGACTGCAATCACATTCGACCAGTCTGATCACCCTACGCACATTGCCACCCCTGGGAGGCAAGCTCTGGTGGTCGACCCAGTTGTCGAAGGCACTCGACTGACCAAAGTCCTGATGGATGGAGGCAGCGGTTTGAACATATTGTATGGAGAAACATTGAAAGGGATGGGCATTCCGATGTCCAGGCTCAGTACCAGTAACATGAGTTTCCATGGAGTCATTCCTGGGAAGAAAGCCGAGTCACTTGGCCAAATTACTCTTGATGTGGTTTTCGGTGATTCCAAGAATTACCGCAAGGAAAAGTTGACATTCGAAGTTGTGGATTTCCAAAGTGCTTATCACGCCATTTTGGGCAGGCCAGCTTATGCATGCTTCATGGCTCGACCATGTTATGTGTATCTCAAATTGAAGATGCCTGGTCCCAAAGGTGTGATCACTGTTACAGGCAATCGGAAGAAAGCAGAAGAGTGTTTTCAGAAAGGATCAAAGATTGCCGACGCTCAGATGGCAGTGGTCGAGCTGCAAGAGTATCAGAAGACTGCAGATCCGAGTGAGTTGCTACGAGCTAAGAAGCCTGCTTTAGAATCATCTTTTCAGTCGTCCGGTGAAACGAAGGGAGTTCACATTCACCCGAGCGATCCAAATGCTGCTCCGACTCACATCTCAACGACGCTCGACTCCAAATAGGAAGAAGCGCTCGTCCAGTTCCTCCGTGAGAACTGGGACATCTTCGCATGGAAGCCTGCTGACATGCCTGGAGTTCCCAGGGGGCTGGCTGAGCACCGTCTATGAGTCGACCCAAAATTTAAACCTGTGAAAGAACATCTTTGACGGTCCGCCATCCAAAAGAGGAAGGACATTGGCGAGGAGGTGGCTCGGCTCTTAGCAGCGGAGTTCATCCGAGAAATTTACCACTCCGAGTGGCTCGCCAATGTTGTCATGGTCCCCAAGAAGGACAAGTCACTTCGCATGTGCATTGATTTCAAGCATATCAATCGGGCCTGCCCGAAAGATCATTTTCCTCTCCCCCGCATCGACCAGATAGTCGACTCGACTGCGGGATGTGAGCGTTTGTCTTTTCTAGACGCCTATTCCGGGTACCATCGGATCCGTCTGTACGGGCCCGACGAGATCAAAACAACTTTCATCACTCCATTCGGGTGCTTCTGTTATGTCACCATGCCGTTCGGCCTCAAGAATGCCGGAGCCACGTTCATGAGGATGATTCAGAAGTGTTTTCTCACTCAAATCAGTCGGAATGTGGAGGCATACATGGATGATATTGTGGTTAAGTCACTGAAGGGTTCCGACCTGCTGACTGACCTTACTGAAACCTTTGCCAACCTCAGGAGGTATGATATCAAGCTCAATCCGTCAAAGTGCACATTCGGAGTTCTAGGTGGGAAGTTACTCGGTTTTCTCGTTTCCGAACGGGGAATCGATGCCAATCCTGAAAAAATTGGTACTATACTCCGGATGAAACGTCCTGTGCGTGTGCATGACGTCCAGAAGCTTATAGGATGCTTGGCCGCTTTAAGTCGATTCATCTCTCGCCTCGGTGAAAAGGCATTGCCTCTTTACCGACTGATGAAGAAGTCCGACAAGTTCGAGTGGACTCCAGAAGCTGATGCAGCGTTTACAGAGCTCAAAGCTCTGCTCTCCACCCAGCCGGTGCTTGCTGCCCCAATCAGCAAGGAGCCTTTGCTGCTTTACATGGCAACCACAGGACAAGTTGTCAGTACAGTACTTACGGTCGAGTGGGAAGAAGAAGGAAAGGCCTTCAAAGTTCAGCGCCCAGTATATTATGTTTCTGAAGTTTTGACTCCTTCAAAGCAAACATATCCTCATTACCAGAAGCTTGTATATGGGATTTATATGACTACGAAGAAGGTTGCACATTACTTCTCTGATCATTCCATTACAGTCGTCAGCAGCGCTCCACTATCAGAGATTTTGCACAACAGAGATGCAACTGGTCGAGTGGCCAAATGGGCGATTGAACTTCTTCCCCTAGATATCAAGTTTGAGGCAAAGAAAGCTATCAAGTCCCAAGCAATTGCAGATTTCGTCACCGAGTGGATCGAACAGCAACTTCCGAGTCAAGTTCACTCGGAGCACTGGACCATGTTCTTCGATGGATCTAAGATGCTGAATGGTTCCGGTGCTGGGGTAGTATTGGTTTCCCCCCAAGGATATAAGCTCAGATATGTTCTCCAGATTCACTTCGGTTCCTCCAATAACGAAGTAGAATATGAAGCACTTTTGTATGGGTTGCGCATGGCCATTTCACTCGGCGTCCGTCGCCTCATGGTCTATGGCGACTCAGATTTGGTGGTTAATCAGGTGATGAAGGAGTGGGGCATCAGAAGTCCAGCTATGACTGGTTATTGCAATGCAGTGAGAAAGTTAGAGAAGAAATTCGAGGGGTTATAGCTTCATCACATCCCCCGACTGAAAAATCAAGCGGCTGATGATTTGGCAAAGATAGGCTCCAAGAGAGAAGCCATCCCCAGCAATGTGTTTTTGGAACACATCCACTTGCCATCAGTCCAAGAAGATCCTTTTACAGATGAAGCCCCGCAGCCAAGGAGTGCCACAGATCCGACTGAAGTTGAAATTCCGGCAGTGGTCGACCTAATCATGGAAGTTTTGGCAATCACCCCCGACTGGACGATACCATACATCGCATATATCCTGAGAAAGGAACTCCCGGAGGACGAAGAAGAGGCTCGACAGATCGTCCGTCGATCCAAGGCCTTTATAGTCATAAAGGGATAGTTGTATAGAGAAAGCGCGACTGGAGTCGGTCAGAAGTGTATAACACCAGAAGAAGGTCAGATAATCCTTGATGATATCCACTCGGGGACTTGTGGGCATCATGCGTCCTCTCGGACCATTGTGGCTAAAGCATACCGAGCGGGATTTTACTGGCCAAGAGCGAATGAAATGGCAAAAGAGATAGTCGACAAGTGTGAAGGGTGCCAGTTCCACTCCAACATGTCACACAAGCCTGCATCAGCCCTGAAGACCATCCCACTCGTCTGGCCCTTCGCTGTTTGGGGACTGGACATGGTTGGCCCATTGAGAACAGGCAGGAGCGGTTTCACACATGTGCTTGTGGCAGTCGACAAGTTTACCAAATGGATTGAAGCTAAGCCTATCAAGAATCTTGATGCTTGCACTGCTATCAGTTTCGTCAGGGAGTTAACATTCAGATATGGAGTCCCGCATAGCATCATCACCGACAATGGGTCAAACTTTGATTCAGACAAGTTCAGAGCTTTTTGCGCCTCTCAAGGCACACGAGTCGACTACGCATCGGTCGCCCACCCCCAGTCGAATGGACAAGCAGAAAGGGCAAATGGTCTGATTCTCAAAGGACTAAAGCCTCGGCTGATGCGCGATCTCAAGCACGCAGCAGGCGCTTGGATCGACGAGCTTCCGTCAATTCTGTGGGGATTGAGGACCACCCCGAATCGGTCGACTGGAAGAACTCCGTTCTTTCTGGTTTATGGAGCGGAAGCAGTCGTGCCGAGTGATCTACTTCACAATGCACCCCGAGTCGAGCTTTATACCGAAGATGAAGCAGAACAAGCCCGGCAAGACGCAGTCGACCTCCTAGAGGAAGAAAGAGAAATGGCTATGATCCGATCGACCATTTATCAGCAAGACTTGCGTCGATTCCATGCCAGAAATGTGAAGAGTTGAGACTTCCAAGAAGGAGATTTGGTCCTCCGAACGGATCAACAGAAACCATACAAGCTCGCTCCTACTTGGGAAGGTCCCTTCATCGTCACCAGAGTCCTCCACAATGGAGCGTATCACCTTTACAATGTCGATCGCCAGATCGATGAGCCACGAGCTTGGAATGCGGAACTGCTCCGCCCCTTTTACACTTGAATTCTCACTTGAATGAGATGTTATAAGAAAAACTTCTGTAGTCTATTTATCAAAGACAAGAGTGTTACAATTTTTCCTATAATTGTTGTCGCCTTTGTTTGCGTGTGAAATCCCCCAGTGGGTGGCTTAGCTGTGAATCCGTTTCGCCTAAGTTTGTAAAAAAATCCTACCGAGTGGTGAGCCAGACTCCCACTCGGAGGCTTAGCTGCGAATCCGTTTCGCCTAAGTTTGTAAAAAAAATCCTACCGAGTGGTGAGCCAGACTCCCACTAGGAGGCTTAGCCGCAGCCCAGTGCTCGCCTAAGTGTTTAAAAATCCTACCGAGTGGTGAGCCAGACTCCCACTCGGAGGCTTAGCTGCAGCCCAGTGCTCGCCTAACTATTTAAAAATCCTACCGAGTGGTGAGCCAGACTCCCACTCGAAGGCTTAGCTGCAGCCTAGTGCTCGCCTAAGTGTTTAAAAATCCTACCGAGTGGAGAGCAAACCTCCCACTCGGAGGCTTAGCTGCAGCCCAGTACTCGCCTAAGTATTTAAAAATCCTATCGAGTGGTGAGCCAGACTCCCACTCGGAGGCTTAGCTGCAGCCCAGTGCTCGCCTAAGTGTTTAAAAATCCTACCGAGTGGAGAGCAAACCTCCCACTCGGAGGCTTAGCTGCAGTCCAGTACTCGCCTAAGTTTGAAAAAATTCTACCGAGTGGAGAGCAGACCTCCCACTCGGGGGCTTAGCTGCAGTCCAGTACTCGCCTAAGTTTGAAAAAATCCTACCGAGTGGAGAGCAGACCTCCCACTCGGGGGCTTAGCTGCAGTCCAGTACTCGCCTAAGTTTGAAAAAATCCTACCGAGTGGAGAGCAGACCTCCCACTCGGGGGCTTAGCTGCAGTCCAGTACTCGCCTAAGTTTGAAAAAATCCTACCGAGTGGAGAGCAGACCTCCCACTCGGGGGCTTAGTTGCAGTCTAGTACTCGCCTAAGTTTGAAAAAATCCTACCGAGTGGAGAGCAGACCGCCCACTCGGGGGCTTAGCTGTAGTCCAGTACTCGCCTAAGTTTTTAAAATCCTACCAAGTGGAGAGCAGACCTTCCACTCGGGGGCTTAGCTGCAGCCCAGTGCTCGCCTAAGTACGGAACACATCCCAATCCGCAAGGACGACGAGGTGCAAATCGACTGCTACCTTCTCCTTCGGAGCTGCACCACAAATACAAAGTTATTTCAAGTGAAGAACAAGTTCCACTCGACAGATAATTCATGAAGATATTCAACGATAAATCAAGTTCAGATAAGATCCAAAGGTCCTAGACCGCAGATCAAAGTACTCGAGCCTCCAGCTCGACAGAGTTTAATGGTTACAAAATCCACTCGGCATTCCGAGGCAAATTTAAAGTGAAGCATAAAAGTTTTTATTCCTCAGGCGGAGGACTGGAAGGGGCGACGAACTCGTCCAAATCGATCCTGTCTGCAATGCGAGTGGCAGCAGCAATGAAAGTCTCCATGAAGTATTGAAAGTTGTGCTTCCTGGTATTGGCAACTTGGATGGCGGCCAACTTTTCTTCTCGCGCCTCCTTGAAGTGGACGCGGACCAGAGACAGAGCGACGTCAGCGCCACATCTAGCAGAAGATTTCTTCCATTCCGCCACTCGACCTGGGACTTTGTTCAGTCGAGTCATCAGGGACTCGAGGTCATTCTGAAGCGTCGTCCTAGGCTAGAGCGATGTGTCGATCCGCAACATCGCAACCTTCAACCGAGCAAGATAGTCAACAACGCCGGCAACGCGAGATTCCAGTCGGAGCACGTTCATAGCAGCCTCGTCCTTCACTGGAGAATTGATGGGGTCCAAATCTGTCTCCACTCGACTGGTCTCCTCTTCGAAGTTCTGGAAGAATTTTGTAAACACAATTCAAGGATAAGTCAGTGGCTCTACGCAGGATTGGTAACTGCAAGTCAGTCGGGCCGGAGTAATTACCCTCGAGCATGACGAACAGCTTCTTGGCGAGTCCACCGAGATAAGCCTCCAGATCGTTCCTCTTCCCCGCCAGTTCACTTGCCTTGTCATTCAGAGCTATATTGCCATTCTTCAGACGGCTCACCTCTTGATTAGCCGCGTCGAGAGCAGTTTTCAGCCTGGAGTTTTCCTTTTCAAGAGTACCGACTGAAGCCAGTTTTTCTTCAGCAAGCTTCGTTTTGTTCAGGGCCTCCTTCTGCGCTTCGGCAAGGTCTTGATCCTTCTTCTTCAGAGCCTCCTCCATTTTGTCTGCGAAACAGCAAGTGAGATCAACATCGAGGATGGCCAGAAAGAAAGGACAGTCGACAAAAGCTCACCAGCCATACCTTTTGCTTCGTCCCTCGCCTTCTGCAAGTTCTCCTGAGCAAGCTTCAAGTCAAGGTTCAGCTGGATCTGTTTGTTCTCCAACTCAGTGTAGCGAGCCACAAGTTCGCAGGATTTCTGCAAAAAATCAGTAGATAGACATCCAAGATAAGTTGCTTCCGAGTAACCAAGAGACAATGATGGCGTTTCTAAGACTACAGCCGAATCAAAAACATTCGACAGTAGTCTCGGGGACTACACCCAGTGGGTGCACTCAACGTGCCCCCACTGGTTCGACCAAAAAAAATTGACTGCCCGCAGTCGACCGTGTACAGTTCCATTCGACATGGCCTGACCAGACCGAGTGAAGAAGTTCAACTAAAGCAACACAATATAAAGACTACAGTCGACTGCCAGCAGTCCACCGTAGTCTCGGGGACTACACCCAGTGGGTGCACTTAGCGTGCCCCCACTCGTCAAAAAGATTAATAGACACACCTAGTGGGTGTACAGATATAAAGATCTTCGGAAAAGAGATTCTTCAGATAGCATACCCTAACAGAACAAGCCGTGAATCGACTGACCTGGACGTTGCTCTGAAGAGCTAAACTCGCGTCATAAGCTGCTTGGCTGGCTTCCCGAACCACCTTCACTTGCTCCATCATGATCCCCGCCTGGCGTATAGCCTCTTTAGCGGCACCCACTTGGTCCTCAGGGACGTGGTGTGTGGCAAAAAGCGAAGGCGGATTTGCAGTCGACGTCGAAGGCCGGACACTCGTCAGAGGTACAGCGAAGGTCACAGAAGCCCGAGTGGTATCACCACCCTCCCGGACTACGGCCTCAGGCGCCGGAGTATTTTGTGGGGTCTTGCTAGCCGGCGCCCTCCTGTTCCTACGCGCCCTCAGCGGCACTTCGTCGTCATCATCAGGGAGGTCAATGACATGAGGAGGAGCTATAAGAAAAATCCAATCGACCGGAATTATAAGAAATCGTCAGTCGACTAAAAGCAGAGCATCAGTAATCGTACCGGGGTTGGAGGTAACAGCGTCTTCCATCTCTTGATCATCGTCCTTGGCGGAGATCTCCGAGGTGGCAGCACTGCAAACTTCGAAAGTCAGTCAGCTTATTCAATGAGTCGACCAAGAGTCCGTCACGTTCAACAAAGGAAAACAAATTCTACTATTACCCAGAAATGGTGGGGACAGTCATCTTCATCTTGGGCAGAGCCTTGGGCGCCTTGGACGGCGTCGCGCGCGGGTGCTTGGGAGCTTTTTTTGTCGGCGCTGGAGATGAGGTCCGGGGGCGCTTCGACGACTGCCCAACAAGGACAGTTTCCTTACCACGTTCCCGCGCAGGGTCGTGTGTAAGCTTGGATCGCCGTTCCGAGCGGGGAGGTTCGACTTCTTCCTCCTCCTCTTCACTGGAGTCGTCGTCATCATCTCCCTCTCCTTCGCCGTCAGATTCCCACTCTTCTCTCTCGTCTCCACTTTCACCTCCGCTCGCCTCTCCTTCCTCGGCCTGCTCCTGTGCGCCATTGGGTGTCGAGTACATCTCAGTAATGGCCTAGAGGACAGCAAACAAGAAAAAGTCAATCAACTGATCCAAAGAGAACAAATAAAGAAAGCAAGATCACAATCGGAAACGCCAGGTCAGACCTTGTCCACTTCGTATGTTTGGTCGAGTGGAGGAATCCTCCTGGCTCCTCGGGGGTTGTCCTTGTTCCCTGTGATACTCGACAGCCACCCTTCCAACATCTCGTCAGTGACCTCCTCTGGGTGAATCCGAGTGGTGTCTTCGAGACCAGAGTACAGCCACATCGGGTGGTCACGAGCCTGAAGCGGTTGGATGCGCCTCCGAAGGAAGACTTCCAACAAGTCCATGCCAGTCACACCCTCGCAGACAAGCTGAACCACTCGACCGACCAGCACCTTGACTTGCGCCTTTTCCTCTGGTGTCACTTTCAGAGAGGCAGGTTTTTGCGCTCAATTCAGAGAAAAAGGGGGAAGCCCAGTCGACTGTCCTGGGGTCACCTGGTCTTTACAGTAAAACCAAGTCGACTGCCACCCGCGGACTGACTCGGGTAAAGTGATAGACGGAAAGGAACTTTTTCCCCTCATCTGGATCGCCAGGCCCCCGCACAGCTGGATCACCTGCGTCCGTTCGTCACTCGACTTGGCCTTCTTGACCGACTGAGAGCGGCAAGTGAAGATGTTCTTGAAGAGTCCCCAGTGGGGGCGGCAACCCAAGAAGTTTTCACACAAGGAAACGAAAGAAACAAGATACACAATAGAATTGGGAGTAAAGTGATGGAGCTGTGCTCTGAAGAAGTTCAAGAAGCTCCGGAAAAAAGGATGAGGAGGCAGAGAGAATCCGCGATCGATATGGGTGGTGAGGAGGACGCACTCACCATCAAGAGGCTGGGGTTCGACTTCTTTCCCCAGGAGACGCGCAGATTCGTGGGGAATGAATCCCCCCTCGACCAGATCATCGAGATCATCCTGCCGAATCGCGGACGGCATCCAGTCGCCCTGGATCCAATCCTTGGGCAGAGCAGTCCTCGAGGAAGATCCGCCCCGAGCGGACTTCTTCCCCTTCCCCTGCACCGCCGCCTTCTTCGCGCGCTCCAGAGCCGACGTCTTCTCCTTCACCATCGTCGCCGGCGAAGCTCGAACAGACCTACGGCACCAAGGTGAGAGCGGAGGTGGCGGAGGATCTTGTGAAGGAAGGGGGAAAAGTGAAGGCGCACTGTTCGGGGGTCCCGAGCCGGCAGCTTATAAGAGGTCGCTTCTGAGTGGCTGACTGGTAGGCCCAGGCAATCCCGTCAAATCCCGCAACAGGCGCGCGCGCGGTACATGGCGAAAAAGGTGGCGCGGGGATCGAGGAGCTTCCGTCCTATCCCATCCGATTACTGCAGCCGCCCCCGTCCCGCGCGCTTCCCGAAATTCAAATCCCGCAAAATCCGCGGGCCGCAGAACAACTCGTCAAACAGAAGATCCCTTTCACGCTGTCACTCGGAACTTCACAAGTAAAGAAATTCACTCGACAAGAGGCCAAGAATGGATCAAGGCGACTGAAAGAAGTTGACGACGTCATCCGTGACAATTGATCCAAAACAAGACGTTCATATAACATGAAGAACCAGTCGGAAAGATCCCCAACTCCTTCCCCACTCGAACCTCGATCCATTCGGGGGCTAATGATGAACCTATGTACCTAGGGTAGGGGCATGGACCTGTCCTAAGTACCCTACCCAAGGACATCCCTAGAAGAAGTCACCTTTCAATCGACTTGGAGGTATCCCACTCGACGGATTCAAGACACTCGACCACGAAGCAATCACTCGACCAAGATCCAACCACTCAGGAGATCTAAAGTCACCCTGCACGCAAACGGTCGGTCATTAAGTAGCTTTTATGGTCATCATAGCACTTTATTAGGGGCGTTACCAGTAACCCCCAGTCTTAATGTACTTTAAACCCTGCATTACTGAGGGCTGGAGGGGCCTGGCGAACTCTATATAAGCCACCCCCTCCTCAGTATCAAGGGTTCGCAATCCTGTTATTCATACACACATAATTCAGTCGACCGCCT
Organism: Triticum urartu; assembly: GCF_056163025.1. Lineage (NCBI taxonomy): Eukaryota > Viridiplantae > Streptophyta > Magnoliopsida > Poales > Poaceae > Triticum > Triticum urartu. The sequence goes on from NC_141879.1 coordinate 28,302,894, forward strand.
CCGGGCACCGAGACGTAGGCCTGTTACTTCCTCCGAGAAGGGCCTGAACTCGTAATCCTCGTGTGCTTACAACTCCTCCATAGCTAAGATCTAGCCTCTCCATACATACCCCCCTACATCACTGTTAGAGTTAGAACCACGACAGACCCTACGTCAAGCAACCAACAGGGAGGCCACGAGGTAGGGGGTGCGCCTAACCCCCCCCCCCCAGGTGCGCCCTCCACCCTCGTGGGCCCCCTGTTGCTTCACCGACATACTTCTTCCTCCTATATATACCTACGTACCCCCAAACAATCAGATACAGTGCCAAAACCCTAATTCCACCGCCAGAACTTCCTGTATCCACGAGATCCCATCTTGGGGCCTGTTCCGGAGCTCCGCCGGAGGGGGCATCGATCACGGAGGGCTTCTACATCAACACCATAGCCTCTCCGATGAAGTGTGAGTAGTTTACCTCAGACCTTCGGGTCCATAGTTATTAGCTAGATGGCTTCTTCTCTCTTTTTGGATCTCAATACAAAGTTCTCCCCCTCTCTTGTGGAGATCTATTCAATGTAATCTTCTTTTGCGGTGTGTTTGTTGAGACCGATGAATTGTGGGTTTATGATCAAGTTTATCTATGAACAATATTTGAATCTTCTCTGAATTCTTTTATTTATGATTGGTTATCTTTACAAGTCTGTTCGAATTATCAGTTTGGTTTGGCCTACTAGATTGATCATTTTTGCAATGGGAGAAGTGCTTTGCTTTGGGTTCAATCTTGCGGTGTCCTTTCCCAGTGACAGTAGGGGCAGCAAGGCACGTATTGTATTGTTGTCATCGAGGATAACAAGATGGGGTTTTCATCATATTGCATGAGTTTATCCCTCTACATCATGTCATCTTGCTTAAGGCGTTACTCTGTTCTTATGAACTTAATACTCTATATGAATGCTAGATAGCGGTCGATGTGTGGAGTAATAGTAGTAGATGCAGGCATGAGTCGGTCTACTTGTCTCAGACATGATGCCTATATACATGATCATACCTAGATATTCTCATAACTATGCTCAATTCTATCAATTGCTCAACAGTAATTTGTTCACCCATCGTAAAATACCTATGCTCTTGAGAGAAGCCACTAGTGAAACATATGGCCCCGGGTCTATCTTCATCATATTAAATCTTCCAATACTTTCACTAGTAGAAAACAGGGCTATGGTCCAGGCCGGCTCAGCCCATTAGTCCCGGTTCAGTGTAGAACCGGGACTAATGTGGGCATTGGTCCCGGTTCGTGAGCCTAGGGGGCCGGCCGGGCCATGTGGGCCATTGGTCCCGGTTCGTCTGGACCTTTTGGTCCCGGTTGGTGGGACGAACCGGGACCAATGGGCCTGGCTCCTGGCCCACCACCATTGGTCCCGGTTGGTGGCCTAAACCGGGACCAAAGGCTGCCCTTTAGTCCCGATTCATGCCACAAATCGGGACCAATGAGGTGCCTATATATACCCTCGCCCGCGAGCAGAGCACTCCAGTGCTCTGTTTTTCTCTGGCCGGCGAGGGGAGGGGTTTGTGGTGCTCTAGCTCACCTCCTATGCACATGAGGTGTTCGATGGAATGCCCGAGCCACACTACTTAAACTTTCTCCTCTCGAAGCTCGACCTCCAAGCTCCATTTTCCTCGAGATTTGTCTAGATTTAGCGGTCCGTCACGCCCCGTCCCCGTCTTCACCGCCATCGATCACCCGCGCTGATCTCATCACCGACACCACCGTGGTGAGCCTCTTGTTCTTATCTTCTTTCTGAAAGGAAAAATATTCTTACTTGTCTGTTTAGATAGATACTTGTATCATTTTCTTACATTTATTATTGCATCTTATATAGTGCGATGGTTTTGGTATCCGCCCCCGTCGGCCCTCGTCCTGTCTATGATTCGGATTTGGTATGTATATTATCTTCATAACTATTGGTTCATTTATTGTTTATGAAAATTATGCCGACCAACGTGACATAGATTTTATTTATCTAGGATGTATGTGAATCGGAAATGCCAACCGACCCTATTGTCGAGAGGTTAAATTTAGTTGAAGAAGAAAACTATTTGTTGAAGGAAAAAATAAAAAAAATTGAGGAGGAGAAGATGATATTGGAGTTGCATGTTGCGGATGTCGTCGATGATCACAAGATCAAGATGGATGCAATGCGCTTGAAGATTAGAAAGATTAGAAAATATGCCATTCATACCGAGGCTTGGTATCATTATGCTGTTGGATCAATTGTTACCTTGGTTGCGATTATGATCGCATTTGTTTTCGCCTTGAAATGTTTTACATAGTTTCAATGTATGGTTTAATTAATTAGATGCTCTGGAGAGCTATATATATGTTGTTAGATGAGAACTATGTATGCACTTTGGTTTTAATGTGATGATGAACTTCTATTAATTTGGACACTTAATTATATATAATGCACGCAGATGAACCGGCAATGGATGTACGGTGACAGACACACCCGCGAGTACATTAAGGGCGTGCATGAGTTTCTCGATGCGGCTGAGGCAAACAAGAAGAATGGTTTTATGTGTTGTCCATGCACTGAATGTGGGAATACGAGGTCTTACTCTAACCGGAAAATCCTTCACTCCCACCTGCTTTACAAGGGTTTCATGCCACACTATAATGTTTGGACGAGGCACGGAGAAATAGGGGTTATGATGGAAGACGGTGAAGAAGAAGAGTACGATGACAACTATGTGCCCCCTGAATACGGTGATGCTGCAACGGGGGGAGCTGGTGAAGATCAAGAGGAACCAGACGATGTGCCCAATAATGCTACCAGGGGTGAAGCTGCTGAAGATCAAGAGGAACCAGACGATGTGCCCGATGATGATGATCTCCGCCGGGTCATTGTCGATGCAAGGACGCAATGCATTAGTCAAAAGGAGAAGCTGAAGTTCGATCGCATGTTAGAGGATCACAAAAAAGGGTTATACCCCAATTGCGAAGATGGCAACACAAAGCTCGGTACCGTACTGGAATTGCTGCAGTGGAAGGCAGAGAATGCTGTGGCTGACAAAGGATTTGAGAAGCTACTGAAAATATTGAAGAAGAAGCTTCCAAAGGATAACGAATTGCCCGATAGTACATACGCAGCAAAGAAGGTCGTATGCCCTCTAGGATTGGAGGTGGAGAAGATACATGCATGCCCTAATGACTGCATCCTCTACCGCGGTGCATACAAGGATCTGAACGCATGCCCGGTATGCGGTGCGTTGCGGTATAAGATCAGACGAGATGACCCTGGTGATGTTGACGGCGAGCCCCTCAGGAAGAGGGTTCCTGCGAAGGTGATGTGGTATGCTCCTATAATACCACGGTTGAAACGTCTGTTCAGAAACGAAGAGCATGCCAAGTTGATGCGATGGCACAGTGAGAACCGAAAGAAAGATGGGAAGTTGAGAGCACCCGCTGACGGGTCGCAGTGGAGAAAAATCGAGAGAAAGTACTGGGATGAGTTTGCAAAGGACCCAAGGAATGTATGGTTTGCTTTAAGCGCGGATGGCATTAATCCTTTCGGGGAGCAGAGCAGCAATCACAGCACCTGGCCCGTGACTCTATGTATGTATAACCTTCCTCCTTGGATGTGCATGAAGCGGAAGTTCATTATGATGCCAGTTCTCATCCAAGGCCCTAAGCAACCCGGCAACGAAATTGATGTGTACCTAAGGCCATTAGTTGAAGAACTTTTACAGCTGTGGAATGGAAACGGTGTACGTACGTGGGATGAGCACAGACAGGAGGAATTTAACCTTAAGGCGTTGCTGTTCGTGACCATCAACGATTGGCCCGCTCTCAGTAACCAATCAGGACAGACAAACAAAGGATACCACGCATGCACGCACTGTTTAGATGACACTGAAAGTATATACCTGGACAAATGCAGGAAAAATGTGTACCTGGGCCATCGTCGATTTCTTCCGACCAACCATCAATGTCGAAAGAAAGGCAAGCATTTCAAAGGCGAGGCAGATCACCGGAAGAAGCCCGCCATGCGCACCGGTGATCACGTGCTTGCTATGGTCAATGATTTACACTACGTAATCTTTGGAAAGGGTCCCGGCGGACTAGCTGTTCCGAATGACGCTGATGGACATGCACCCATGTGGAAGAAGAAATCTATATTTTGGGACCTATCCTACTGGAAAGACCTAGAGGTCCGCTCCTCAATCGACGTGATGCACGTGACGAAGAACCTTTGCGTGAACCTGCTAGGCTTCTTGGGCGTGTATGGGAAGACAAAAGATACACCCGAGGCACGAGAGGACCTGCAACGTTTGCACGAAAATACAGCATGCCTCCGAAGCATTATAAAGGTCCTGCCAGCTACGCTCTTACGAAAGAAGAGAAAGAAATCTTCTTTGAATGCCTGCTCAGTATGAAGGTCACGACTGGCTTCTCATCGAATATAAAGGGAATAATAAATATGCCAGAGAAAAAGTTTCAGAACCTAAAGTCTCATGACTGCCACGTGATTATGACACAACTGCTTCCGGTTGCATTGAGGGGGCTTCTACCGGAAAACGTTCGATTAGCCATTCTGAAGCTATGTGCATTCCTCAATGCAATCTCTCAGAAGGTGATCGAGCCAGAAATCGTACCAAGGCTAAGGAGTGATGTGGCGCAATGTCTTGTCAGTTTCGAGCTGGTGTTCCCACCATCCTTCTTCAATATCATGACGCACGTCCTAGTTCATCTAGTCGACGAGATTGTCATCCTGGGGCCCGTATTTCTACACAATATGTTCCCCTTTGAGAGGTTCATGGGAGTCCTAAAGAAATATGTTCGTAACCGCGCTACGCCAGAAGGAAGCATCTCCATGGGCCATCAAACAGAGGATGTTATCGGGTTTTGTGTTGACTTCATTCCTGGCCTTAACAAGATAGGTCTCCCTAAATCGCGGTATGAGGGGAGACTGGCTGGAAAAGGAACTCTGGGAAGAGACTCAATAATATGCAGGGACGGATATTCTTGGTCTCAAGCACACTACACAGTTCTACAGAACTCTACCTTGGTGACCCCGTATGTCGATGAACACAAGAACAGTCTGCGATCCAAACACCCGGAGCAGTGCGACGACTGGATTACATGTGAACACATCAGGACTTTCAGCAGTTGGTTGGAAACACGTCTCAGAGGTGACAACACTGTTTGTGATGAGTTGTACTTGTTGTCCAGGGGACCATCTTTGACTGTATTGACTTACAAAGGATACGAGATAAATGGGAATACATTTTACACGATCGCCCAAGATCAAAAGAGCACCAACCAGAACAGCGGTGTCCGCTTTGATGCAGCAACCGAGAGCGGAAAGGACACATATTATGGTTACATAGTGGACATATGGGAACTTGACTACGGACCTGATTTTAAGGTCCCTTTGTTTAAGTGCAAATGGGTCAATCTTTTAGGCGGCGGGGTACAGGTAGACCCACTGTACGGAATGACAACAGTGGATCTGAAAAATCTTGGGTACACTGACGAACCATTCGTCCCAGCCAATGATGTGGCACAGGTTATCTATGTGAAGGACATGTCTACCAAACCGAGAAAAAGAAAAGATAAGGAAGCGAATACATCATACGATGAGCCAAAGCGCCACATAGTTCTTTCAGGAAAAAGGGACATCCTGGGAGTGGACGGCAAGACAGACATGTCTGAAGATTATGAAAAGTTTCATGAAATTCCTCCCTTCAATGTCAAGGCTGACCCAAGCATCCTGATAAACAATGAAGATTATCCATGGTTACGGCGCAATAAGCAAATGACACAAGCGAAGAAAAAGTGAAGACTTTCTCCCGCAATAATAAAATGCTATGTGGGTGAAATTATGATACCATCCCAACTTTCAACTTTTTCAGAGTTCATTTGAAATGCTTTCATGTCTTATGGTTCGAAACTTTGATACTTCGAAAGTGATTGTCCATTTTGTACACGAAGTGCATCAAGTTTTTGTCGTAACCCTCTCTACTTTTTGGAACATGCTATGTGGGTGAAATGATGATACCATGCCAACTTTCAACCTTTTCAGAGTTCATTTTGAAATGCTTTCCAATTTCAGAGTCATTTAGCTCAAAGAATGAATTAATAGCAAACAGAATGAACTACAAAACTTTTATGAAAATAAAAACAATCAATTAAAATATTATGTTATGATCAACTAAAATAAAACTATAATATTCTTCAATAGCAAAAAGAATATAATTTGTGTGACCTAAAATCAAACTATAAGTATTTAATTGTAAGTATAAATAAAAAATAAATAGCAAAGAAGAAAAAAATTCTAATTTTATAGTAAAGTTATTCATAAACTAGTGATTCACACAAATTTTTAAAAATTCAAATTTAAACTATTTAAAATTTAAAACTAATGGCACTAACAGAACGTTTATAATTTTTGTGACCTAAAAGCAAAAAAGAAATCACTAAAAAACTGTAATTATTTAGTTTTAAGTAGAAATAAAAAATAAATAGAAAAAAATTCTAATTTTATAGTAAAGTTAATCATAAACTAGTGATTCACACAAATTTTTAAAAATTCAAATTTAAACTATTTAAAATTTAAAACTAATGGCACTAACAGAAAGTTTATAATTTTTGTGACCTAAAAGCAAAAAGAAATCACTAAAAAACTGTAAGTATTTAGTTTTAAGTAGAAATAAAAAAATAAAAAACCAAAAAAATGTAGAAATAAAAAAGAAAAAACCAAAAAAAATGCCACCTACTGGGCCTCCACGGCCTGAATACGACTAGAAACCCTACATGGGCCAGGATTGAGGCCCGCAGAAGGCCCAATAGGCCCACAGGCAAAGCAGTGTCAAATTAGGCCCATAGGCCTGCAGTTCAGAGGAGTTCGAGAGGGAGGAGGCACAAGAGCTTATAAACTGGTGTTGGGCGCTGTCAACTAGCGATGTGGGACTAAACTTTTGGGCGCGGGGCAGCAAAAGGGTATTGGTCCCGGTTGGTGGCACCAACCGGGACTAAAGGTGGCATTGGTCCCGGTTGGTGGCACCATCCGTGACCATTGCCCCCCTTTAGTCCCGGTTGGTGCCACCAACCGGGACCAATGGGCTTCGCTTCCCGCCCTTTGGGCTGCCGAAAAGAGGCCATTGGTCTCGGTTCGTGGCACCAACCGGAACTAATGCCCACCTTTAGTCCCGGTTGCTGCCACGAACCGAGACTAAAGCCTCTTCTATATAAGGCTACACTTTGGAATTTTTCATTCTCATCTTGCAGTTGCCCCAACGCCGCCAGGCTGCCCCGACGCCGCCCGCCCCCATCGTCGCCGTCGCCCGCGCCCATCATCGCCGTCGCCCTCGTCCCTGCCCCGACGCGCACCGCCCGTCCCGCCCTCGCCGTCGCCCGCACCGGCCCCTTGCCCGACGCCCGCCGCCCCGGCCCGCCGTCGCCGTCGCCCGCGTCTCCTACCCCAAGCGCGCGCCCACTGCCCCGTCGCCATCCTCGCCGCCGACTCCGCGGTCCTCCTCTGGTTCGGCCGGTGCCCTAGCTAGCATTTTTTTCATATATATGCTTTTTTCATATATATGCTAGTTATATATATATATATGTATATATATGTTCTCTGTGTATATATCTATGTTCATGTATATATGCAAAAGATAGTTTTTTAGAAAAATTAGGATTTTTTTCTATTCATAGATTTTTTTGGTGATATTAATTATTGTAAATATGAAAATGTTTGTATATTCATATGAACAAATGAATTAGAAGAGGGAGAAGAAGAGGGGGTCGAGAGGGGGTCTAGGGTCGCCGAGAGGTCGAGGGTCGTCGAACATGAGAGGAGGAAGAGGATAAAAAAAGAAGAGGAATAAGAAAAGAAAAAAGAGGAGAAGAAAGAATAGAGGAGATATTCTCCTCTATTCTTTCTTCTCCTCTTTTTTTCTTCTTCTTCCTCTTTTTTTTATCGGGAACGAGGGTCGTCAAGGGTCGCCGAGCGGTAGAGGAAGAATAGGATAAAATAGAAGAGGAAGAAAAAAAAGATAGGGGTCGACGGTCGCCTAGGGGTCGAGGGTCGAGAGGGGGTCTAGGGTCACCGAGAGGGGAGAGGAAGACGAGGAGAAATAAATAAGAAGAAGAAAAAAGAAGAAAAAGAAGAGGAGAAGAAGAAAGGAATAGAGGAGAAGAAGAGAAAAATAGAATATATTCTATTTTTCTCTTCTTCTCCTCTATTCCTTTCTTCTTCTCCTCTTTTTTTTTCTTCGATCTTCTCCTCTATTTTGTTCATGGATATATGCTAAAGAAAACGAGGGGGGTGATAGATGATGATGAGGGGTCGAGAGTGGGACGAGAGGTCGAGAGGTGTTGAGGGGAGAAAAAATATGTTATCAGGGACGAGGGTCATCGAGGGGTCGACAGAGGGATGAGCGGTCGAGAGAACTAAATAAGAAGAAGAAGAGGAGAGGAAGAAGAGGAGAAATAAATAAGAAGAAGAAAAAAGAAGGGGAAGAAGAGGGAGAAGAAGAGGAGAGGAAGAAGAGGAAGTCTTCTCCTCTATTCTTTCTTTTCTTCTTTTTTCTTCTTCTTCTTCCTCTTTATTTTATCGGGAACGAGGGTCGTCGAGAGGTCGAGGAGCGGTAGAGGAGAAACCCTAAATAGAAAGTATCGTCGGTGTGAGATACATGTACCGTCGGTGTCGGACACTACACCCACATCCCACAAGTGGCGCGGGCTTCGACGCCCACGTCACTTGTGGGACGTGGATGTAGTGTCCGACACCGAAGGCCACATGTATCTCACACCCACGATACTTGCTAGCTATTTAGGGTTTCTTCTACCGAAAAGAAGAGGAGAAATAAATAAGAAGAAGAAAAAAGAAGAAAAAGAAGAGGAGAAGAAGAAAGGAATAGTGGAGAAGAAGAGAAAATAGAATCCACTATTCCTTTCTTCTTCTCCTCTTTTTTTTCTTCTTTTCTTCTTCTTATTCTTCTTCTTCTTCTTATTCTTATTAGCCGGAAGTAGAGAGAGGTTTCCTAGTGTCAAAGTATTGAAGAAATCCATGCCTTCATCATTAGCCGGAAGTAACCAGGGCATGTTGGTACGAAGTTCTGCAAAGTTGTTTTGGAATGGAGTCCCGGATAGAGTAATCCGCCTTTTGGTACCAATTCAGCAAAGGCCTTCCAAATAGCGATATTCGGAAGGCTCTTGCTGAACTTTGTACCAAAAGGCGGATTATCCTATCTGGGAGTCCGTTCCAGAACAACTTTGAAGAGCTTCGTACCATCATGCACATGTTACTTTCGCCTAATGATGAAGACATGGTTTTGTTGAATCCTGAGACACTGGGCAACCTCCCGGCCCCTCGGCGATCCTATCGAACATGAGAGGAAGAAGAGGATAAAGAAAGAAGAGGAAGAAGAAAAAAAGAGGAGAAGAAAGAATAGAGGAGATCTTCTCCTCTATTCTTTCTTCTCCTCTTATTTTTCTTCTTCTTCCTCTTTTTTTTATCGGGAACGAGGGTCGTTGAGGGACATAGATGTAGTGTCGTCGTTGTCGATATATACCCCCTCCCGATAGCTTACTATGATTAGGTAGCTAGTTCTACGTTTGGCACTAATATATCCATCTGTCATGTTTGAATAATAATTGCCATGTTGTAAATATTTGTAGAAACTATGGACACCGCCCTAGACGAAGCAACAAAAGAAGCATTGTTGAGGGACATAATCGCAGAAGGAAGTGATGCCATCTCGTTGTTTCTCAACGAAACCGATGGTCTGGAAGGAGAGGGTGAACAAGCTGGCTACGGTGACCTAATGCCGGTGCAAGAAGAAGAACATGAGGACGGCTCCGGTGACCCAATGCCGGTGCAAGAAGGAGACCGTGATGACGGCTCCGGTGAACGAACCGAGTCCGGCCAGGTATATATATTAGTTAAGCCTATGCTGACTAGCTGATTGATGCATTCATTGTTTTGGTATGTACACATATTAATTAAGTCTTTGTTCTTTTTTCTAGCCCTCCGGATCGAGCACAACTTCGGTAAAGAGACGAGGCCCGAAGAAAAAGTTGAGCTCGGATGAAAAGTTTGAGATCATAGCAATCGCGCCCGACGGCCAACCTATTGAACCCCTCCGGACAAAGAGCGCATTTGTTGCTCAGTGCGGGGTTCTGGTTAGGGACAAGATCCCGATAAGCATCCAGCAATGGTTTAAGCCGGCTACAGAAGACCCTGAGGTGTCTTATGTCAATGATATGCAGAAAAATGATCTTTGGACTGAGCTGAAGTCAAATTTCACCCTACCGCCTGAGGATAATCCAGAGAACCCAGTTAAAGAGAAATTAATCAAGTCTTTTGCTCTGAAGAGGATGGCAGAACTATTCAGGAGGTGGAAGAAAGAGCTCAATAAGTTTGTCGAAAATAACGAGACACCAGAATTCAAGGGCAGATATGAGAAGATCAGAGATCACTGGCCCGCATTTGTGGCCTACAAGACATCGGAAAAGAGTCAGAAGATGTCAGCGATAAACAAGCAAAATGCTGCGAAGAAGAAGCTTCACCATCGCACGGGGTCAGGTGGCTACCTCGTAGCCTGGCCTAAGTGATCCAAGACTGAGAATTATCTGGTTCATAAAGGGATCAAACCAGAGACAATTAACTGGCCAGACCGTTGCCGGACTTGGTTCTTCGGGGCTGGCGGAACACTGGACCCTGTAACAGGGAAGTGCATTTGGACGAACGATCAAATGGACATACCGGTCAGTAAGCTTAAGCAGTATATCGAAGCAGCGCAGGAAGGGACGTTCTTTCCAGACAGAGAGAACGACGAGCTCACAATGGCCCTCAGGAATCCTGAGCACCCTGGACGGACACGAGGCACGCCAGGCTCCATTCCGTGGAAGGTTGGGTTTCCGGACGCAGGCGGTTACAAATCCCATGAGAGGAGGAAAAAAGCGCAGCAGACCCAAATGCAGGCGCTGAAAGCAAGGGTAGACGCGATAGAGGAACGAGAAGCAAATCGCAGCAAACGTACTACCGAAGCCTCCCCCGAAGCTACCCCGCCATCTCAGCGCAGATGCAGCGTGGCTTCCACCGAGCTGCTTCAGCCGGAGCATGCCTTGACGGCTCCTGCCAGCTATCCCGTGGATGCTATAACGGAGTCTCAAAATTGCCACCTTATGACGCAATGGATGAATTTGAAGGTCAAGGCAGCTGTTGGCTCTGTTTTTCCTACTGAACCCGGCGCAACTTTTCACTGCCGGCCGATTCCAGAAGGATATGCTAGGGTGATGGTGGATGAGATAACGGAGGGATTTGAGGACCTCCAGCTTGACCACCCTACCGGTGAAGGGGAGACTCGGCTGGGGTCTGCTCTGAAGACTCCATGCCTATGGCAGAAGGAGCTCATCAACCTTCCGAACTGGACACCACCGCCTCCTCCTCCTCCTCCGGCGAGTCAGGGCACTCCGCCTCCACCGCCTCCTCCTCCGGCGAGTGACGATCAGGGCCCTCGGCCGGCTCCTTCTCCGACGCGTGGCGGCACTCCGCCTCCTTCTCCGCCTGCGCCGACGCGCCCGAGCAGCCAGCCTCCTCCTTCTCCGCCTCGTCAGCAAGGGCGGAAGAGACCTGCCGTCGCTCCAGCTGCTCCGGCGCGTCGTAGTCCGTCTCCTCCGCCTCTTAAGCAAGTAAAGAATACAACTGCTACGTCTGCTCGGTCGGCGTCTAGCAGTACAACCAGAGGCGGGAGGACATACAGATTCGGTCCTTCTCTGAAGACTCCAGAGAAGTTACCATACGAGAGGACCCAGGTGGAGAACGCCGAGATCGCGCGAGAAGAAGTGAAGAAATTCTTTGAAGGGGTGAAAGCAAAGAAACATCCACCTCCGGAGGAGAAGGTAGATCGGGTGAAAGTGAAGCGCACTCTGGCTGCCCTGACAAAACCACCGAAGTCTGATTCGCCGAAAGGAAACTATGACCGCATTATTGGAAAGGAATTTGCCGAAGCGGAGCGGTCGGGAAGTACTGTCAGTGATCAAAGGCTGAAAGAACGATGAGCTGGGAAACAAATTGCCCAGCTCGGCGAACAAGCGAAGCAATCGTGCCCCCCGCTCAAGGTGCCTAGCCACAACGTCGATAATGATCCGAGGATGGTGCCCGGTTATACCAATCTTGCAGATTACCTGCCCGACGAAGTACATTATGAACCCATGGAGGTGCAGATACAAAGATACGAGTACGGGAAGCCTCTCGTCAAAGATGAAAGATCTCTATTAACGATGATGCGAAGATTGCATGATTGGTACTTGAAAATCTGCAGAGACTCTGGGGGGAGGAGTACCTTGTATGTGAAAGTTAAAAAGGAGCATGACCTCGTTGGAATTGATCTGTTGCCTGTTCCATTTGAGGAGTTCTATCAGTTTTTCAATCAATTGGCCCTCGATAAAACAACGGTCGCTTGCTATTGTCTGTAAGTAGTACTACTTCTGTCATTAAGTTTCTCTATATAGCTTAGCTCTTTCATTGCATGTATTTATAATCATCCTCACTATATTATGCAGATTGAAGATCGCCGAATTGAAGAAAAGACAAGTCGGTGATATTGGGTTCATTAACACACATCTCATAGATGCAACTCAGGTTAAACTTTATGCCGCAGCTACCGAGGCCAGCTTGCTACGATCATTCGTAATAAATCAAAACAAAGATATAATACTCTTTCCTTACAACTTCAGGTGAGTGTTACTGTCTTATGCGTATTCGGTTTCCCTTATATATTAGTCAAGGTTATAGTAATGTAATTCATGAGTTATGCATGTGTGTGCAGTTTCCACTATATTCTCCTAGAGATTAAGCTTGAGCTGGGAGTAGTAACCGTCTTAGACTCTAAACGAAAAGATCCCAAGGAGTATGCGGACATGACTGAAATCCTCAAGAAGTAAGTTAAATCGATCATTATCCACCATATCAGCAACTTTGTTCATTTCCTGATATCAAGTAATTGTTTTCTTTGTCCGGCAGGGTTTGGAGAAAATTCACCAAAACAGTTCCGGGACTGCCGAAGGAGCTGGAATTTAGACACCCGAAAGTAAGTACTATAGTAGCATGTTCCGCACATCTCCTAGTGATTCAAGCGCTAGTTTCATCAATACCATTTAGCATTCTTGCTTATCAGTTTGATTGACCTCTATTTCTTGTAAAGTGGTTGTGGCAGGAACAAGGGAATGATTTATGTGGATACTACATCTGCGAGTCCATCCGCCACACGACCTGTGAGCGGGGCGGGTACTCTAACGAACAATATGAAGTACGTAAATAACAACATTCACAATTTTATTTTATTACCATCATTTGTGTTGAGTTTCATTCATTTATATATATATATATATATATGTATTGACCCCCTTCTTCAAATTAGATGTTTCGGAAGCGGGATGAACTCCTAGCACCAGCTCGCATGCGAGCAATTCAAGAGGAATTGGCGGCATTCTTTCTTGACCACGTGATCCCTGAAGACGGAGAATTCTATGTGGACCCTGAGTCCGTATGATTATATTTGTAAGAGATAATTATTGTATATATGTAGCCGGTAGTGTCAGATAGATATACGAGAACTTGTTGTTCGACCAATCTCTCGGAGAAGGAGAGGTGGTCGATATCACTTCTCTCTATATATATGCATATATGTTCATGACGATCTTCTGTTTCCTTCGTTTGCTTACTAGCTAGCTAGCGTGTCTAGTCCTCTCTATATATGTATGTATAGTACGTAGCGTCGACCAAGCACGGACATAACAAAGGACACTTCTCTCTATTAATTATAACTAGCTAACACAATATATGAAACACCTAAATTAACCCCCCAAAACCCCCAACCCCCCCCCCCTTTCAAAAAAAACAAAAACCCCAGCCACAGAAGTGCTGACGCGTGGATGCCTATTGGTCCCGGTTGGTGCCACCAACCGGGACCAAAGGGTCTCCTAACTGGGCTCTGCGCACTGCCCATGTGGAGGGCCTTTAGTCCCGGTTCTGGATTGAACCGGGACTAAAGGGGGGAGGTATTAGTACCGACACTTTAGTCCCGGTTCCTGAACCGGGACTAAAGGCCCTTACGAACCGGGACTATAGGCCCTTTTTCTACCAGTGTTTGCTTTTTTACTTTGCTTTTATTTTACTTTGCATCTTTATCATAAAAATAATAAAAATATCATATCTATCAGATCTCACTCTCGTAAGTGACCGTGTAGGGATTGACAACCCCTTATCGCGTTGGTTGTGAGGATTTATTTGTTTTGTGTAGGTGTGAGGGACTAGCACGTAGCCTCCTACTGGATTGATACCTTGGTTCTCAAAACTAAGGGAAATACTTACACTACTTTGCTGCACCACCCTTTCCTCTTCAAGGGAAAACCAACGCAGTGCTCAAGAGGTAGCAACATGCTTACCAAATACCTCATGACTAACAGGCTTAGCAATGGGTCAGCAACCAGGTTAACACTATGTTGAAAATCCAAACAAATATATAGTGATACCTTCCCTCAGTATGTTTCCATGTTGTGACACTTAAGATCACCAAAGACCTTTAGTTTCCGCCTAATTATTCCAGCATAGTTGTCCTTTACGCCTCGAGTATTATTTCCTTGAGTGTCATTCCACCTTTGTAGGCACCTTCAGTATTTTGCTTCCTCAAGTGAAATTCCGCATCAATTGTTTTCCATCACGTATATCAATAATATGATTAATTCCCCATCGAGTCAAATAGAGGATAACCATGCTCAATAAATTTTCAAAACCACATAAATATCAAATCCAATCAGTAAATGAAGTTCCATCAGTAACCATGTTTTGAAAGAAATTCGTGACTTCGGTCAGTCGACCCGCACCATATTAGTACTTCACAAAAAAATTGGATATGTGTACCTCGACTTATTTCTCATCTCGTAGATACAGTAATAGTTTCCTCTATGTGTTTAACTTCAATATAAATTACAGAACAACTGATGTGAATAACCATGAAAAAATTCCTGGGTTGCGCTTTGTAATAACTGAGAATTTCATGCCAAAATAGAAGATTTCCTTCCAGCCAAGTGATTGTGCTAGATGGATAATGATATCAACAAATGACAGTATGCAACGCTTCCTTCCAAAGAAACAACGGAGTATAAAAGGCATTCGACTATAGAGTGTACTGTATATTACAATGGTGAATAGTTCCATGCTCTTTACCAAAAAAAATATATTCATGAAGTGTACTTCCCCCGCCAATCAGTTGTTAAAACTATGATATTCTTTAATCAACTGATTTTCCACCTCAGTATAACATGTGACCAGCACAATAAAACCTTTTTACTTGAATAATAAAAGATAAACATAACCATATAAAAGTCTATTGGACCTTGGAGAGTGCATCTACATACCCTTGTAGATCGCTATGCGGAAGCGTTCAAGTGAACGGGGTTGATGGAGTCGTACTCGTCGTGATCCAAATCACCGAAGATCCTAGTGCCGAACGGACGGCACCTCCGCGTTCAACACACGTACAGCCCGGTGACGTCTCCCATGCCTTGATCCAGCAAGGAGAGAGGGAGAGGTTGAGGAAGTCTCCATCCAGCAGCAGCACAACGGCGTGGTGGTGATGGAGGAGTGTGGCTATCCTGCAGGGCTTCGCCAAGCACCGCGGGAGAGGAGGAAGAGAGAGGGAGGGCTGCACCAAGAGGCAGAGATCAGATCGCGTCTTATGGGCAGCCCTAGGCCTCACTATATATAGGGGAGAGGGAGGAGGGTGCGCCCCCTCTAGGGTTCCCACCCCTAGGGGGGTGGCAGCCCTAGATGGGAGAGGGGAGGCGGCCAAGAGGGGGAGAGAGGGGGCGCCCCCTAGGGTGGGCCTTAGGCCCATCTAAGCCTAGGGTTTCCCCTCTCTCCTCCTTTGCTGCCCCTTGGGCCTTGTGGGAGGCGCACCAGCCCACATAGGGGCTGGTCCCTCACCACTCTTGGCCCACGAAGACCTCCGGGGCTGGTGGCCCCACTTGGTGGACCCCCGGGACCCTCCCGGTGGTCCCGGTACATTACCGATAAACCCCGAAACTTTTCCGGTGACCAAAACAGGACTTCTCATATATAAATCTTTACCTCCGGACCATTCCGGAACTCCTCGTGACGTCCGGGATCTCATCCGGGACTCCGAACAACATTCGGTAACCACATACAAACTTCCTTTATAACCCTAGCGTCATCGAACCTTAAGTGTGTAGACCCTACGGGTTCGGGAGACATGCAGACATGACCGTGACGTTCTCCGGTCAATAACCAATAGTGGGATCTGGATACCCATGTTGGCTCCCACATGTTCCACGATGATCTCATCGGATGAACCACGATGTCAAGGACTTAATCAATCCCGTATACAATTCCCTTTGTCTAGCGGTACGATACTTGCCCGAGATTCGATCGTCGGTATCCCGATACCTTGTTCAATCTCGTTACCGGCAAGTCTCTTTACTCGTTCCGTAACACATCATCCCGTGATCAACTCCTTGATCACATTGTGCACATTATGATGATGTCCTACACGGAGTGACAAATCCCAGTCTCGATTCGTGCCAACCCAACAGACACTTTCGGAGATACCCATAGTGTACCTTTATAGCCACCCAGTTACGTTGTGACGTTTGGCACACCCAAAGCACTCCTACAGTATCCGGGAGTTGCACAATCTCATGGTCTAAGGAAATGATACTTGACATTAGAAAAGCTTTAGCATACGAACTACACGATCTTGTGCTAGGCTTAGGATTGGGTCTTGTCCATCACATCATTCTCCTAATGATGTGATCCCGTTATCAACGACATCCAATGTCCATGGTTAGGAAACCGTAACCATCTATTGATCAACGAGCTAGTCAACTAGAGGCTTACTAGGGACATGGTGTTGTCTATGTATCCACACATGTATCTGAGTTTCCTATCAATACAATTCTAGCATGGATAATAAACGATTATCGTGAACAAGGAAATATAATAATAACTTATTTATTATTGCCTCTAGGGCATATTTCCAACGGTCTCCCACTTGCACTAGAGTCAATAATCTAGTTCACATCGCCATGTGATTAACACTCATAGGTCACAACGCCATGTGACCAACATCCAAAGAGTTTACTAGAGTCAATAATCTAGTTCACACCACTATGTGATTAACACTCAATGTGTTCTGGGTTTGATCATGTTGCTTGTGAGAGAGGTTTTAGTCAACGGGTCTGAACCTTTCAGATCCGTGTGTGCTTTACAAATCTCTATGTCATCTCCTAGATGTAGCTACCACATTCTATTTGGAGCTATTCCAAATAACTGTTCTACTTGGAGCTATGTCAAATCGTTGCTCCATTATACGTATCCGGTATCTCTACTCAGAGCTATCCGGATAGGTGTTAAGCTTGCATCGACGTAACCCTTTACGACGAACTCTTTTACCACCTCCATAATCGAGAAAATTCCTTAGTCCACTAGTTACTAAGGATAACTTTGACCGCTGTCCTGTGATCCATTTTTGGATCACTCTTGTACCCCTTGACTGACTCATGGCAAGGCACATTTCAGGTGCGGTACACAGCATAGCATACTGTAGAGCCTATGTCTTAAGCATAGGGGACGACCTTCGTCCTTTCTCTCTATTCTGCCATGGTCGAGCTTTAAGTCTTAACTTCATACCTTACAACTCAGGCAAGAACTCCTTCTATGACTGATCCATCTTGAACACCTTCAAAATCATGTCAAGGTATGTGCTCATTTGAAAGTACCATTAAGCATTTTGATCTATCCTTATAGATCTTGATGCTCAATGTTCAAGTAGTTTAATCCAGGCTTTCCATTGAAAAACACTTTCCAAATAACCCTATATGCTTTCCAGAAATTCTACGTCATTTCTGATCAACAATATGTCATCAACATATACTCATCAGAAATTCTATAGTGCTCCCACTCACTTCTTTGGAAATACAAGTTTCTCATAAACATTGTATACACCCAAAATCTTTGATCATCTCATCAAAGCATACATTCCAACTCCGAGATGCTCACTCCAGTCCTTAGAAGGATTGCTGGAGCTTTGCATACTTGTTAGCATCTTTCAGGATTGACAAAACCTTCCGGTTGTATCACATACAACCTTTCCTCAAGAAAATCGTCGAGGAAACAATGTTTGACATCCTATCTGCAAGATTTCATAAATAATGCACTAATCGCTAATATAATTCCAACAGACTCTTAGCATCGCTACGAGTGAGAAAATCTCATCGTAGTCAACTCCTTGAACTTGTCGGAAAACATCTTAACGACAAGTCGAGCTTTCTTAATGGTGATACTTACCATCATTGTCCGTCTTCCTTTTAAAATCCATATGTACCTAACAGCCTTACGACCATCAAGTAGTTCTTCCAAAGTCTACACTTTGTTTTCATACATGGATCCTCTCTCGGATTTTATGGCCTTGAGCCATTTATCGGAATCCAGGCCCACCATCGCTTCTCCATAGCTCGTAGGTTCATTGTTGTCTAGCAACATGACTTCCAAGACAGGATTACGTACCATTCTGAAGTAGTACGCATCCTTGTCATCCCACGAGGTGGTAGTGAGTTGATCTGAAGTTTCATGATCACTATCATAAGCTTCCACTTCAATTGGTGTAGGTGCCACAGGAACAACTCTTTGTGCCCTGCTATACACTAGTTGAAGTGACGGTTCAATAACCTCATCAAGTCTCCACCATCCTCCCACTCAATTCCTTCGAGAGAAACTTTTCCTCGAGAAAGGACCCAATTCTAGAAACAATCCTTTATTGCTTTCGAATCCGAGACAGGAGGTATACCCAACTGTTTTGGGTGTCCTATGAATATGCATTTATCCGCTTTGGGTTCGAGCTTATCAGCTTGAAACTTTTCCACATAAGCGTCGCAGCCCCAAACTTTTAAGAAATGACAGTTTAGGTTTCTCAAAACCATAGTTCATACGGTGTCATCTCATCGGAATTACGTGGTGCCCTATTTAAAGTGAATGTGGTTGTCTCTAATGCCTAACCCATAAACTATCGTGGTAATTCAATAAGAGACATCATGGTATGCATCATATCCAATAGGGTGCAGTTATGATGTTCGGACACACCATCACCCTATGGTGTTCCAGGCTGTATCGGTTGTGAAACAATTTCCACAATGTCTTAATTCTGTGCCAAACTCGTAATTCAGATATTCATCTCTATGATCATATCATAGATCTTTTATCCTGTTGTCACGACGATCTTTCAACTTCACACTGAAATTACTTGAACCTTTCAATAATTCAGATTCGTGATTCATCAACTAAATATACTACTCAAATCATCTGTGAAGTAAGAACATAACAATATCCACTACACGCCTCAGCACTCATTGGACTGCATACATCAAAATGTATTACTTCCAGCAAGTTGCTTTCCAGTTCCATTTTACTGAAACCGAGGCTTTCAGTCATCTTGCCCATGTGGTATGATTTGCATGTCTCAAGTGATTCAAAATCAAGTGAGTCCAAACGGTCCATTTGCATGGAGTTTCTTCATGCATATACACCAATAGACATGGTTCGCATGTCTCAAACTTTTCAAAAACGAGTGAGCCCAAAGATCCATCAACATGGAGCTTCTTCATGCGTTTTATACCTATATGACTTAAGTGGCAGTGCCACAAGTATGTGGTACTATCATTACTATCTTATATCTTTTGGCATGAACATGTGTATCACTACGATCGAGATTCAATAAACCATTCATTTGGGTGTAAGCCTATTGAAGGTATTATTCAAATAAACAGAGTAACCATTATTCTCGATGGTAGAGGGAGCGCACGATATTTGATCAACCTTGGAAATACTTCCAACACATATCGTCATCTCACCTTTAGCTAGTCTCCGTTTATTCCGTAGCTTTTATTTCGAGTTACTAACACTTAGTAACCAAACCGGTATCTAATACCCTGGTGCTACTAGGAGTACTAGTAAAGTACACATTAACATAATGTATATCCAATATACTTCTATCAACCTTGCCAGCCTTCTTATCTACCAAGTATCTAGGGTAATTCTGCTCCAGTGGCTGTTCCCCTTATTACAGAAGCACTTAGTCTCGGGTTTTGGTTCAACTTTGGGTTTCTTCACTAGAGCAGCAGCTAAATTGCCGTTTCATGAAGTATCCCTTCTTGCCCTTGCCCTTCTTGAAACTAGTGGTTTCACCAACCATCAACAATTGATGCTCCTTCTTTATTTCTACTTTTGTGGTGTCAAACATCGCGAATATCTCAAGGATCATCATATATGTCCCTGATATATTATAGTTCATCACGAAGCTCTAGCAGCTTGGTGGTAATGACTTCGGAGAAACATCACTATCTCATTTGGAAGATCAACTCCCACTTGCTTCAAATGATTGTTGTACTCAGACAATCTGAGCACAAGCTCAACAATTGAGCTTTTCTCCCTTAGTTTGCAGGTTAAGAAAATCGTCGGAGGTCTTATACCTCTTGACGTGGGCACAAGCCTGAAATCCCAATTTCAGCCTCAAAACATCTCGTATGTTTCACGACGTTTCAAAACGTCTTTGGTGCCTCAACTCTAAACTGTTTAACTGAACTATCATGTAGTTATCAAAATGTGTATGTCAGATGTTCGCAACATCCACAGACAACGTTCGAGATTCAGCACACTGAGCGGTGCATTAAGGACATAAGCCTTCTATGAAGCAAATGAGGACTATCCTCAGTTTATGGACCTAGTCCGCATAATTGCTACTATCAACTTTCAACTAAATTTTCTCTAGGAACATATCTAAACAGTAGAACTGAAGCGCGAGCTACGACATAATTTGTGAAGACTTTTTGACTATGTTCAGGATAATTAAGTTCATCTTATGAACTCCCACTCAAATAGACATCCCTCTAGTCATCTAAGTGATTACATGATCCGAGTCAACTAGGCCATGTCCGATCATCATGTGAGACGGACTAGTCAACCTCGGTGAACATCTTCATGTTGATCGTATCTTCTATACGACTCATGCTCGACCTTTTGGTCTTCTGTGTTTCGAGGCCATGTCTGTACATGCTAGGCTCGTCAAGTCAACCTAAGTGTTTGCATGTGTAAATCTGTCTTACACCCGTTGTATGTGAACGTTGGAATCTATCACACCCGATCGTCACGTGGTGCTTAGAAACGAACAAACTGTCGCAACGGTGCACAGTTAGGGGGAACACTTTCTTGAAATTTTAATGAGGGATCATCTTATTTACTACCGTCGTTCTAAGCAAATAAGATGTATAAACATGATAAACATCACATGCAATCAGATAATAGTGACATGATATGGCCAATATCATATTGCTCCTTTTGATCTCCATCTTCGGGGCTCCATGATCATCATCATCACCGGCATGACACCATGATCTCCATCATTGTGTCTCCATGAAGTTGTCTCGCCAACTTATTACTTCTACTACTATGGCTACCGGTTAGCAATAAAGTAAAGTAATTACATGACGTTTATGTTGACACGCAGGTCATAAATAAATTAAGACAACTCCTATGGCTC
Organism: Triticum urartu; assembly: GCF_056163025.1. Taxonomy (NCBI): domain Eukaryota; kingdom Viridiplantae; phylum Streptophyta; class Magnoliopsida; order Poales; family Poaceae; genus Triticum; species Triticum urartu. The sequence continues at coordinate 28,324,488 of NC_141879.1, forward strand.
CTGCCGGTTGTCATACTCATCGACATGCAAGTCGTGATTCCTATTACAAGAACATGATCAATCTCATACATCACATATATCATTCATCACATCCTTTGGCCATATCACATCACATAGCATACCCTGCAAAAACAAGTTAGACGTCCTCTAATTGTTGTTTGCATGTTTTACGTGGCTGCTATGGGTTTCTAGCAAGAACGTTTCTTACCTACACAAAGACCACAACGTGATATGCCAATTGCTATTTACCCTTCATAAGGACCCTTTTCATCGAATCCGTTCCGACTAAAGTAGGAGAGACAGACACCCGCCAGCCACCTTATGCAACTAGTGCATGTCAGTCGGTGGAACCGGTCTCACGTAAGAGTACGTGTAAGGTTGGTCCGGGCCGCTTCATCCCACAATACCGTCGAAACTAGATTGGACTAGTAACGGTAAGCATATTGAACAAAATCAACGCCCACAACTACTTTGTGTTCTACTCGTGCATAGAATCTACGCAATAGACCTAGCTCATGATGCCACTGTTGGGGAACGTAGCAGAAATTCAAAATTTTCCTACGTATCACCAAGATCTATCTATGGAGAAACCAGCAACGAGGGGAAGGAGAGTGCATCTACATACCCTTGTAGATCGCTATGCGGAAGCGTTCAAGTGAACGGGGTTGATGGAGTCGTACTCGTCGTGATCCAAATCACCGGAGATCCTAGTGCCGAACGGACGGCACCTCCGCGTTCAACACACGTACAGCCCGGTGACGTCTCCCATGCCTTGATCCAGCAAGGAGAGAGGGAGAGGTTGAGGAAGTCTCCATCCAGCAGCAGCACAACGGCGTGGTGGTGATGGAGGAGCGTGGCTATCCTGCAGGGCTTCGCCAAGCACCGCGGGAGAGGAGGAAGAGAGAGGGAGGGCTGCACCAAGAGGCAGAGATCAGATCGCGTCTTATGGGCAGCCCTAGGCCTCACTATATATAGGGGAGAGGGAGGAGGGTGCGCCCCCTCTAGGGTTCCCACCCCTAGGGGGGGCGGCAGCCCTAGATGGGAGAGGGGAGGCGGCCAAGAGGGGGAGAGAGGGGGCGCCTGAAGGAAGTATGCCCTAGAGGCAATAATAAAGTTATTATTTATTTCCTTATATCATGATAAATGTTTATTATTCATGCTAGAATTGTATTAACCAGAAACATAATACATGTGTGAATACATAGACAAACAGAGTGTCACTAGTATGCCTCTACTTGACTAGCTCGTTAATCAAAGATGGTTATGTTTCCTAACCATGGACAAAGAGTTGTTATTTGATTAACGGGATCACATCATTAGATGAATGATCTGATTGACATGACCCATTCCATTAGCTTAGCACCCAATCGTTTAGTATGTTGCTATTGCTTTCTTCATGACTTATACATGTTCCTATGACTATGAGATTATGCAACTCCCATTTGCCGGAGGAATACTTTCTGTGCTACCAAACATCACAACGTAAATGGGTGATTATAAAGGTGCTCTACCGGTGTCTCCAAAGGTACATGTTGGGTTGGCGTATTTCGAGATTAGGATTTGTCACTCCGATTGTCGGAGAGGTATCTCTGGGCCCTCTCGGTAATGCACATCACATAAGCCTTGCAAGCATTGCAACTAATGAGTTAGTTGCGATATGATGAATTACGGAACGAATAAAGAGACTTGCCGGTAACGACATTGAACTAGGTATTGGATACCGACGATCGAATCTCGGGCAAGTAACATACCGATGACAAAGGGAACAACGTATGTGGTTATGCGGTCTGACCGATAAAGATCTTCGTAGAATATGTAGGAGCCAATATGGGCATCCAGGTCCCGCTATTGGTTATTGACCGGAGACGTGTCTCGGTCATGTCTACATTGTTCTCGAACCGTAGGGTCCGCACGCTTAAGGTTTCGATGACAGTTATATTATGAGTTTATGAGTTTTGATGTACCGAAGGAGTTCGGAGTCCCAAATGAGATCGGGGACATGCCGAGGAGTCTCGAAATGGTCGAGACGTAGAAATCGATATATTGGACGACTATAATCGGACATCGGAAAGGTTCCGAGTGATCCAGGTATTTTTCGGAGTACCGGAGAGTTACGGGAATTCGCCGGGGAGTATATGGGCCTTATTGGGCTTTAGGGGAAAGAGATAGGAGAGGTTGGGCGTGCCCCAAGGCCTAGTCCGAATTGGACTAGGGGGAAGGGCTGCGCCCCCTCCTTCCTTCTCTCCTCTTTTCCCTTGCCTTGACTCCTACTCCTAATACATGGAAGGACTCCTAGTTGGACTAGGAAAGGAGGAATCCTACTCCCGGTGGGAGTAGGACTCCCCTAGGGCGCGCCATAGAGAGGGCCGGCCCTCCCCTCCTCCACTCCTTTATATACGGGGGCAGGGGCACCCCATAGACACACAAGTTGATCTTCGTGATCGTTCCTTAGCCGTGTGCGGTGCCCCCCTCCACCATATTCCACCCCGGTCATATTGTAGCGGTGCTTAGGCGAAGCCCTATGACGGTAGAACATCAAGATCGTCACCACGCCGTCGTGCTGACGGAACTCCTCCCCGATGCTTTCTGGATCGGAGCCCGGGGATCTTCATCGAGCTGAACGTGTGCCAAGAACTCGGAGGTGCCGGAGTAACGGTGCTTGGATCGGTCGGATCGGGAAGAAGACGTACGACTACTTCCTCTACGTTGTGTCAACGCTTCCGCTGTCGGTCTACAAGGGTACGTAGATCACACTCTCCCCTCTTGTTGCTATGCATCACCATGATCTTGCGTGTGCGTAGGAAAATTTTGAAATTACTACGTTCCCCAACAGTGGCATCCGAGCCTAGGTTTTTATGGTTTGATGTTATATGCACGAGTAGAACACAAGTGAGTTGTGGGCGATATAAGTCATACTGCTTACCAGCATGTCATACTTTGGTTCGGCGGTATTGTTGGATGAAGCGGCCCAGACCGACATTACGCGTACGCTTACGCGAGACCGGTTCTCCCGACGTGCTTTGCACATAGGTGGCTTGCGGGTGACAATTTCTCCAACTTTAGTTGAACCGAGTGTGGCTACGCCCGGTCCTTGCGAAGGTTAAAACAGCACCAACTTGACAAACTATCGTTGTGTTTTTGATGCGTAGGTAAGATTGGTTCTTGCTTAAGCCCGTAGCAGCCACGTAAAACTTGCAACAACAAAGTAGAGGACGTCTAACTTGTTTTTGCAGGGCATGTTGTGATGTGATATGGTCAAAACGTGATGAGATATAAGTTATTGTATGAGATGATCATGTTTTGATAAAGTTATCAGCAACTGGCAAAAGCCTTATGGTTGTCTCTTTATTGCATAAGATGCAAGCGCCAAATAATTGCTTTACTTTATCGATATGCGATAGCAATAGTTGCAAGAGCAATAGTTGGCGAGACGACCGTATGACGACACATTGATATAGATCAAGATGATGGAGATCATGGTTTCATGCCGGTGCCGATAGAGATCATAACAGTACTTTGGAGATGGAGATCAAAGGCGCAAGATGATGATGGCCATATCATGTCACATATTTTGATTGCATATGATGTTTATCTTTTATACATCTTATTTTGCTTAGTTTGGCGGTAGCATTATAAGATGATCTCTCACTAATTATCAAGAAGTGTTCTCCCTGAGTATGCACCGTTGCCAAAGTTCGTCGTGCCCAGACACCACGTGATGATCGGGTGTGATAAGCTCTACGTCCATCTACAACGGGTGCAAGCCAGTTTTGCACACGCAGAATACTCGGGTTATACTTGACGAGCCTAGCATATGCAGATATGGCCTCGGAACACGGAGACCGAAAGGTCGAGCGTGAATCATATAGTAGATATGATCAACATAATGATGTTCACCATTGAAGACTAATCCATTTCACGTGATGATCGGTTATGGTTTAGTTGATTTGGATCACGTGATCACCTAGAAGATTAGAGGGATGTCTATCTAAGTGGGAGTTCTTAAGTAATATGATTAATTGAACTTTAATTTATCATGAACTTAGTCCTGGTAGTATTAGCATATCTATGTTGTGGATCAATAGCTCGCATTGTTGCTTTCATATGTTTATTTTGATATATTCCTAGAGAAAATTGTGTTGAAAGATGTTAGTAGCAATGATGCGGATTGGATCCGTGATCTGAGGTTTATCCTCATTGCTGCACAGAAGAATTATGTCCTTGATGCACCGCTAGGTGACGGGCCTATTGTAGGAGCAGATGCAGACGTTATGAACGTTTGGCTAGCTCAATATGATGACTACTTGATAGTTTAGTGCACCATGCTTAACAGCTTAGAATCGGGACTTCAAAGACGTTTTGAACATCATGGACCATATGAGATGTTCCAGGAGTTGAAGTTAATATTTCAAGCAAATACCCGAGTTGAGAGATATGAAGTCTCCAACAAGTTCTATAGCTAAAAGATGGAGGAGAATCGCTCAACTAGTGAGCATGTGCTCAGATTGTCTGGGTACTACAGTCGCTTGAATCAAGTGGGAGTTAATCTTCCAGATAAAATAGTGATTGACAGAATTCTCTAGTCACCATCACCAAGTTAGTAGAACTTCGTGATGAACTATAATATGCAAGGGATGACAAAAGTAATTCCCAAGCTCTTCGTGATGCTGAAATCGACGAAGGTAGAAATCAAGAAAACATCAAGTGTTGATGATTAACAAGACCACTAGTTTCAAGAAAAGGGCAAAGGGAACAAGGGGAACTTCAAGAAGAACGGCAAGCAAGTTGCTGCTCAAGTGAAGAAGCCCAAGTCTGGTCCCAAGCCTGAGACTAAGTGCTTCTACTGCAAAGGGACTGGTCACTAGAAACGGAACTACCCCAAGTGATTGGCGGATGAGAAGGATGGCAAAGTGAACATAAGTATATTTGATATACATCTTATTGATGTGTACTTTACTAGTGTTTATAGCAACCCCTCAGTATTTGATACTAGTTCAGTTGCTAAGATTAGTAACTCGAAATGGGAGTTGCAGAATAAACAGAGACTAGTTAAGGGTGAAGTGACGATGTGTGTTGGAAGTGGTTCCAAGATTGATATGATCATCATCGCACACTCCCTATACTTTCGGGATTAGTGTTGAACCTGAATAAGTGTTATTTGGTGTTTGCGTTAAGCATGAATATGATTTGATCATGTTTATTGTAAAACGGTTATTCATTTAAGTAAGAGAATAAATTGTTGTTCTGTTTACATGAATAAAACCTTATATGGTTACACACCCAATGAAAATAGTTCGTTGGATCTCGATCGTAGTGATACACATAATCATAATATTGAAACCAAAAGATGCAAAGTTAATAATGATAGTGCCACTTATTTGTGGCACTACCGTTTAGGTCATATTGGTGTAAAGCGCATGAAGAAACTCCATGCTGATGGGCTTTTGGAATCACTTGATTATGAATCAGTTGATGCTTGCGAACCATGCCTCATGGGCAAGATGACTAAGACTCTGTTCTTCGGAACAATGGAGCGAGCAACAGATTTGTTGGAAATCATACATACTGATGTATGTGGTCCGATGAATATTGAGGCTCGCGACAAGTATCATTATTTTCTGATCTTCACAGATGATTTGAGCAGATATGAGTATATATACTTGATGAAACATAAGTCTAAAACATTTGAAAAGTTCAAGGAATTTCAGAGTGAAGTGAAAAATCATCGTAACAAGAAAATAAAGTTTCTACAATCTGATCGTAGAGAAGAGTATTTGAGTTACGAGTTTGGCCTTCAGTTAAAAACAATGTGAAATAGTTTCACTACTCACGCCACCTGGAACACCACAATGTAATGGTGTGTCCGAACGTCATAACCGTACTTTATTAGATATGGTGCGATCTATGATGTCTCTTACCGATCTACCACTATCATTTTGGGGTTATGCATTAGAGACAGCTGCATTCACGTTAAAAGGGCACCATCTAAATATGTTGAGACGACACCGTATGAACTATGGTTTGGCAAGAAACCAAAGTTGTCGTTTCTTAAAGTTTGGGGTTGCGATGCTTATATGAAAAGTTTCATCCTAATAAGCTCAAACCCAAATCGGAGAAATATGTCTTCATAGGATACCCAAAGGAGAATGTTGGGTACACCTTCTATCACAGATCCGAAGGCAAGAATTTTGTTGCTAAATTTGGAAACTTTCTGGAGAAGGAGTTTCTCTCGAAAGAAGTGAGTGGGAGGAAAGTAGAACTTGATGAGGTAACTGTACCTGCTCCCTTATTGGAAAGTAGTTCATCACAGAAATCTGTTCCTGTGACTTCTGCACCAATTAGTGAGGAAGATAATGATGATGATCATGTAACTTCAGATCAAGTTACTACCGAATTTCATAGGTAAACCAGAGTGAGATCCGCACCAGAGTGGTACGGTAATCCTATTCTGGAGGTCATGTTACTTGACCATGACGAACCTACGAACTATGAGGAAGCGATGATGAGCCCAGATTCCGATAAATGGCTTGAGGCCATGAAATCTGAGATATGATCCATGTATGAGAACAAAGTATGGACTTTGGTTGACTTGCCCGATGATCGGCAAGCAATTGAGAATAAATGGATCTTCAAGAGGAAGACGGACGCTGATAGTAGTGTTACTATCTACAAAGCTAGAATTGTCGCAAAAGGTTTTCGACAAGTTCAAAGTGTTGACTACGATGAGAGTTTCTCACTCGTATCTATGCTAGAGTCTGTCCGAATCATGTTAGTAATTGCCGCATTTTATGAAATCTGGCAAATGGATAAACAAAATTGCATTCCTTAATGGATTTGTTAAATAAGAGTTGTATATGATGCAACTAGAAGGTTTTGTCAATCCGAAAGGTGCTAACAAAATATGCAAGCTCCAGCGATCCATCTATGGACTGGTGCAAGCATCTCGGAGTTGGAATATATGCTTTGATGAGTTGATCAAAGCATATAGTTTTATACAGACTTGCGGTGAAGCCTGTATTTATAAGAAAGTGAGTGGGAGCACTACAACATTTCTGATAAGTATATGTGATTGACATATTGTTGATCGGAAATAATGTAGAATTATTCTGTAAAGCATAAAAGGAGTGTTTGAAAGGAGTTTTTCAAAGAAAGACTTCGGTGAAGGTGCTTACATATTGAGCTTCAAGATCTATAGAGATAGATCAAGACGCTTGATAAGTTTTTTCAATGAGTACATACCTTGACAAGATTTTGAAGTAGTTCAAAATGGAGCAGTCAAAGAAAGAGTTCTTGCCTGTATTACAAGGTGTGAAGTTGAGTAAGACTCAAAGCCCGACCACGACAGAAGATAGAAAGAGAATGAAAGTCATTCCCTATGCCTTGGCCATAGGTTCTATAAAGTATGTCATGCTGTATACCAGATCTATTGTATACCCTGCACTGATTTGGCAAGGGAGTACAATAGTGATCTAGGAGTAGATCACTAGACAGCGGTCAAAATTATCCTTAGTGAAATAAGGATATGTTTCTCGATTATGGACGTGACAAAATGGTTCGTCGTGAAGGGTTACGTCGATGCAAGTTTTGACACAGATCTGGATGACTCTAAGTCTCGATCTAGATACATATTAAAAGTGGGAGCAATAAGCTAGAGTAGCTCCGTGCAGAGCATTGTAGACATAGAATTTTGCAAAATACATACGGATCTGAATTTGGCAGGCCCGTTGACTAAATTTCTCTCACAAGCAAAACATGATCACTCTTTGGGTGTTAATCACATAGCGATGTGAACTAGATTATTGAATCTAGTAAACCTTTGGGTGTTAGTCAAATGAAGATGTGAACCAATCACATAAAGATGTGAACTATTGGTGTTAATTACATAGCAATGTGAACTAGATTATTGACTCTAGTGCAAGTGGGAGACTGAAGGAAATATGCCCTAGAGGCAATAATAAAGTTATTATTTATTTCCTTATATCATGATAAATGTTTATTATTCATGCTAGAATTGTATTAACCGGAAACATAATACACGTGTGAATACATAGACAAACAGAGTGTCACTAGTATGCCTCTACTTGACTAGCTCGTTAATCAAAGATGGTTATGTTTCCTAACCATGGACAAAGAGTTGTTATTTGATTAATAGGATCACATCATTAGATGAATGATCTGATTGACATGACCCATTCCATTAGCTTAGCACCCAATCGTTTAGTATGTTGCTATTGCTTTCTTCATGACTTATACATGTTCCTATGACTATGAGATTATGCAACTCCCAATTGCCGGAGGAACACTTTGTGTGCTACCAAACGTCACAACGTAAATGGGTGATTATAAAGGTGCTCTACAGGTGTCTCCAAAGGTACATGTTGGGTTGGCGTATTTCGAGATTAGGATTTGTCACTCCGATTGTCGGAGAGGTATCTCTGGGCCCTCTCGGTAATGCACATCACATAAGCCTTGCAAGCATTGCAACTAATGAGTTAGTTGCGAGATGATGAATTACGGAACGAATAAAGAGACTTGCCGGTAACGACATTGAACTAGGTATTGGATACCGACGATCGAATCTCGGGAAAGTAACATACCGATGACAAAGGGAACAAGGTATGTTGTTATGCGGTCTGACCGATAAAGATCTTCATAGAATATGTAGGAGCCAATATGGGCATCCAGGTCCCGCTATTGGTTATTGACCGGAGACGTGTCTCGGTCATGTCTACATTGTTCTCGAACCGTAGGGTCCGCACGCTTAAGGTTTCGATGACAGTTATATTATGAGTTTATGAGTTTTGATGTACCGAAGGAGTTCGGAGTCCCAAATGAGATCGGGGACATGCCGAGGAGTCTCGAAATGGTCGAGACGTAAAAATCGATATATTGGACGACTATATTCGGACATCGGAAAGGTTCTGAGTGATCCGAGTATTTTTCGGAGTACCGGAGAGTTACGGGAATTCGCCGGGGAGTATATGGGCCTTATTAGGCTTTAGGGGAAAGAGATAGGAGAGGTTGGGCGTCCCCCAAGGCCTAGTCCGAATTGGACTAGGGGGAAGGGCTGCGCCCCCTCCTTCCTTCTCTCCTCTTTTCCCTTGCCTTGACTCCTACTACTAATACATGGAAGGATTCCTAGTTGGACTAGGAAAGGGGGAATCCTACTCCCGGTGGGAGTAGGACTCCCCTAGGGCGCGCCATAGAGAGGGCCGGCCCTCCCCTCCTCCACTCCTTTATATACGGGGGCAGGGGGCACCCCATAGACACACAAGTTGATCTTCGTGATCGTTCCTTAGCCGTGTGCGGTGCCCCCCTCCACCATATTCCACCCCGGTCATATTGTAGCGGTGCTTAGGCGAAGCCCTGCGACGGTAGAACATCAAGATCGTCACCACGCCGTCGTGCTGACGGAACTCCTCCCCGGTGCTTTGCTGGATCGGAGCCCGGGGATCGTCATCGAGCTGAACGTGTGCCAAGAACTCGGAGGTGCCGGAGTAACGGTGCTTGGATCGGTCGGATCGGGATGAAGACGTACGACTACTTCCTCTACGTTGTGTCAACGCTTCCGCTGTCGGTCTACAAGGGTACGTAGATCACACTCTCCCCTCTCGTTGCTATGCATCACCATGATCTTGCGTGTGCGTAGGAAAATTTTGAAATTACTACGTTCCCCAACAGCGCCCCCTAGGGTGGGCCTTAGGCCCATCTAAGCCTAGGGTTTCCCCTCTCTCCTCCTTTGCTGCCCCTTGGGCCTTGTGGGAGGCGCACCAGCCCACATAGAGGCTGGTCCCTCACCACTCTTGGCCCACGAAGACCTCCGGGGCTGGTGGCCCCACTTGGTGGACCCCCGGGACCCTCCCGGTGGTCCCGGTACGTTACCGATAAACCCCGAAACTTTTCCGGTGACCAAAACAGGACTTCTCATATATAAATCTTTATCTCCGGACCATTCCGGAACTCCTCGTGACGTCCGGGATCTCATCCGGGACTCCGAACAACATTCGGTAACCACATACAAACTTCCTTTATAACCCTAGCGTCATCGAACCTTAAGTGTGTAGACCCTACGGGTTCGGGAGACATGCAGACATGACCGTGACGTTCTCCGGTCAATAACCAACAGCGGGATCTGGATACCCATGTTGGCTCCCACATGTTCCACGATGATCTCATCGGATGAACCACGATGTCAAGGACTTAATCAATCCCGTATACAATTCCCTTTGTCTAGCGGTACGATACTTGCCCGAGATTCGATCGCCGGTATCCCGATACCTTGTTCAATCTCGTTACCGGCAAGTCTCTTTACTCGTTCCGTAACACATCATCCTGTGATCAACTCCTTGATCACATTGTGCACATTATGATGATGTCCTACCGAGTGGGCCCAGAGATACCTCTCCTCTTACACGGAGTGACAAATCCCAGTCTCGATTCGTGCCAACCCAACAGACACTTTCAGAGATACCCGTAGTGTACCTTTATAGCCACCCAGTTACGTTGTGACGTTTGGCACACCCAAAGCACTCCTACGGTATCCGAGAGTTGCACAATCTCATGGTTTAAGGAAATGATACTTGACATTAGAAAAGCTTTAGCATACGAACTACACGATCTTGTGCTAGGCTTAGGATTGGGTCTTGTCCATCACATCATTCTCCTAATGATGTGATCCCGTTATCAACGACATCCAATGTCCATGGTTAGGAAACCGTAACCATCTATTGATCAACGAGCTAGTCAACTAGAGGCTTACTAGGGACATGGTGTTGTCTATGTATCCACACATGTATCTGAGTTTCCTATCAATACAATTCTAGCATGGATAATAAACGATTATCATGAACAAGGAAATATAATAATAACTTATTTATTATTGCCTCTAGGGCATATTTCCAACATTACATAGTCAATAGACTCCAAGATAGAACAATAAATGAAATACCTTCTCACTGAAGTTGCACAGAGTGTTCTGTAACAATAATAATTTTCCTCCACAAGGGAGTTTCATGACTTAATTTCCAATCCAAAGTACATCAATTTTCCTTTGAAATTGTTGCATGCCAATAAAGTTGCTATAGTTTTCCAACAATGGATGATGTATATAAACCAACATCATAATCCAAATATTTGAAAGAGTACCCACAAATAAATATATATAGTGCAAATATTATCATTAGAATACCGACAAATGAAAAGCAAATTTCCTTGTCCTTGGAGTGACTCCTATCTCCCTCCATAAACAAGTGATGCTCAATAATAACAGTTGTCTGAAATCCCTTTCCGGATTATGCATAGTTTCTGCAGAATAATTCAACCATGGTGATTTTCTCAATCCACGCGCAAAAGAATATCGGCTTGGATGGAGTGACGAGCCTCCATGGCTTCTCGATCTGTATGAACCTGAACGATCGAATGAAACGTAGATTGTCTTTCATGTATACGATTTACTATTTTCGACACTCCACCATTAATTGGCAACAAGAACGAAGCAAAAGTGTTCCTTGGTCACGTGTGTAGGGATTAAGCCTATCCTTTGCTTTCGAAGATCCCTTGATCTTCGTGCAATAAAAGATTGATTCACACGGAGTTGTGATGTCAGGTTGCCTGTTACTTTTCTCTTTGGTAGCCACTCAATTCACCGAGAAGATCAAGGGCTATCGTCGATACACAGCGGATTTGATCGGCGGCAGAGTACGCAACGATGGCAAAGGAAGATGTCGGCCAGAAGCCAAGCGCGTTGCATGCATGGCGATCGATTGATGCGAACAGTGGGGTAGAAATCCAATGATCCCGGCAGCCACATGAGGCATCAGAGTTCCTGGCGGACCAAGGTTAGGCTAGGAGCTGAACCTTGGTCATGATAGCAATGTTAGAAATTTAGGGTTTATGGTCTATCCCTTATTCCTCCGAGCTTATCTGTGGTGCCGCTCACATATCTCATATCTGAGGCTATGGGGTAGTGACATTTTTATATTGTTTTTCCAAAGAGTTCACCTCTTACATAGATAAGATTCCTAGTCGTTACAACTAGTTTCCAGGATAGAGTCTAGATCAAATTACCAACCACGATCATAATTGTCTGTTAATGGATTCTATCCGTTATGTCCCCAGAGCACGCGCTTGTGAGCAAGGCACCATAATAGAGTGTAAATTCCTCTAATTACGTAGATCAATATTAGGGATGTAATCTAACTATACGATCTAGCTCCTTTCAAGCACCAGTGTACTCGGGTAGTCTTTCCAATATAAATAGTATATTGTGTTCCACTGATAATCGACCAGGTTCCTTAAGCATATATTACTTAAGTACAATCCAGCAAGCAACAATTCAATGCTAAACATGGAAAGCTATTCCATGTATAATTACATAATGAGTTATTTCAAATATTAACAATTCCAAGTAATTTGAATATAGTTGTAGGACACATAATTCCAACACTCACACCAATGTGTACGTCGTCATGAAATTATATAGAGATGTAGTACACATCTCTATTGTCATGTGTATTATTTTTCAGAATATTTTAAAGCTAAAAATATGATTTTCATGCGTCATCACTAAAATAGGTGCCATGGAGCTTGAGCTCCACCACAACTTTCCCATCATTTTTTGCTAACGGCTAGAAAAACTTGAGCATTAGTCGTGAGTATCAAATTGGATTCAAAAATCTCCATCGACATGTCATCAATTAGTCCCACATAAAGCATGCAGGTAATAATTAGTCAAAGCAACAACTGCTAGTCCTCTCTTTTTGAAGAATAAACATAAGGCTACAAATGATGATGTTATAAATATGCCATCAATTAAGATACAATTTGGATGTGACTCGAATTGATATACAGATCAAAGTTTAGTCAAAAGAGCATATATATGTTGTAGTTTCAACCTGTGAAATGTTGATCCAAACAATGAATGTTCATGTCAAATGAATTCAAATTCAAATCGTATCAGCATGTATATGGTTTTATCTTCTAATATATTGTGTTTCCATGCTTAATACATATGGTTATTTTGTATCTAGATTACTTTATCTTCTAATGTACTACCTCCGTTCCAAAATACTTGCTGTGGTTTTGAACTAAAACCATGATGAGTATTTTGGAACGGAGGGAGTAGCATGTTTCTATATGCTTAGGTGCTTACAGACAACATCTATCTCCGTGAACCATATGTCCGTGCACGGCCACATATTTTTTTAGCTCCCAGTCTACTTCCTTTCTTAAGCTCTTAGCATTCAGTTCATCTTCATCTAATGTTGATTGGTTTACATGTACTACTGTTTAACCTAAATCGATATGGGGAAGAAAATACACCATATTCTACTTGGGAACCCTCATGGCTTCTCTAGCTACGCAAACCACATATCCTTGTCGCCAACGGATCCCACATTTTGTTAAATTTTGGCAGTTCGGTTATCACTCATGGCTGAGACCTTGTCCTTGTGATGGAGCAGTCAAGCAAATTTTGACCTTCGAAGGTTGTGTTGCTATGCACTTGGCACACACTAGTGCAGAACCGGGCAATAGCACCGGTTCGTAAGGCCCTTTAGTGTCGGTTCGGTAACCGGCACTAAAGTGTGGGCACTAAAGCCCCCCCTAGTACCGGTTCAGCACGAACCGGTGCTAAAGGGCAACCACGTGGCACGAGCCAGCTCCGGGGGCGCATAGGACATTACACCAACCGGTACTAAATGTTTGGGTGTGTTTTGGTTTTATTTTTTATTTTTACTTTAATTTTGTGTTTTCAATTTAATTTAGTGATTGTTTTACATTATAATGAGTTGTTAAATCATTAGGTGAATGTACCGCAGATTAGTTTGATTGGATGCATGTGGATCCTAGCTAATCTGTGGATATGGCATATACTTGATGACTTAGCTAGAATCCATCCCGTTGAAACTAATCTGTGGTTTCTTTCATAAATGATATAATAACTCACCATCATCATCATACTAATATAAAAACTATTGCATCATATATATCATCACCAACAACATTTTTCATAGCTAGCTAAAAATCATCATATAATAGTCGTCTCATTACCACTACTTAATCATCATGTAGTCATTACCGCTATCTAATCACCACCAACACTAGCTTAAAGAAGAAACATTCACTTGTACCAAAAGCAAAGATATCATCGAGTTCAACATGGTAATGATATTATAAGCGTTCATAACACCACAAAGGCAAATCACTCTTTGAGATTAAGTTCAGTACGAAGAACACGGACATGAGAGGACAAGTACTAAGAGCATGAACTAGCTAATCACTCATGCTGCTCCCTCTCAGGTAAAATAGCATAGAACATGTATAGCTTTCCTGATTCATCATATTGGAGCATGCAGATGAACCTGTCTCCTAATCGTGGGTTGCGCTTCTGATTGCTGCCCCCTAGTACTTCTCTGCGATCGTTCACAATTTTGCTCCAGTCTTTTGCTATTAAGCATTCCTTGCTATTAGAAATCCTGAATGCACTAAAGTGTGTTGTAGGATATCTTGGCCATAAGCTAACAATATTCATGGTACCTATAGTCTCGATCCAATCAGGTACAACATTCATCGGGAGTCCCTGTTGAAGAACATCATACAGTAACATACTTAGCAATGAAGTTTAGCTTAAAAAATAATGTATGCAAAAGATGCACTAAGGAGAAATAGTAGAAATCTTACCATCTTTCCTAAATATATGTGACTGTAGTTCATTACGAACACTATTGGTCGCACGTTTTGAGTACTAATATTTCTAAGTGCAGGAAAAAAATTTGTCTTGACAGCATCAAGATCCTCAAGCCATGAAACATAATGACTTGTCTCCTCGCATTTTAGTTCAGCCCCGGGACAGTGGACGGTCCTGTCTACCAAGCGCCGGACATGTTTGCCTGATTGGAAATAAGCTGTCAATATAAATTACTTGTCAACTCTTTTTGAATAAACAATATCGAAGACATAAATATGGTTGAGAAACTCACATAATGGTAGAACTGGAGGCGTCTGCACATCGACCCAGATGTCTCTATTACCTTCAATATCATCTTCCAGACGAATATCAAAGGTGATAACCATATCAGGCTCAAATGCATAAGCCTTGCATAGTGCTTGCCAAGTTTTGCATTCAAAATAGGTGTATGTGTCTACATTGTATAATTTGACGTTGAAGGTATAACCATGCTCGGTCTTCAAGTAAACTCTTTTTACCTCCATAGTTTCATTAGGACTAAAACCTATCTCACCCAAGACAAAAATTCTTGCATGGCAGGGGATACGCTAGTAGAATAGTGAAATATTAAAATTAAAAGTTGAAGGAAATGAAGCATAAGTCATGCTTAATTATGAAAAAAGACTTGTCATTGTGACTTACTGTATCCACTTCGAAGTTCTCATCCAGCTTGATGCTGAAGCGTCTATCATCAACTAGAAAATTCCTGCCGCACAGGCCGCGCTGGTCTTCACAGTATTCGCACATAATGAAATCGTGTTCGTCGTCAGATGACATTCCTATGTTCATAGGTGAAACATTAAACACTTATTAGTTCTATTAATTCAACTAGTTCTGTTAATTCAACTAGATCAACTAATTAATTCAACTAAGCACTTACGAAAAATATACCTAAATAAAGTAGCTCAACTAATTCAACTAACTAGTTCAACTAATTAATTCAACTAATTCAACTAAACTAGTTCTATTAATTTTCTTACTAAAAATAAGGTAGCTACTTCTATATAGTAAAATGTTAATTAGATAATAAAATCTCATATAACTAAATTAAATATATATCTAACATATAATTTATATCTAATTCATCTAACATTTGACATTAATATCTAACATATGTTCATATATAGGTGAAATATTAAACACTTACTAGTTCTATTAATTCAACTAAATAAACTAGTTCTATTAATTCAACTAAGCATTTACTAAAAATAAACTAGTTCTATTAATTTCTTACTAAAATAAAGTAGGTAGTTCTATATAATAATATTTTGATTAGATCATTAAATCTCATATACCTAAATTTTCTTACTAAAAATAACTAGGTCTATTAATTCAACTAATTCAACTAAGAATTTACTAAAAATAAACTAGTTCTATTAATTTTCTTACTAAAATATATAAAGTAGCTATATATAGTAATATTTTAATTAGATCATCAAATCTCATATACCTAAATTTTCTTACTAAAAATAAACTAGTACTAATTCAACTAGCTAGTTCAACTAAACATTTACTAAAAATAAACTAGTTATATTAATTCAACTAGTTCAAATAATCTTGTATACCTAATTAATTAATATCTAGCTAATTCATCTAACAATTGACATTAATATTTAACTTCTCTATCTAATTCATCTAACAATTGACATTAATATTTAACTTCTCTATCTAATTCATCTAACATTAACATTCTAACATTCTTATCTAGGTAATTCATCTAATTAACAATTTGACATGCATTAATCTAAAACACAGAAAACATAAAATAAGTAAAAAATTGTGTGTGTGTGTGTGTACGTACGAGCGGGGGCAGCGGCGTACGGGCGGCGGCGCGAGACGGCGACGACGGGGCCGGCGGCGTACGGGCGGCAGCGCGAGACGGCAACGACGGGGACGGCGCGACGGGGGTGAGGACGGCCGGGGTGCGCGCGACGACGGGGACGGGGACGGCCGGGGCGCGCGCGACGACGGGGACGGGGACGGGGACGGCCGCGGCGCGCGCGGCGACGGGGACGGGGACGGCCGCGGCGCACGCGACGACAGGGACGGGGACGGCCGGGGCGCGCGACGCCGGGGACGGCCGGGGGCGCGACGACGGCGACGAGGACGGGGCGCGATACGGGGCGGGGCGGCGACGAAGACGAACAGAAACTAACTGAAAATTTTCATAAGTGTTGTATATATAGGAGAGGCCTTTAGTACCGGTTGGAGCCACCAACCGGTACTAAAGGCCAACTTTGGTCTGGCCAAGAGGCGGGAAGAGCAGGCCATTTGTACCAGTTTGTGGCTCCAACCGGTACTAAAGACCACCCTTTAGTACCGGTTGCAGCCACGAACCGGTACTAGAGGTGTTGCGCTGCCACCTGCGGTGCACAATGTTTAGTCCCACCTCGCCGAGCGAAGGGCAGCCGCACTGGTTTATAAACCCAGCCGCGGCTGCTCCTTTGAACTCCTCTATATAGCAGGCTTCTGGGCCTAACTATGGCGCGCTGCCCTATGAGTCTGCCGGACCTTCTGGGCCTGAATTTGCACACCCTAGGTCTGGCAGGCCCACTGGGCAGCGTCCCAACAATTTTTTTATAGTTTTTTCTTTTCTGCATTATTTATTTTCTTCTATTTATTTTTGAGTAATTTTTTATATATTTTTTCTTTTCTGCATTATTTATTTTCTTCTATTTATTTTTGAGTAATTTATATATAGTTTTTTCTTTTCTGCTTTATTTATTTTCTTCTATTTATTTCTGTCTATTTTTTTATGTATTTACTTTCTTTGTGACCCTCTCTACTTTTTTGCACATGTTATGCGGGTGAAATGATGATGTCGCTTTGAATGCTGCATAATGAACGCAAAAAAATTCAGGATTTCAAATAAGCATAAAAAACATTAAAGTGCCCGTGTAACAGATGAGTTCTCGTCCGAAACCCTGATACTCTGAAAGAGATTGTCCAGTTTGTACACGAAGTGCGTCCAGTTTTTGCCGTGACCCTCTCTACTCTTTCGCACATGCTATGCGGGTGAAATGATGATACCATGCCAAATTTCAACATTTTCACAGTTCATTTTGTAGTGATTTTCAATTTCACGGTCATTTAGCTCCCAAAACAATTCGGTAAATGACTGAAAAACAGCAAATGATGTCAGAACGTGTTGGAAATTGATGACGCCGCTTTGAATGCTGCATAATGAACGCAAAAGAAGTTAGGAGTTCAAATAAGTATAAAAAACATTGAAGTGCCCGTGTAACAGATGAGTTCTCGTCTGAAACCCTCATGCTCCGAAAGACATTGTCCAGTTTGTACACGAAGTACGTCCAGTTTTTGCCGTGACCCTCTCTACTCTTTCGCACATGATATGCAGGTGAAATGATGATACCATGCCAAGTTTCAACATTTTTAGAGTTCATTTTGTAGTGATTTTCAATTTCATGGTCATTTAGCTCTCTAAACAATTCGGTAAATGACTAAAAACAGCAAATGATGTCAGAACATGTTGGAAATTGATGACGTCGCTTTGAATGCTGCATACTGGACGCAAAAGAAGTCCGGAGTTCAAATAAGTTTAAAAAACATTGAAGTGCCCGTGTAACAGATGAGTTCTCGTCCGAAACCCTGATACTCCGAAAGAGATTGTCTAGTTTGTACACGAAGTGCGTCCAGTTTTTGCCGTGACCCTCTCTACTCTTTCGCACATGCTATGCGGGTGAAATGATGATACCATGCCAAATTTCAACATTTTCACAGTTCATTTTGTAGTGATTTTCAATTTCACGGTTATTTAGCTCTCTAAACAATTCGGTAAATGGCTGAAAAAACAACAAATGATGTCAGAACGTGTTGGAAATTGATGACGCCGCTTTGAATGCTGCATACTGAACGCAAAAGAAGTTAGGAGTTCAAATAAGTATAAAAAACATTGAAGTGCCCGTGTAACAGATGAGTCTCGTCCGAAACCCTCATGCTCCGAAAGACATTGTCCAGTTTGTACACGAAGTACGTCCAGTTTTTGCCGTGACCCTCTCTACTCTTTCGCACATGATATGCAGGTGAAATGATGATACCATGCCAAGTTTCAACATTTTTAGAGTTCATTTTGTAGTGATTTTCAATTTCATGGTCATTTAGCTCTCTAAACAATTCGGTAAATGACTAAAAACAGCAAATGATGTCAGAACATGTTGGAAATTGATGACGTCGCTTTGAATGCTGCATACTGGACGCAAAAGAAGTCCGGAGTTCAAATAAGTATAAAAAACATTGAAGTGCCCGTGTAACAGATGAGTTCTTGTCCGAAACCCTGATACTCCGAAAAAGATTGTCCAGTTTTCAGTATGGCATTTTGAGACTAACTTTTTTCCTAATGTTGCCATGTGCAAATTTATTATAGGGGCCTCGAAACATTAGTAATTAGACCATGGTATTTTCATTAAGTAGGCTATGCCAAGTTTCAATTTTAGTTAGCATGGCATTTATATTCTTTAGAGCATGAAAATATTTATTAATTAGAAAATGGTAATTTGTTAGCTACCATGGTATTTTTAGTTTAAGTATACCATTGCATGTTTAGTTTAGGTAGCATGGCAATTTATTTCCTTAGAGCATGTGAGTTTTAGAGTAATTTTGTCCTCGTCTTTCCATGTGCATTTTCTATTATAGGGACCTTTGCAACTTTTGTAATCAAACCATGGCATTTTGTTTCTAGACGATGTCAAATTCAATTTTAGGTATCATGGCCTTTATATTATATAGAGCATGGCAATATTATTAATTAGAATATGGTAATATTTTAGCTACCATGTCATTTTTAATTTTAGTTTACCATGTTATATTCAATTTAGGTAGCATAGCATTTTATTTCTTTATCACATCACATATATTTAATAATTAGACAATGATATTTTTATTAAGCAGACCATGCAAATTTCAATTTTAGGTACCATGGCATTTATATTCTTTAGAGCATGGCAATATTATTATTTAGACTATGGTAATTTTTTAGCTACCATGGCATTTTTAAAGTATACCGTCGCATATTCAATTTAGGTAGCATGGCATTTTATTTCTTTAGAACATCAAAGAAAAAAGTAATTAGACCATGGCATTTTTATTACGCAGATCATGGCAATTTCCATTTTAGGTAGCATGGCATTTATATTATTTAAAGCATCGCATTATTATTATTATTTATTAGACTATGGTAATTTTGTAGCTACCATGTCATTTTTAGTTTAAGTATGCCATTGCATATCCAATTTAGGTAGCATGGCATTTTATTTATTTAGAACATCACAAATTTTTAGTAAGTAAACCATTGTATGTTTATTAACCAGAGCGTGGCAGTTCTATTTTTTGTAGCATGACATTTTTTGTTCTTTATGGACATTTCATTTAATTAGATAATGTCCATTTTTCTTTGTGTTATAACTTATAACTATATTTTTTATTTTCTATGATATGTAATGATTCTGGACTTGTGCTAGTTTACCATGTCAAATTGCATTGTGTATTGGTCTATGGCATTATCCATGGCTAATCTTTGATTTTTCGCATGAATTAAGCTATGTGCAAATCTATGTACATATTTTTGTAACAAACGTATGCATTTTTTGTCATATACAGTTTGGTCCCATTGGGGATTGGGCCTGTAGGACTGAAAAATGCCTATGGTCGTCAAAAGAATGAACCGGAAACGCTCGCTGGGAAAGCTTACCACAGCGTAGGAAACGTTCATTGGGGCCTGCCCCTCAGCTGAAGGCAGACAGATATTGCACTCATTCAATAAAGCTAGTCATGATGATTTTTTCTATAAAAAAATTGCACGATAAGACATGTGAACGGCCACCGGCTGTCCGGCTCATAGATATGCTTGTCCAAGTCGGACGGTGGATGAACTGTACGTTCTGTCGCGCGCCAATGGTAAGACCGGACCAGATATAGACTCGACAAGGACGCCGTCGCCATGGATGCATCATCGTCCTTCCCTGCAATGTGGACTGCTGGAGGATTGTGCGTCACTCTCCTTCACCTACTCCCCTTCCCTGGCTCAAAGTGCACACCGCACTACCAATGCAATGCAATGCAAGGTGATGATAGCATTCTCCTCAACAGTCAACACTGCCCGCCCCACACACCACAACCACAACGCGTTATCGATCGTCTACCGGAACCACAACGCCATCGCCATGCCAAAAGCTTTGGACGATGGAGCTTATCACCTTGCTAGTGCAGTCTAAAACTGTTATTGAGGAGGAGTAGTAGTGAACACAACCGCGCCGCCGCCATGCAGCTCGCCGCTGTGTGCACCGACCCCTTCGTGCTCTCCTGCACCCTCCCTCATGTGCCTCCTGCTCCACCTAGCGCTCCGCTCCCTGAACCACCGCAGCTCCCGTCTCCCGCCGGGGCCTCCTGGCGTCCCCATTCTCGGCGCGATGCCGTTCGTCGGCTCGGCCCGCGGCGCTGGCGCGCAAGTACGGCCCCGTCATGCACCTGCGGATGGGCACTTACGGCGTGGTGGTGGCGTCGTCGCCATCGGCCGCGCGGACGTTCCTCAAGGTGCTGGATGCGCGCTTCGCGAACCGGCCGGCGGTGGCCAGCGCGGCGGACATCACGTACAGGCGCTAGAACATGGTGTTCGCCGACTACAGGCCCAAGTGGAAGCTGATGCGGAAGCTGGGGAGCGTGCACCTGCTCGGGCGCGCACGGACTGGCGCGTGCGCGCCACGACGAGGCCAGCCGCGCCCTGCCCGGCATGGTGGAGGCTGGGCGGGCCGTGGTTGTTGGAACTTTGCCCACAGGATCGATCACATCAAATCATAATGAACATACGCGCACAAAAACTTTGGCCAAAGGCACGTGTCGTACCTTGTTTTTCTTTTTTTATTTCTTTTCTATTTTCTCTTCACGATGCAAAACTGCAGCCCTCCACATGTATATATACACGCAGGGACCAGCCGACGCAAAGAGCCTAAATCTATATGGACTAGGACTCCAATCAGTACACGGACACATACTAAACCAAGCACTAGTACGTAGTACGCATTAACTACTAATTCTACCACGACTTGGACACATTTTGTCCAGCAACTACAAGGAGATGATCATGTCGCTGCTGACCGGCGCGGGGCTGTTCAACATCAGCGACTTCGTGCTGGCGCTGGTGTGGCTGGACGTGTAGGGGGTGCAGGCCAAACTGCGGGCTTGAGAGCATTTCGAACACCCGCAAAGCCCTTACACTTGTCCCCGGTTTGTGGGATAAAGTGCGTTCGGACTGCCCAGTGAACCGATACAGGTCCGCATTGGATGACACAATACTTGCGGACAATATGGTTTGAACGTGTGCCGGTGAGTTGAGGGTCTGTGTTGGAGATGCCCTAATGTTGTATTGTTTGCAACACAAAAAAAATATGGTTCAAGCGGCTACATGATTGTTATTACAAACATAACATTGAACTACATCCAATCCAGAGAAAATAACATTTGTTTCCATCAAACATTGCTTCCAGACTTTGTTTCCAATGAATATATTCAATCTGCTTCCAATGAAATTTGATTTTGCTAAGCAACAAGAATGACTTATAAGGATTGTCTGACCAATTTGACGAGACAGTTCACGTCAATGGCCATGGATGGCACAGGTGCATTATTATTGCTTAAAAAAAGGGCACTGGATGCTTCCCAGTTGTATCAGTATTGCTTCAAAATTTGAAGCAGTGCGTGAGGGTAATGGATAAATAGAATAAAATTTTGAGTTGTCCTAGTTGGTTATAGTAGGTTAAAGTAAACTAAGAGGTTAGGATTTCAAATTGTACCTCATGCAAATATTGTTTGAAGGTTAAAAAATAAGAAAAAACGGGCCGGTTTGTGCAACAGGCGGGTGGATCATTTGTGTACGTCTATGTACAGACGTGTCACATACGAAGGTTTGTACTCGGCTTACGCCGGTATAAGCCGAGTGGTCGATAAATGACACTCGGCTTATCCACAAACACAAGGCAGCATATGTTTTCCCTGTAATGATGTATCTTTAACAACCCAACTGAAGGTAGCGGAGAAAAGAAATCTCAGGTAAAAGATCCAGTGGGAAAAAGTGGACAACGATTACAGCATCTACTACTACGTATGACAAACAACAATATAAGGGACAAACACGACACAACAAATGACAACCCGCTTAAAAAAGATAAAGGTCTGTCTAAGTCTCAGTCGACTTAGACTTCGTGAAGTCTCACTCAGCTGATGTCACCTAAAGTAGATTAGGCCCATTTCTTGACTTGCGTCTCTTGGGCTGTATCAGCCTGATTTGTGGGCTTTCCTTGTTCCCGTTGTTTGTTTGTTTGTTTGTTTTTGGGGACTGGGAAATTCCCTTGTTAATTTGTTTTATACACACACAGGGAAAAGAGTGTTGAACAAAAAAATACAAGCCCGTGATAGAGACAAAAATGTGCATGACAAGTGCTTTTTGGCCAGCGATTTTTTATTGCCTCATGATTTTTCTGGGCGCTAATTCTTCTTGAAGGGCACCACTAGCCTACCGTTAGGTCCTTGTACGATTTTCCCATGTCTAGTTTTCTTGTTCATTTCTGCTTGTTTCCTTTTCTTTTTTTCTTTTTTTGTGTTTTTCTTTTATTTTCATTTTTCTTTTTTTCTTTTTTTGTGTTTTTCTTTTATTTTCATTTTCAGTTCCATGTACACTAAAAAGAAAAAAGAAAAAGAAGCACTTCTTTACATTTGTCATGATATTGTGGGACATGAAACTGGCAAAGTCGAAGTTGCAACCAAGTTATAAGACATGTAGTTGTGACCATGCTCGAAGATATGCAGTTGCGTGCCTAGTGTGGGGGATGCAACTGGGCCCCTCTCTCTCGACGCCGCCCCATCCGACAAAACGAAGGTTCCCCCGTTGCGACCAACTTAGAAGACATGCAGTTGCGTGCCTTTTGTGGGACATGCAAGTGGGCCCCGTCTCTCTCGACGCCGCCCCCTCCGACAAAACAAAAGGTCGCCCAGTTGCGACAAAAGTCAGAAGGCATGCAATTGTGTGCCCACTATGGGACGTGAAACTGGCAAAAGTCGAGTTGCAACCAAGTTATAAGACATGCAGTTGCGACCATGCTCGAAGACTTGCAGTTGCGTGTCTCGTGTGGGGCATGCAACTGGGCCTCTCTCTCGCCGTCGCCCCCTCCGACAAAGCAAATGTTCCCCCAAGTTGTGACCAAGTTAGAAGGCATGGAGTTGTGTGCCTAGTGTGGGACATGCACCTGGACCAATCTCTCTCGGTGTGGCCCCCTTTGACAAAACAAATCCCCCCCCCCAGTTGCGACCAAGTTAAAAGACATGCAGTTGCGTGCCTAGTTGGGACATGCAACTGGGGACCATCTCTCTCGACGCCGCTCCCTCCAACAAAACAAATGTCCCCAATTGCAACCAAGTAAGAAGACATGCAGTTGCGTGTCCATTGTGGGACATGAAACTGGCAAAGTTAGAGTTGCAGCCAAGTTATAAGGCATGCGGTTGCGACCATGCTCGAAGACATGCAGTTGCGTACGTAGTGTGGGGCATGCAACTGTGCCCCTCTCTCTCGACGCCGTCACCCCCGACAAAACAAAGGTCCTCCAAGTTGCGACCAATGTTAGAAGACATGCAGTTCCGTGTCTAGTGTGGGACATGCAACTGGCCCATCTCTCTCGACGCCGCCCCTCCGACAAAAAGAAAGGTCACCCGGTTGCGATCAAGTTAGAAAACATACGGTTGTCTTTCCTGGTTTGGGAAATGCAACTGGCCCCTCTCCCCATACAACAAAAAATGAAAAACTCAAGTTGGGACAAAGTTATAACACATGCAATTGTGACCATGCTGGAAAAAAAACCTGCAGTTGCGTGTGTATAGTTGAGCATGCAGTGGGGGCCTTCTCTCTCAACGCCGCCCCCTCTGACAAAACAAAGGTCCCCAGTTGCGACCAAGTTAGAAGACATGTAGTTGCATGCCTAGTGTTGGGACATGTAACTTGCCCCCTCTCTCTCGACGCCGCCCCCTCTAACAAAACAAAGGTCCCCAGTTGCGACCAAGTTAGAAGACATGTAGTTGCATGCCTAGTGTTGGGACATGTAACTTGCCCCCTCTCTCTCGACGCCGCCCCCTCTGACAAAACAAAGGTCCCCCGGTCGCGACCAAGTTAGAAGACAAACTCTGCAAAGCATCTCCTGTGCGCATAAATAAAAAGGCAAAAAACATAAATTTGTGCTACTGATATGCATACATATTCAGCTAAATGATTTTTAGTGCAAAAAAAACTTGTATGCTTCTGAAGAAAAAGGATTTCGTGATAATGAGAATATATCATTGGCGTCGCCGCTGATGAAAAAAAGGAACATATTTGCATTTGCAATGTGGAGATAAAAAGGATGATGAATCTATCAAAAAGACCATATTAATTCATATACAAAAAGAAAAAATGAACATCACATTAATTTCATATGGTTTTTAGCGCGAAAATAAGAAAACTAAAGAAAACATGCTGCTGCTGGAAACTTACTTTCATTAAATCATTCTCTTTTTGACTACGCAAAAAAATGATAGATTTGAACATGCTTCATAATTAAAAAAAGAGTCTAAGAAAAAGAAGAAAAAAACCACTCTAGTGATAGATATCAACAGTAATATCTCCTGTTTACAAAAAGAAAAGATTTCAGAAAAAACATGTTGCAGATTAGATAGTGGTTATGAGAAATAAAATAAACATACCACACTACTGCTAATACATTCAGTAATAAAAAATCTCTCTTGTTTCGAGAGAGAAGATTTCAGCGAAAAACCTAAGTAAAACAAACAAAAGGACTATACAACTCCGAATGATGGCCCAGTCATATATGAGGGGATTTGAGTTTAGAGATAATCCTCAAAAAACATGGAACTGATTTCACGAAAGTAATGTTTCAGCAAAATCCTATTCTTCGACTTACTAATCTCGACTAGAATAAAGCAAAACAAGGGATTGAATCACTCCTACTAATGGTTTCAGTAATGTGTATGAGGGGATATGAGAGAAGCACTTCTTGAGACACTAAAAATATCCCAGTAAAGAACAGTATAAGTGATAGCACTGACCAGATAAAAAAAAGTGTCCAAAAAAAGGATAACTAGCAGAGGTTGATATACTAAAAAACAAAAAAGAATGTTCAACTTAGCAAAAAAAATCCTAAACACACATCTGTCTTGTCACCTACTCATGAACAGAGGGTGTAAAAAAAGTGCACTATACTCTCTGTACAGAGGATGTACAGAGCGTGTAAAAATTTCTCTATAAGTACCTACAAGCATAAAAAAAACATGTTGATAAAAAACTACTTCCAGTACAATCCAGCGGAGAAGCACACTGCATCTCAGTCTCTTGGCCTAGTAAGAAATTTAGTACTGCTGGTTGTAAAATAATCTTTACTGGAAAGAACCTCAAAAAACGCAGCAAAAAAAGCAAAAAAAAATCTGAATGACAAAAAACGGTGACACATAAAAACAGGGCTTTATTTAGCGAGGTAAGTGAATCTAGCTACAAGCAAAGAATCCAGTTTCATCATAAAAAATCCACCACACCGACATTGCCGATAGACACACGAGAGCGAGAGACACTATTGCGCATGAACGCACAAAAAAATCAAACCTAAAAAAATAAGGTCTAAACTATGGGGGTGATTCTCTGCTTGAAACTACTAATCACATATCTGATACAAAACAGAAAAAAAAAAGAACAGGCGTGGGGGAAAAATATAGACATACAAAATCCCATCCACTCTATTGGATACATAGGCGCAGTGACGAACTCCTACAATGTAGCAGACATGAATTTTAGACTAAGAAGCAAAAAGAACTAAACTAACTGAACCTAACTGAAATCGAGAAATAAGGGATCCAGTGCTTCCCGCGCCTCCTCAGAGTTCAGTTGATTCTGGCCGTTCGATGCGTTTCTGTCCGTTGGATCGATGCGGTGAAGGATTCTTCTCCCCCTCCTTTATGCTCCCCTTCTTTCCAGAGCTAGGTACACGGTTGTTTGGTGATATGCTGGTTGTGCATAGGCTGGAGAATACGATCCTTCTATTTCTTGTCTTGTTTCTGATACAACCAAAAGTATCATTCACTTTGTGCAGTGGCTTTTTTTTGTGGTTGCCTTGCCTTTTGTCCCTTCCTGGTAGGGCCGACACTTGTTCTTTTGTGCATGGAATGTTGATGTTTTTGTTCTTTTGTGTATGGATAAGAGTACTTGGGGCTTGGCTTAATTAGGAAGGAAATTCTATGTGGATAAATTGTTACTTGGCCAGTTCTGTTGTTGGCCTCATGTTAGATAAATTTCAGGTTTCGTGCTCGCTTTATGAGCTTGGAGATGGTCACCTGTTCGGTTTTTTTTACTTTCTGCACTGCTCGATAAATCAATGACTTTTGATTCAATATCTGGCCTAGGTAGCTATTCATCTTGCATCCATCTATGTGTAGCTGAAGAATGTTGGTTCATCCATCTTGAGTAGGTTTTCTTGAGCTCAGTAATTAATTTTTATGGAAAGTGTGTTTTGCCGAGTAATAATTATATAGGCTAATGCATGTCCCAGTTTAGGATTGTTACAATTACTCCATTTGCGGTATTCCTGGAATCTGGTGATGTAGTTTCAGAATAGCCTTCTTTTGGTCTGACAAAAGGGGATTTTTCATTTGTACGTTAACAAGGTGTCTGAAGATATATATCTCGGCAAAAGATACAAAAAAAGGGAACGTCATACAGGGAATGGGAACACGATAAGATTACTGATAAATTACTTTGCTTCAGTTTAGGAGGTTCTGATGTGGTGGTCTTGATGTAACTACAGTATTCAGTGTAAAGTTTGAGGTCTGCACCTCTTTTTTTTCTAAAGAGAACAACTATATTTTTTATATCTAAAGAGTTACTGTGACTACCATGGGACTTGAGTATTCAGTCCATGTACTTACAACGTCTACATCCTAAATGAACCAAGCACTAGGACTGACATGTAACTTGAGTATTCAGTCTGTGAAAGGAAATGTAATGCTTGGTCTGAAGCCATTAACAATATTTCTACATGTAAGAAGTTGAGGTAATATATTTGTTTCCATTTGAAAAAAGAATCCTATTGTTCTTGTGGATACATGTTATGTATTCCGTCAAAGCATGTGTGCATGCAAACTTTGTTTTTTTAGTATAGCATGGTTGGGACTGAGGTTCAGAGTTTTGTTTGTGTCCAGGTATATATGTACTTCCCATTTCATCGGCTTCAGTTGGCATGTTACCTGAGGTAAATTCATTTTCCTCTTTGCCTATGCTCTGTAGAGTTGGTCGCCATGCCTCTGTGATCACATTACTTCCCATTTTCAGGGTCGTACTTCCCATTACAGGCCGACGATACGGCAGATTCGGTTAGTGAGAAGATCGTCCAAAAGAACATCTGACGAGCTGACGCAGAGAGGTGATTACTGTTATTCTGCCAGTCGACATCGCTTCCACTGAAAATGTACCCATGTTTGTTGTCTGATATAATTTTTCCCCCTTGTGTCCATGGTTTTCAGGTCTGAACCATCTGTTCCTGTTATTGCCTCAGTGAGTGCGGGCAAGAAAGGCAGGAAGTAGTAATCCCTTCTGTTAGGTATTTATCTTATCTGTTTACCTTGCTTTGATGTGCATGTTACTATTTCCTTGTTTTCCTGTGTACTGATCTGTTATCATTTTACCTTGTAAGAATCACTGCCCATTAATTGATTCTTGTGTCGTTTCAGGACAAACTCGGTATTCTGGTGACGTAAAACTTTTGCAGACGGTTAATGTAGATAGACGGTCTTTTATCAAAATGCCTGTACTAGCGATTTCCCTGCTTGCCCTCGGGCTCCTAGGCACTTACCGCCAAATCACTTGGTTGCTTCTGGGCGACGATGGTTGCTATGAAGACCATCTCGCTTTCCATCCGGACTATCGGGCTATGTAGATAGAGACTGGCATTTAGTCAGGTAAAGTTATACTTGGATTCCTTTCCATTCATTTATTCGAGTTCTCATATTTCCGTAAACTAACTTCTGCTCATTTTGTGCATATTAGAGGTGCGCACCTTATAAGTGCATGTCCTTGACTTGGCGGAAGGAGGTGAAACAAGTTCATCCAATGATGTGCAACATCCTTTGGAGTGCTTTGGGCCCTCGCGTTTCAGTTTACGGAGATATCCGTGTGCAGAGGGTCACGAAGACTTGCCTTGCCTATTTTGCATGTACTTGTGTAGACAAGCTGAACCTGCTGATGACTTTATTGCCTTGCCTATTTAGCATGTACTTGGTGGATATCGATGACTTTTATCAATTTGTGGCTCGGCGGTATCATTGTATCAAATCATGGAGTGCTTTGGGCCCTTGCATGATGTGCAACATCCTTTGGAGTGCTTTGGGCCCTTGCATGTACTTGCAAATAGATTTGACTTTATTGCCTTGCCTTGATACAATGGTCCTATAGATTTGACTCAGGCAATAAATTTGTGGGATTCGGAAACAGTGTGCATTACAATTGTATCAAATCTATTGGCATTTGTCATTATGCTTATTGATATATCTCCTCCCTCCCTGAACTATTATTGCAGCTGCTCGTGGCCAGGGGCGTAATGTACGTGGAGGTGTTCAATAGAGGGGTCATTATGCCGCCCTACAGCATCAGGAAGAGGAACAGCAGGACCGGGCTGCCCTTCACCTATTACGACTGTATCTACCTGAACTCGGTTAACCTGAACTCCATAACTGAGGCTATGTTTATTCTGGTATATAATCTGTCTTGCTCAGATTTCCAGTTGCTAGAAGTTAGCTTCTCTATACAGTCTGATATCGCTAATCTCAAATGAATCATTATTTATTTTTTGTTTAATTAGTGCACCGATTTTCTTTTGCCATGCAGTGCCTTTGAAGATGTATAGCAGTGCGCAGACGCACTGATCTTCCTGTTCGTACTCCTAGATTGCATATCTGAACTTGGCCAAGAATGGACCCCATGCTTCTCTTGCCTCAGAAGCATGGTGACCTGCTCCACCTCCCCCTAATTTCTATCTTCCGCTCCTTTATGCCCTTCTGATTCTTGATTTGATGTGCCCTTCTATCATGCTTCTTGTGTCAATTTACTTAATTTTTGCAGCTCTTGCTTTGTTTACCTCTTTGCTATGTTCTATGTCTTCCATATATATTGGTTATAAAACCCTTCTGATTGTTGCTCTTGATTTGAATTTCAGTTCATATGAAGCAAATAAAAGCATGTAGTGCTTTACGATTTGAGCCGCCGCCCCTCCGGCCTGCCCGCCGGCGGCACACTGCTCTTCCGGCTGCCCCTGAGCCCACGCGGCTTGCCGGATCATGCGCCGCCCCTGAGCAGCGTGCAGCTCTCCGGACCGATTCGTGCCACCCACGCCAACCTGAGATCCGCCTCTGCAGGTATGAACTCCCCTCCAATGTCCTCTTCCCCTCAATCCATTCTTTCTCTATTTTGTTCAACTTGTTAGCCAAAGGATTCAGATTCTTGCCATGATTGATTGTTAGTCTTTGTACATGAATGGATTAAGATGTGATGTGAGATGAGAGCTAGCAACAGATGTGCTTGTTCTACATATAGGTGCACTTCTTTAGCTGATGCTTGTTACAATATTGAAAACCTTTTACTCTTTACTGCACTAGGACGTGATGGCCAGATCGCCGCAAGCCCCTACCCTAACCCCAAGGTCGTCGGCAGCGTCAATCCCGGCGGCCAGGTCATCGTCACCCCCAACCTCGACCTGTGTTTTGGCTTTCGGTTTGTGAATTTTCTCGGCCATGACCGAGATGGCCGAAATTCGGTCATTTCAAATATTCCGGTAAAATCTCGGACGAAATTGTTAAACCAAAATTTGAATTTTGATTGAAATTTAACCAAAAAATTGAAATCAACTGATACCAAAGATAGATGTCCAACATAAATCTGGGAAGTAGAAAATATAATGATTAGCAGACTAGCATCGGGGATTAAAATCAGCATAAAAAGTTCCCTGTACACAGTCCACAACAACAGGTTTCGCAAACAAAGACGTGCAGATCGCCATGGAGCAGCCTTCAAGAACAAACGGAAAAGGAGAAGGTTTGTTAATTGCGTCGACCATCGAGCGAACAAGGCCTCACAGAAAAGACATGCACGTACCTCAGTCTTTAGCAGAGTTAGGGAGGAGTTGCGGACGGCTTCAGCGGCAGCCGGCAGAGGCGTGCGGCAGGGGTCGCGGAGGAGCGAACGATGCAGGAGCAGCAGTCGTGAGTTGGGGGGCCGACGGGGACGAGACATGGACGCGCGGCTGCTGTGCCCAGTGCGCAGCGCCGCCGCCGCACAACACAGGAGGAGAAAATAAGATTGTTTAGGGTTTGGGTGTTCGTTTCGATCGTTTTGGCTGAGGCAAGCGTAATGGGAAGCATCCGGAAGCTGGGCTGGGCCAAAAAAATCCAAACTGGGCCGAAAAATTCAGCTGACAAAGACTTTTACCGGGCCCAAGCGAGACGGCCGAATTTCGGCCGAAATCTGATTTTCTCGGCCGAAAATCAAAACCGTGACCTCGACGCCCAGGTCAACAGAAGGTACATTCGATTGCTGCTACATTTGTTGTCTGAAGGCCCAAAGTTTTTAAATCTAACTGAAACCAAAGCCTTGTGATTTATCCAACTGAAGATCCAAAGCTTGTAGTTAAAATGATAGCTAGGTGGTACAATGACCGGCATCATGTGTACCTCATTCATGTGGATACTAAAATGTGCTCTCATCCGCTATTTTGCTAGGACTTCTTTGTTCTCTTTCTTAATGCAGCCGTTGATAAGATAATTTCTGTAATGTTGTAAGACCATAGAGAACATCATATATACTAATGCAGATTAGAAGTAGATCGGCATAAAATTTGTGTTTTTGTGAAGTTAAATAAAATTGACATCATATATACTAACGCGTAGTTCTGCTACAATTGTGTATCTATGAAAATGTTGCTTCCAAATCTGCATTTATCTCTCTGCAGTATGCTCATTGGCTATATAGTTTTGAAGTTTACATATCATGTATATTTATTATATACCTCTCATGTTTTTTTCCTGGATTTTACTTTATGACGTGTGTGCTACCGTGTAGAGATTGAACGGAATCTGCTTAGACTATTTATTGGGTTCGGCAATAATAAATCATAAATCATGGTTATGAGACTATGGGTATACTTTTACAGTTTACTTAATTTTCTACCTCCGTTGATATAGCATATCCTCTTTATATTATTTCACAGGATTCTTTGCTAGCAGCTAAAATATCCTATATATACAATCTGGAAAAGAGATAACTTAAATGGATGCATGTTTTCTCAAATTAGGTTGCCCCTGCCGTGTATATAAATGTGATGCTTCCTTGCATGACTAAACAAGCCGATGTTTGGTGGATCCTTTATAGTCTTGCATTGTTAAATTAGTTCATGTGTTTTGCTATGGTCAATTCCTATGCATGTATTGTTTTGTTTCTCTGGTTTTAACTTATGTACGCCGATGCAGTGAGAGCTCGGTGTTGTGTCCGCCGGCTGAGCGGCAAGCTGGAGCTGCAGGTCGTTGAACAAGGTGGTCCTACTGTGAGGATCTCATCTCTCCCTCTATGTGTGTATCCCTCAGTCCCGTTCCCCTTTATGGTAATCATTCATGCCTGTAGGGATCACTAAGATGTTTCTTGGTTTTGTAGTTGTGGATTGCTTTGATTGTTACTGCAATAGTGGATCATATATATATACACTTGGCAACTCAGTTTAGGATATCGCTTGGTAAATGCTGATTGTTACTGCAATAGTGGATCATATATATACACTTGGCAACTCTGTTTAGGATATCGCTGGGTAAATGGTGATTAATTGTTAGTGGATCATATATATACACCATATATATACTAATTGTTGATTGGTTCTTCCATTTTGGTGGCAACCTTGCTGTTCCGTGCACTATTGGCTGTTGTTTTTACTGTTTGGTTCATGAAGGTTACTGTTGATCCATGGCTATTCTTTGTTCATCATATGTACCTCCGTTTGAGGCTGTCGCGGCCTACTGTCGATTGCCATTTCATTTTTACCTTCGAGAAGTGGTTGCTGATGGTTCTGTCATTGGAGGAGTTGAGATAGATAAATTTTTTAGTAAACGCGTTGTACGGTCTAGGACATGATTTATCTGGGAAGAAACATTGGACGGGGGTCGTTCTATGTTTGATCAAGCCGTTTTCAGGCGGTGAGCTTCTTACAACGACTGTATGGATTTGTTGTTGTAGACTACAACTACGAGAGCATGTTAGCTTATAGGGATGTTGCCCAGTTGGCTATGGTGGTTGCGAGTGCGCTTGCCCGCTCCGCCTGGCGTGCGGTGCATGCCGGTTGACAGGGTAGTATCGTAGGTATCCATGGACAGTTGTATGTTGTAGTGTCGCTGGTCATATAAAAAAAACTAAAATTACTTATGAAAGATTAAGATGGAAAATGTATGGAGACTCGGAACATTTTTTCCCCAAGGTTTATGCCTCAACTATCCCCTTTTAAGTTTATCGACATGGCCCTATAATAATTAGTAGTAGCCTGCGTTGTATTGTCTTTAACAGTATATCCTCAGATACATAATTTCTTTTTTTTCTTTTCTCTTTGGCTACTGAATTTTATTGCTATTCTTTTACACATACATGTGATGTGGTACATTCTTTCTCTTCATGTTTTAAGAAATTACTTTAGGATACTTCATGTTTTATTGTTATTCTCTATGATCATTAGATTTTCATTGTGCATTGTTATCCTCTGTCATTAGATAGTGTCTTGTAGCCTGTTTTCCTGATGTTTATTTGAATATGTTTTCTTTTATCCACAGATGAAGCCCATCCATTTGTCTGTTCTTCGTCAGGGTCACAAAGTCTTTGTGCCAGGATTCTTCCCTTTGTAAATATGAAAGCGGCTTGTAGGATCTATTCACAGACTTGCTCTGCGGCTTTGTAGCCCAACTGATTATGTACTCTTGATCGTCCTCATGGCATCTGTCAACTCCATTGTGAATCGTCTCTTTATGCTAGAATGATAGATGATATAGTAAATACATCTTTTCTTTTTACAAGGCTCATATAGTAAGGAATGTCGTGTCCTGTGAACCAAGTTCAGTATGTTGTCTATTAAATATATTCCTGTTTCTTGTTCAGAATGTGAAGCTCCAGCTCAGATAATCAGTAGTGCATATTTTGGCTGATATTTCTACTACAGCGCACTTGGTGGCGATGGATAAGTGTCAGACGGGTTGGGTTTCTTGTTTGAAGAGACTTGCATTATTGACTATTATAGCCTTTTTTGTGTAACGTAAGAAGTGTTAACATATTTTTAAAATATTACTATAATTTTGAAATATGTTCTCATGTTTTAAAAATGTTTGTTCAATTTTAGAAGTGTCCTCACATCTATATCCCGCTCCTATCATATTCTTCATTGCATGTCATCCATTATGATTGCATATATTAAAATTGAGTTAACACTAACTTAGCATTACTTGTTTCAAAAACGTTGGGACCGGCACCCTCGCGGCAGGGCACGAACCCGATCTAGTTAAACACTAAAGAGTGTAGTTTACTTGGCGTTACATCTGCAGCACCTAACAAAAAAACAAAAGCAGCCGCTCACTCTGGCCGCCCTTGATGCACTACAAAAACTACCCCAAACCTTACATCCGCATGAACCACAGAAAAAACACCTCTAATCTATTGACTGCCTGAACAATAATGACACGAAAAATAACTAACAATCATGTAGTCGATCATAGAATTAAAGCTATTAATCTTCGCTTGATCCACACAAAAAACGACCCTAATCTCTTCAGATCTATGGTGTACCACCAACAAGAACAGGACAAACAAGAAAAAGATGGAGAAGAATGGTATAGGGGGAAACTCACTCCACGGGGTGGCCGCTTCCCCTTCTTCACTTTAATGCGGCCCAAAAACAAACACAGAAAAGAAACACTGAAACACAGCATAGCCCCAGCCCATCAGCAGCGCTCGTACAGGGGATCACGGGTTTGACAGGGAGAAAACAAAGTGGGCCGGTCCACGTCTTAGACAGGCCGAAACAGGGACAAAGCACTCCCAGCTCGAATCTACAAGCTGCTAAAAATCAAACGGCTAGCCCGTCAACTGATTTTTAGCAGTACCGAAAAGATAACAAAGGCACTCTGGACTAGGCGAAAGAAGATTGGGCCTACCGCAAGTTAACTGAGCACTAGTCACACCGGTAATTATTACTAACTCCTTTCAGCCTATCTTCCTTAGGGGCCCCTCAAGTCGTGTGCTCACTAGGTGAGCACGCAACGGGCGCTTCATGACGGTGAAGAATCCGAAATGCTGGCGGAGATCCACAGCCAGCCCCCCCTCGGCCTCCCTCCACTCAAACTCCTTCACGAGATTGGCCATGAAGTAACCCATGTGGAGCATGGCCACGCCCATGCCGGGGCATCCCCTTTGGCCGGTACCGAACGGCATCATCCTGATCTCCCCACCGCCGCCTCCTGCCGCCGCAATAAGGTTCACGTTTTCCCCGCCTCTACATGCGAGGAACCGTTCTGGCCTGAACTCATCCGGGTTACCCACGCCGTCTTGTCTCGGGCTAAAGACTCCGGCGGGAAGAGCACATTGGTGCCCGCCGGAATACGTCGGCCATCATGAACGACGTCGTCTTCTTCCGATACCTTGTCAGCACAAAATTACAGTCATGAACTCATGATGCTGATTGACTAGGTAGTTAACCTCAATTGAGAGGTTTGTACGTCAGCGGTCTGTTTACTTACCTGCCTGACCACCAACGTCACCGTGGGGTATAGGCGGAGCACCTCCATGATAACAGCGTTAAGGTACTCTAGCTTCCCAAGAACCTGCTCGCCCACCTCCTCCGCGTCCGCGTCCACAGCAGCATCGATCTCGCTCCGGACAGCCGCTTGCATTTGTGGGTGTTTCACCAGGTTCGCCATGATCCACTGCAGCTCCGCGGCAACAGTTTCAGTTCCTGCACCAACGAACTCGGCGCACATGCCCACGAGTTCGCCGTCGGTGAGCCTGCGCTGCCGCCTTCGCTTTCCAGCGTTTCTGCCATAGGCCTTGTGGTCGTCAGGGACCCAGAGGTCGATGAGCGTGTCCACATACGCCGGCAGCTCGCCGGAGTGGCGTTGCCGGTTGCGGCGGGCGTGGATGAGCGGGAGGTACATCTCCTCCTGCTTCCGCCGTAGTGCGACTAGCTTGCTCCACCGTTTGCGGTGGATTAGCCTAGCCACCGCCGGTAGCCTCGCGAAGACGCGCAGCTGAGGGAAGATTTGGACGAACTCGAGCTGGGCGTCCGCCATCGAGCGGATGAGGCCCTTGTCTACGCCGTCGCCGAAGCACATGGTGGCCAGCAGGCCGAACATGGCATTGCGGATGCTCTCCGCCGCGAGGACTAGGCCGTCGGGGTTGGACGTGCACTGCTCCTTGAGGTCCGCGATGAGACCGCACAGCGCGTCGCGCCGGGCGGCAGCATAGCGGTGGAGGCGCAACGGGTGGAAGACGCCGGAAGTGAGGTTGCGGCGGGTGACGCGCCAGAAGGGGCCGTATGGCACCGAGGTTAGGTTTTGGTGGCGAAGGTGCGAGACGAGGGAGGTTGGCACCAGGGATGGCGGGCGGTCACTAGTAGAAAACAGGGCTATGGTCCAGGCCGGCTCAGCCCATTAGTCCCGGTTCAGTGTAGAACCGGGACTAATGTGGGCATTGGTCACCGTTCGTGAGCCCAGGGGGCCGGCCGTACCACGTGGGCCATTGGTCCCGGTTCGTCTGGACCTTTTGGTCCCGGTTGGTGGAACGAACCGGGACCAATGGGCCTCGCTCCTGGCCCACCACCATTGGTCCCGGTTGGTGGCCTGAACCGGGACCAAAGGCTCCCCTTTAGTCCCGGTTCTTGCCACAAACCGGGACCAATGAGGTGCCTATATATACCCTCGCCCGCGAGCAGAGCACTCCAGTGCTCTGTTTTTCTCTGGCCGGCGAGGGGAGGGGTTTGTGGTGCTCTAGCTCACCTCATATGCACATGAGGTGTTCGATGGAATGCCCGAGCCACACTACTTAAACTTTCTCCTCTCGAAGCTCGACCTCCAAGCTCCATTTTCCTCGAGATTTGTCTAGATTTAGCGGTCCGTCACGCCCCGTCCCCGTCTTCACCGCCGTCGATCACCCGCGCTGATCTCATCACCGACACCACCGTGGTGAGCCTCTTGTTCTTATCTTCTTTCTGAAAGGAAAAATATTCTTACTTGTCTGTTTAGATAGATACTTGTATCATTTTCTTACATTTATTATTGCATCTTATATAGTGCGATGGTTTTGGTATCCGCCCCCGTCGGCCCTCGTCCTGTCTATGATTCGGATTTGGTATGTATATTATCTTCATAACTATTGGTTCATTTATTGTTTATGAAAATTATGCCGACCAACGTGACATAGATTTTATTTATCTAGGATGTATGTGAATCGGAAATGCCAACCGACCCTATTGTCGAGAGGTTAAATTTAGTTGAAGAAGAAAACAATTTGTTGAAGGAAAAAATAAAAAAAATTGAGGAGGAGAAGATGATATTGGAGTTGCATGTTGCGGATGTCGTCGATGATCACAAGATCAAGATGGATGCAATGCGCTTGAAGATTAGAAAGATTAGAAAATATGCCATTCATACCGAGGCTTGGTATCATTATGCCGTTGGATCAATTGTTACCTTGGTTGCGATTATGATCGCATTTGTTTTCGCATTGAAATGTTTTACATAGTTTCAATGTATGGTTTAATTAATTAGATGCTCTGGAGAGCTATATGTTGTTAGATGAGAACTATGTATGCACTTTGGTTTTAATGTGATAATGAACTTCTATTAATTTGGACACTTAATTATATATAATGCACGCAGATGAACCGGCAATGGATGTACGGTGACAGACACACCCGCGAGTACATTAAGGGCGTGCATGAGTTTCTCGATGCGGCTGAGGCAAACAAGCAGAATGGTTTTATGTGTTGTCCATGCACTGAATGTGGGAATACGAGGTCTTACTCTAACCGGAAAATCCTTCACTCCCACCTGCTTTACAAGGGTTTCATGCCACACTATAATGTTTGGACGAGGCACGGAGAAATAGGGGTTATGATGGAAGACGGCGAAGAAGAAGAATACGATGACAACTATGTGCCCCCTGAATACGGTGATGCTGCAACGGGGGGAGCTGGTGAAGATCAAGAGGAACCAGATGATGTGCCCAATGATGCTGCCACGGGTGAAGCTGCTGAAGATAAAGAGGAACCAGACGATGTGCCCGATGATGATGATCTCCGCCGGGTCATTGTCGATGCAAGGACGCAATGCATTAGTCAAAAGGAGAAGCTGAAGTTCGATCGCATGTTAGAGGATCACAAAAAAGGGTTATACCCCAATTGCGAAGATGGCAACACAAAGCTCGGTACCGTACTGGAATTGCTGCAGTGGAAGGCAGAGAATGCTGTGGCTGACAAAGGATTTGAGAAGCTACTGAAAATATTGAAGAAGAAGCTTCCAAACGATAACGAATTGCCCGACAGTACATACGCAGCAAAGAAGGTCATATGCCCTCTAGGATTGGAGGTGGAGAAGATACTGTTGGAAATATGCCCTAGAGGCAATAATAAAAGCATTATTATTATATTTCCTTGTTCATGATAATTGTCTTCATTCATGCTATAATTGTGTTATCCGGAAATCGTAATACATGTGTGAATAACAGACACCAACATGTCCCTAGTAAGCCTCTAGTTGACTAGCTCGTTGATCAACAGATAGTCATGATTTCCTGACTATGGACATTGGATGTCATTGATAACGAGATCACATCATTAGAAGAATGATGTGATGGACAAGACCCAATCCTAACATAGCACAAGATCGTATAGTTCGTTTGCTAGAGTTTTCCAATGTCAAAGTATCTTTTCCTTAGACCATGAGATCGTGTAACTCCCGGATACCGTAGGAGTGCTTTGGGTATACCAAACGTCACAACGTAACTGGATGACTATAAAGGTAGACTACGGGTGTCTCCGAAAGTGTCTGTTGGGTTGACATGGATCGAGACTGGGATTTGTCACTCCGTATGACGGAGAGGTATCGCTGGGCCCACTCGGTAATGCATCATCATAATGAGCTCAAAGTGACCAAGTGTCTGGTCACGGGATCATGCATTACGGTACGAGTAAAGTGACTTGCCGGTAACGAGATTGAACGAGGTATTGGGATACTGACGATCGAATCTCGGGCAAGTAACATATCGATTGACAAAGGGAATTGCATACGGGGGTTGATTGAATCCTCGACATCGTGGTTCATCCGATGAAATCATCGTGGAGCATGTGGGAGCCAACATGGGTATCCAGATCCCGCTGTTGGTTATTGACCGGAGAGTCGTCTCGGTCATGTCTGCTTGTCTCCCGAACCCGTAGGGTCTACACACTTAAGGTTCGGTGACGCTAGGGTTGTGAAGATATGTATATGCAGAAACCCGAATGTTGTTCGGAGTCCTGGATGAGATCCCGGACGTCACGAGGAGTTCCGGAATGGTCCAGAGGTAAAGAATTATATATAGGAAGTGCTGTTTCGGGCATCGGGACAAGTTTCGGGGTTATCGGTATTGTACCAGGACCACCAGAAGGGTCCCGGGGTCCACCGGGTGGGGCCACCTATCCCGGAGGGCCCCATGGGCTGAAATAGGAGGTAACCCAGCCCATAGTGGGCTGGGGCGCCAGCCCCTATAGGCCCATGCGCCTAGGGTTTCCACCATGGAAGAGTCCATGTGGTGGAAGGCACCCCTAGGTGCCTTGGGGGGGAGGGAAACCTCCCCTTGGCCGCCGCCCCCCCTAGTAGATCTCATCTACTAGGGCCGGCGCCCCCCCCCCTTGGCACCCCTATATATAGTGGGGGGGAGAGGAGGGACTTCATACCAGCCCTGGCGCCTCCATCTCCCCCCGTTACGTCTCTCCCTCGTAGTCTTGGCGAAGCCCTGCTTCTGTGACGCCCTGCATCCACCACCATGCCGTCGTGCTGCTGGATCTTCATCAACCTCTCCTCCCCCTTGCTGGATCAAGAAGGAGGAGACGTCTCCCGTCCCGTACGTGTTTTGAACGCGGAGGTGCCGTCCGTTCGGCGCTGGTCATCGGTGATTTGGATCACGTCGAGTACGACTACATCATCACCGTTCTTTTGAACGCTTCCGTGCGCCATCTACAAATGTATGTAGATGCATCCAATGACTCGTTGCTAGATGAACTCCTAGATGATCTTGGTGAAACGAGTAGGAAAATTTTTGTTTTCTGCAACGTTCCCCAATAGTGGCATCATGAGCTAGGTCTATGCGTAGTTCTTCTTGCGCGAGTAGAACACAATTAGTTGTGGGCGTGGATTTGTCAACTTTCTTGCCGTTACTAGTCTTTTCTTGCTTCAGCGGTATTGTGGGATGAAACGGCCCGGACCAACCTTACACGTACGCTTACGTGAGACCGGTTCCACCGACTAACATGCACTAGTTGCATAAGGTGGCTGGCGGGTGTCTGTCTCTCCTACTTTAGTTGGAGCGGATTCGATGAACAGGGTCCTTATGAAGGGTAAATAGAAGTTGACAAATCACGTTGTGGCTTTAACGTAGGTAAGAAGACGTTCTTGCTAGAACCCTAATTCAGCCACGTAAAACATGCAACAACAATTAGAGGACGTCTAACTTGTTTTTGCAGCAAGTGGTTTGTGATATGATATGGCCAAAGTTGTGATGAATGATGAATGATCTATATGTGATGTATGAGATGTTCATGCTATTGTAATAGGAATCACGACTTGCATGTGGATGAGTATGACAACCGGCAGGAGCCATAGGAGTTGTCTTTATTCTTTTATATGACCTGCGTGTCATCGAGAAACGCCATGTAAATTACTTTACTTTATTGCTAAACGCATTAGCCATAGTAGTAGAAGTAATAGTTGGCGAGCAACTTCATGGAGACACGATGATGGAGATCATGATGATGGAGATCATGGTGTCAAGCCGGTGACAAGATGATCATGGAGCCCCAAGATGGAGATCAAAGGAGCTATGTGATATTGGCCATATCATGTCACGTTTATTATTTGATTGCATGTGATGTTTATCATGTTTTGCATCTTGTTTACTTAGAACGACGGTAGTAAATAAGATGATCCCTCATAAATAATTTCAAGAAGTGTTCCCCCTAACTGTGCACCGTTGCGACAGTTCGCTGTTTCAAAACACCACGTGATGATCGGGTGTTTTATTCAGACGTTCACATACAACGGGTGTAAGACAGATTTACACATGCAAACACTTAGGTTGACTTGACGAGCCTAGCATGTACAGACATGGCCTCGGAACACAGAAGACCGAAAGGTCGAGCATGAGTCGTATAGAAGATACGATCAACATGAAGATGTTCACCGACGTTGACTAGTCCGTCTCACGTGATGATCGGACACGGTCTAGTTAACTCGGATCATGTAATACTTAGATGACTAGAGGGATGTCTAATCTAAGTGGGAGTTCATTAATAATTTGATTAGATGAACTTAATTATCATGAACTTAGTCTAAAATCTTTGCAATATGTCTTGTAGATCAAATGGCCAACGTAGTCCTCAACTTCAACGCGTTCCTAGAGAAAACTAAGCTGAAAGATGATGGCAGCAACTATACGGACTGGGTCCGGAACCTGAGGATCATCCTCATAGCTGCCAAGAAAGATTATGTCCTACAAGCACCGCTAGGTGATCCTCCCGTCCCACAGAACCAAGACGTTATGAACGCTTGGCAGACACGTGTTGATGACTACTCCCTCGTTCAGTGCGGCATACTTTACAGCTTAGAGCCGGGGCTCCAAAAGCGTTTTGAGAGACATGGAGCATATGAGATGTTCGAAGAGCTGAAAATGGTTTTTCAAGCTCATGCCCGGATCGAGATATATGAAGTCTCCGATAAGTTCTTCAGCTGTAAGATGGAGGAAAATAGTTCTGTCAGTGAGCACATACTCACTATGTCTGGGTTGCATAACCGCTTGTCTCAGCTGGGAGTTAATCTCCCGGATGATGCGGTCATTGACAGAATCCTCCAGTCGCTTCCACCAAGCTACAAGAGCTTTGTGATGAACTTCAACATGCAGGGGATGCAAAAGACCGTTCCTGAGTTGTTCTCAATGCTGAAATCAGCGGAGGTAGAAGTCAAGAAAGAACATCAAGTGTTGATGGTCAATAAAACCACTAAGTTCAAGAAAGGCAAGGGTAAAAAGAACTTCAAGAAAGACGGCAAGGAGGTTGCCGCGCCCGGCAAGCAAGCTGACGGGAAGAAGCCAAAGAATGGACCCAAGCCCGAGACTGAGTGCTTTTATTGCAAGGGAAGCGGTCACTGGAAGCGGAACTGCCCTAAGTACTTAGCGGATAAGAAGGCCGGCAAAACAAAAGGTATATGTGGTATACATGTAATTGATGTGTACCTTACTAGTGCCCGTAGTAGCTCCTGGGTATTTGATACCGGTGCAGTTGCTCACATTTGTAACTCAAAGCAGGGGCTGCGGAATAAGCGGAAACTGACAAAGGACGAGGTGACGATGCGCGTCGGGAATGGTTCCAAGGTCAATGTGATCGCTGTCGGCACGCTGCCTCTGCATCTCCCTTCGGGATTAGTTTTAAACCTTAATAATTGTTATTTAGTGCCAGCTTTGAGCATGAACATTGTATCGGGATCTCGTTTAATTCGAGATGGCTACTCTTTTAAATCTGAGAATAATGGTTGTTCCATTTTTATGAGAGATATGTTTTATGGTCATGCTCCTATGGTGAATGGTTTATTCTTTATGAATCTCGAACGTGATGCTACACATGTTCATAATGTGAGTACCAAAAGAAGTAAGGTTGATAATGATAGTCCCACATACTTGTGGCACTGCCGCCTTGGTCACATAGGTGTCAAACGCATGAAGAAGCTCCATGCTGATGGACTTTTAGAGTCTCTTGATTATGAATCATTTGACACGTGCGAACCATGCCTTATGGGTAAAATGACCAAGACTCCGTTCTCAGGAACAATGGAGTGAGCAACCGACTTATTGGAAATCATACATACTGATGTGTGCGGTCCAATGAGTGTTGAGGCTCGCGGTGGCTATCGTTATGTTCTCACCCTCACTGATGATTTAAGTAGGTATGGGTATATCTACTTAATGAAACACAAGTCTGAAACCTTTGAAAAGTTCAAGGAATTTCAGAGTGAGGTTGAAAATCAACGTGACAGGAAGATCAAGTTTCTACGATCAGATCGTGGAGGAGAATACTTGAGTCACGAGTTTGGCACACACTTAAGAAAATGTGGAATAGTTTCACAACTCACGCCGCCTGGAACACCTCAACGTAACGGTGTGTCCGAACGTCGTAATCGCACTCTATTAGATATGGTGCGATCTATGATGTCTCTTACCGATTTACCGCTATCTTTTTGGGGCTATGCTTTAGAGACTGCCGCATTCACTTTAAATAGGGCTCCGTCGAAATCCGTTGAGACGACACCGTATGAATTATGGTTTGGGAAGAAACCTAAGCTGTCGTTTCTAAAAGTTTGGGGATGCGATGATTATGTCAAGAAACTTCAACCTGAAAAGCTCGAACCCAAGTCGGAAAAATGCGTCTTCATAGGATACCCAAAAGAAACTATTGGGTACACCTTCTACCTCAGATCCG
This sequence comes from Triticum urartu, assembly GCF_056163025.1. Taxonomy (NCBI): domain Eukaryota; kingdom Viridiplantae; phylum Streptophyta; class Magnoliopsida; order Poales; family Poaceae; genus Triticum; species Triticum urartu. The sequence goes on from NC_141879.1 coordinate 28,368,036, forward strand.
AAGGCAAGATCTTTGTTGCCAAGAATGGGTCCTTTCTAGAGAAAGAGTTTATCTCGAAAGAAGTAAGTGGGAGGAAAGTAGAGCTTGATGAAGTATTACCTCTTGAACCGGAAAATGGCGCAACTCAAGAAAATGTTCCTGAGGTGCCAGCACCGACTAGAGAGGAAGTTAATGATAATGATCAAGATGCTTCTGATCAAGATCCTACTAAAATTCGAAGGTCCACAAGGACACGTTCCGCACCAGAGTGGTACGGCAACCCTGTCTTGGAAATCATGTTGTTAGACAACGGTGAACCTTCGAACTATGAAGAAGCGGTGGCGGGCCCGGATTCCGACAAATGGCTAGAAGCCATGAAATCCGAGATAGGATCCATGTATGAAAACGAAGTATGGACTTTGACTGACTTGCCCATTGAACGGCGAGCCATAGAAAATAAATGGATCTTTAAGAAGAAGACAAACGCGGATGGAAATGTGACCATCTATAAAGCTCGGCTTGTCGCTAAGGGTTATCGACAAGTTCAAGGGGTTGACTACGATGAGACTTTCTCACCGGTAGTGAAGCTGAAGTCCGTCCGAATCATGTTAGCGATTGCCGCATTCTATGATTATGAAATATGGCAAATGGACGTCAAAACGGCATTCCTTAATGGTTTCCTTAAGGAAGAATTGTATATGATGCAGCCGGAAGGTTTTGTCGATCCTAAGAATGCTGACAAAGTATGCAAGCTCCAATGCTCGATTTATGGGCTGGTGCAAGCATCTCGGAGTTGGAACATTCGCTTTGATGAGATGATCAAAGCGTTTGGGTTCACGCAGACTTATGGAGAAGCCTGTGTTTACAAGAAAGTGAGTGGGAGCTCTGTAGCATTTCTCATATTATATGTAGATGACATACTTTTGATGGGAAATGATATAGAACTCTTGGACAGCATTAAGGCCTACTTGAATAAAAGTTTTTCAATGAAGGACCTTGGAGAAGCTGCTTATATATTAGGCATCAAAATCTATAGAGATAGATCGAGACGCCTCATAGGTCTTTCACAAAGCACATACCTTGATAAGATATTGAAGAAGTTCAATATGGATCAGTCTAAGAAGGGGTTCTTGCCTGTGTTGCAAGGTATGAAATTGAGCTCAGCTCAATGTCCGACCACGGCAGAAGAAATAGAAGAGATGAGCGTCATCCCCTATGCCTCAGCCATAGGTTCTATTATGTATGCCATGCTGTGTACCAGACCTGATGTAAATCTTGCCGTAAGTTTGGTAGGAAGGTACCAAAGTAATCCCGGCAAGGAACACTGGACAGCGGTCAAGAATATCCTGAAGTACCTGAAAAGGACTAAGGAAATGTTTCTCATTTATGGAGGTGACGAAGAGCTCGTCGTAAAAGGTTACGTCGACGCTAGCTTCGACACGGATCTGGATGACTCTAAGTCACAAACCGGATACGTGTATATTTTGAATGGTGGGGCAGTAAGCTGGTGCAGTTGCAAGCAAAGCGTCGTGGCGGGATCTACATGTGAAGCGGAGTACATGGCAGCCTCGGAGGCAGCACATGAAGCAATATGGGTGAAGGAGTTCATCACCGACCTAGGAGTCATACCCAATGCGTCGGGGCTGATCAAGCTCTTCTGTGACAACACTGGAGCTATTGCTCTTGCCAAGGAGCCCAGGTTTCACAAGAAGACAAGGCACATCAAGCATCGCTTCAACTCCATTCGTGAAAATGTTCAAGATGGAGACATAGAAATTTGTAAAGTGCACACGGACCTGAATGTAGCAGATCCGTTGACTAAACCTCTCCCTAGAGCAAAACATGATCAACACCAGAATTCCATGGGTGTTCGATTCATCACAATGTAACTAGATTATTGACTCTAGTGCAAGTGGGAGACTGTTGGAAAAATGCCCTAGAGGCAATAATAAAAGCATTATTATTATATTTCCTTGTTCATGATAATTGTCTTCATTCATGCTATAATTGTGTTATCCGGAAATCGTAATACATGTGTGAATAACAGACACCAACATGTCCCTAGTAAGCCTCTAGTTGACTAGCTCGTTGATCAACAGATAGTCATGATTTCCTGACTATGGACATTGGATGTCATTGATAACGAGATCACATCATTAGGAGAATGATGTGATGGACAAGACCCAATCCTAACATAGCACAAGATAGTATAGTTCGTTTGCTAGAGTTTTCCAATGTCAAAGTATCTTTTCCTTAGACCATGAGATCGTGTAACTCCCGGATACCGTAGGAGTGCTTTGGGTATACCAAACGTCACAACGTAACTGGGTGACTATAAAGGTAGACTACGGGTGTCTCCGAAAGTGTCTGTTGGGTTGACATGGATCGAGACTGGGATTTGTCACTTCGTATGACGGAGAGGTATCGCTGGGCCCACTCGGTAATGCATCATCATAATGAGCTCAAAGTGACCAAGTGTCTGGTCACGGGATCATGCATTACGGTACGAGTAAAGTGACTTGCCGGTAACGAGATTGAACGAGGTATTGGGATACCGATGATCGAATCTCGGGCAAGTAACATATCGATTGACAAAGGGAATTGCATACGGGGGTTGATTGAATCCTCGACATCGTGGTTCATCCGATGAAATCATCGTGGAGCATGTGGGAGCCAACATGGGTATCCAGATCCCGCTGTTGGTTATTGACCGGAGAGTCGTCTCGGTCATGTCTGCTTGTCTCCCGAACCCGTAGGGTCTACACACTTAAGGTTCGGTGACGCTAGGGTTGTGAAGATATGTATATGCAGAAACCCGAATGTTGTTCGGAGTCCCGGATGAGATCCCGGACGTCACGAGGAGTTCCGGAATGGTCCAGAGGTAAAGAATTATATATAGGAAGTGCTGTTTCGGGCATCGGGACAAGTTTCGGGGTTATCGGTATTGTACCGGGACCACCGGAAGGGTCCCGGGGGTCCACCGGGTGGGGCCACCTATCCCGGAGGGCCCCATGGGCTGAAATAGGAGGTAACCCAGCCCATAGTGGGCTGGGGCGCCAGCCCCTATAGGCCCATGCGCCTAGGGTTTCCACCATGGAAGAGTCCATGTGGTGGAAGGCACCCCTAGGTGCCTTGGGGGGGAGGGAAACCTCCCCTTGGCCGCCGCCCCCCCTAGTAGATCTCATCTACTAGGGCCGGCGCCCCCCCCCCCCCCTTGGCACCCCTATATATAGTGGGGGGGAGAGGAGGGATTTCATACCAGCCCTGGCGCCTCCATCTCCCCCCGTTACGTCTCTCCCTCGTAGTCTTGGCGAAGCCCTGCTTCTGTGACGCCCTGCATCCACCACCACGCCGTCGTACTGCTGGATCTTCATCAACCTCTCCTCCCCCTTGCTGGATCAAGAAGGAGGAGACGTCTCCCGTCCCGTACGTGTGTTGAACGCGGAGGTGCCGTCCGTTCGGCGCTGGTCATCGGTGATTTGGATCACGTCGAGTACGACTACATCATCACCGTTCTTTTGAACGCTTCCGTGCGCCATCTACAAAGGTATGTAGATGCATCCAGTGACTCGTTGCTAGATGAACTCCTAGATGATCTTGGTGAAACGAGTAGGAAAATTTTTGTTTTCTGCAACGTTCCCCAACAGATACATGCATGCCCTAATGACTGCATCCTCTACCGCGGTGCCTACAAGGATCTGAACGAATGCCCGGTATGCGGTGCGTTGCGGTATAAGATCAGACGAGATGACCCTGGTGATGTTGACGGCGAGCCCCTCAGGAAGAGGGTTCCTGCGAAGGTGATGTGGTATGCTCCTATAATACCACGGTTGAAACGTCTGTTCAGAAACGAAGAGCATGCCAAGTTGATGCGATGGCACAGTGAGAACCGAAAGAAAGATGGGATGCTGAGAGCACCCGCCGACGGGTCGCAGTGGAGAAAAATCGAGAGAAAGTACTGGGATGAGTTTGCAAAGGACCCAAGGAATGTATGGTTTGCTTTAAGCGCGGATGGCATTAATCCTTTCGGGGAGCAGAGCAGCAATCACAGCACCTGGCCCGTGACTCTATGTATGTATAACCTTCCTCCTTGGATGTGCATGAAGCGGAAGTTCATTATGATGCCAGTTCTCATCCAAGGCCCTAAGCAACCCGGCAACAAAATTGATGTGTACCTAAGGCCATTAGTTGAAGAACTTTTACAGCTGTGGAATGGAAACGGTGTACGTACGTGGGATGAGCACAGACAGGAGGAATTTAACCTTAAGGCGTTGCTGTCCGTGACCATCAACGATTGGCCCGCTCTCAGTAACCTTTCAGGACAGACAAACATAGGATACCACGCATGCACGCACTGTTTAGATGACACTGAAAGTATATACCTGGACAAATGCAGGAAGAATGTGTACCTGGGCCATCGTCGATTTCTTCCGACCAACCATCAATGTCGAAAGAAAGGCAAGCATTTCAAAGGCGAGGCAGATCACCGGAAGAAGCCCGCCATGCGCACCGGTGATCACGTGCTTGCTATGGTCAATGATTTACACTACGTAATCTTTGGAAAGGGTCCCGGTGGACTAGCTGTTCCGAATGACGCTGAGGGACACGCACCCATGTGGAAGAAGAAATCTATATTTTGGGACCTACCCTACTGGAAAGACCTAGAGGTCCGCTCCTCAATCGACGTGATGCACGTGACGAAGAACCTTTGCGTGAACCTGCTAGGCTTCTTGGGCGTGTATGGGAAGACAAAAGATACACCTGAGGCACGAGAGGACCTGCAACGTTTGCACGAAAGAGACGGCATGCCTTCGAAGCAGTATAAAGGTCCTGCCAGCTACGCTCTTACGAAAGAAGAGAAAGAAATCTTCTTTGAATGCCTGCTCAGTATGAAGGTCACGACTGGCTTCTCGTCGAATATAAAGGGAATAATAAATATGCCAGAGAAAAAGTTTCAGAACCTAAAGTCTCATGACTGCCACGTGATTATGACGCAACTGCTTCCGGTTGCATTGAGGGGGCTTCTACCGGAAAACGTCCGATTAGCCATTGTGAAGCTATGTGCATTCCTCAATGCAATCTCTCAGAAGGTGATCGATCCAGAAATCGTACCAAGGCTAAGGAGTGATGTGGCGCAATGTCTTGTCAGTTTCGAGCTGGTGTTCCCACCATCCTTCTTCAATATCATGACGCACGTCCTAGTTCATCTAGTCGACGAGATTGTCATCCTGGGGCCCGTATTTCTACACAATATGTTCCCCTTTGAGAGGTTCATGGGAGTCCTAAAGAAATATGTCCATAACCGCGCTAGGCCAGAAGGAAGCATCTCCATGGGCCATCAAACAGAGGATGTTATCGGGTTTTGTGTTGACTTCATTCCTGGCCTTAACAAGATAGGTCTCCCTAAATCGCGGTATGAGGGGAGACTGACTGGAAAAGGCACTCTGGGAAGAGACTCAATAATATGCAGGGACGGATATTCTTGGTCTCAAGCACACTACACAGTTCTACAGAACTCTACCTTGGTGACCCCGTATGTCGATGAACACAAGAACAGTCTGCGCTCCAAACACCCGGAGCAGTGCGACGACTGGATTACATGTGAACACATCAGGACTTTCAGCAGTTGGTTGGAAACACGTCTCAGAGGTGACAACACTGTTTGTGATGAGTTGTACTTGTTGTTCAGGGGACCATCTTTGACTGTATTGACTTACAAAAGATACGAGATAAATGGGAATACATTTTACACGATCGCCCAAGATCAAAAGAGCACCAACCAAAACAGCAGTGTCCGCTTTGATGCAGCAACCGAGAGCGGAAAGGACACATATTATGGTTACATAGTGGACATATGGGAACTTGACTACGGACCTGATTTTAAGGTCCCTTTGTTTAAGTGCAAATGGGTCAATCTGTTAGGCGGCGGGGTACAGGTAGACCCACAGTATGGAATGACAACAGTGGATCTGAAAAATCTTGGGTACACTGACGAACCATTCGTCCTAGCCAATGATGTGGCACAGGTTATCTATGTGAAGGACATGTCTACCAAATCGAGAAAAAGAAAAGATAAGGAAGCGAATACATCATACGATGAGCCAAAGCGCCACATAGTTCTTTCAGGAAAAAGGGACATCCTGGGAGTGGACGGCAAGACAGACATGTCTGAAGATTATGAAAAGTTTCATGAAATTCCTCCCTTCAATGTCAAGACTGACCCAAGCATCCTGATAAACAATGAAGATTATCCATGGTTACGGCGCAATAAGCAAATGACACAAGCAAAGAAAAAGTGAAGACTTTCTCCCGCAATAAGCAAATGCTATGTGGGTGAAATTATGATACCATCCCAACTTTCAACTTTTTCAGAGTTCATTTGAAATGCTTTCATGTCTTATGGTTCGAAACTTTGATACTTCGAAAGTGATTGTCCATTTTGTACACGAAGTGCATCAAGTTTTTGGAACATGCTATGTGGGTGAAATGATGATACCATGCCAACTTTCAACCTTTTCAGAGTTCATTTTGAAATGCTTTCCAATTTCAGAGTCATTTAGCTCAAAGAATGAATTAATAGCAAACTGAATGAACTACAAAACTTTTATGAAAATAAAAACAATCAATTAAAATATTATGTTATGATCAACTAAAATAAAACTATAATATTCTTCAATAGCAAAAAGAATATAATTTGTGTGACCTAAAATCAAACTATAAGTATTTAATTGTAAGTATAAATAAAAAATAATTAGCAAAGAAGAAAAAATTCTAATTTTATAGTAAAGTTATTCATAAACTAGTGATTCACACAAATTTTTAAAAATTCAAATTTAAACTATTTAAAATTTAAAACTAATGGCACTAACAGAAAGTTTATAATTTTTGTGACCTAAAAGCAAAAAGAAATCACTAAAAAAAACTATAAGTATTTAGTTTTAAGTAGAAATAAAAAAAGAAAAAACCAAAAAAAATATAGAAATAAAAAAGATAAAACCAAAAAAAATGCCACCAACTGGGCCTCCACGGCCTGAATACGACTAGAAACCCTACATGGGCCAGGATTCAGGCCCGCAGAAGGCCCGCAGAAACCCTCCTCCTTCTCCGCCTCGTCAGCAAGGGCGGAAGAGACCTGCCGCCGCTCCAGCTGCTCCGGCGCGTCGTAGTCCTTCTCCTCCGCCGCTTAAGCAAGTAAAGAAGACAACCGCTACGTCTGCTCGGTCGGCGTCTAGCAGTACAACCAGAGGCGGGAGGACATACAGATTCGGTCCTTCTCTGAAGACTCCAGAGAAGTTACCATACGAGAGGACCCAGGAGGAGAACGCCGAGATCGCGCGAGAAGAAGTGAAGAAATTCTTTGAAGGGGTGAAAGCAAAGAAACATCCACCTCCGGAGGAGAAGGTAGATCGGGTGAAAGTGAAGCGCACTCTGGCTGCCCTGACAAAAACACCGAAGTCTGATTCGCCGAAAGAAAACTATGACCGCATTATTGGAAAGGAATTTGCCGAAGCGGAGCGGTCGGGAAGTACTGTCAGTGATCAAAGGCTGAAACAAGGACGAGCTGGGAAACAAATTGCCCAGCTCGGCGAACAAGCGAAGCAATCGTGCCCCCCGCTCAAGGTGCCTAGCCACAACGTCGATAATGATCCGAGGATGGTGCCCGGTTATAGCAATCCTGCAGATTACCTGCCCGACGAAGTACATTATGACCCCATGGACGTGCAGATACAAAGATACGAGTACGGGAAGCCTCTCGTCAAAGATGAAAGATCTCTATCAACGATGATGCGAAGATTGCATGATTGGTACTTGAAAATCTACAGAGACTCTAGGGGGAGGAGTACTTTGTATGCGAGAGTTAAACCGGAGCATGACCTCGTTGGAATTGATCTGTTGCCTGTTCCATTTGAGGAGTTCTATCAGTTCTTCAATCAATTGGCCCTCGATAAAGCAACTGTCACCTGCTACTGTCTGTAAGTAGTACTACTTCTGTCATTAAGTTTCTCTATATAGCTTAGCTCTTTCATTGCATGTATTTATAATCATCCTCACTATATTATGCAGATTGAAGATCATCGAATTGAAGAAAAGACAAGTCGGTGATATTGGGTTCATTAACACAAATCTCATAGATGCAACTCAGGTTAAATTTCATGCCGCAGAAACCGAGGCCGGCATGCTAGAATCGTTGATAATAAATCAAAACAAAGATATAATACTCTTTCCTTACAACTTCAAGTGAGTGTTACTGTCTTGTGTGTATTCGGTTTCCCTTATATATTAGTCAAGGTTATACTAATGTAATTGATGAGTTATGCATGCGTGTGCAGTTTTCACTATATTCTCCTACATATTAAGCTTGAGCAGGGACTAGTAACCGTCTTAGACTCAAGACGAAAAGATCCCAAGGACTATACAGACATGACTCAAATACTCGAGAAGTAAGTTAAATCGATCATTATCCACCATATCAGCAACTTTGTTCATTTCCTGATATATCAAGTAATTGTTTTCTTTGTCCGGCAGGGTTTGGAGAAAATTCACCAGAAAAGCTCCGGGACTGCCGAAGGAGCTGCAATTTAGACACCCGAAAGTAAGTACTAGCTATATTAGCATTTTAAGCGCATCTACTAGTCATTCAAGCGCTAGTTTCATCAATACCATTTGGCATTCTTGCTTATCAGTTTGATTAACCTCTATTTCTTGTAAAGTGGTTGTGGCGGCAACAAGGGAATGATTTCTGTGGTTACTATGTTTGCGAGTCCATCCGCCACACGACCTGTGAGCGGGGCTACACTGACGAACAATATGAAGTACGTAAATAACAACATTCACAATTTTATTTTATTACCATCATTTGTGTTGAGTTTCATTCATTCATATATATATGTATTGACCCCCTTCTTTAAATTAGATGTTTCGGAAGCGGGATGAACTTCTAGCACCAGCTCGCATGCGAGGAATTCAAGAGGAATTGGCGGCATTCTTTCTTGACCACGTGATCCCTGAAGACGGAGAATTCTATGTTAACCCTGAGTCCGTATGATTATATTTGTAAGAGATAATTACTGTATATATGTAGCCGGTAGTGTCAGATAGATATACGAGAACTTGTTTTTCGACCAATCTCTCGGAGAAGGAGAGGTGGTCGATATCACTTCTCTCTGTATATATGCATATATGTTCATGACGATCTTCTGTTTCCTTCGTTTGCTTACTAGCTAGCTAGCGTGTCTAGTCCTCTCTATATACGTATGTATAGTACGTAGCGTCGACCAAGCACAGACATAACAGAGGACACTTCTCTCTATTAATTATAACTAGCTAACACAATATATGAAACACCTAAATTAACCCCCTAAAACCCCCAACCCCCCCCCCCCCCCTTCAAAAAAAAACAAAAACCCCAGCCACAGAAGTGCTGACGCGTGGATGCCTATTGGTCCCGGTTGGTGCCACTAACCGGGATCAAAGGGTCTCCACGTGGGCAGTGCGCAGAGCCCAGTCAGGAGACCCTTTGGTCCCGGTTGGTGGCACCAACCGGGACCAAAGAGTCTCCTGACTGGGCTCTGCGCACTGCACCAACCGGGACCAAAGAGTCTCCTGACTGGGCTCTGCGCACTGTCCACGTGGAGGGCCTTTAGTCCCGATTCTGAATTGAACCGGGACTAAAAGGTGGAGGTATTAGTACCGACACTTTAGTCCCGGTTCCTGAACCGGGACTAAAGGCCCTTACGAACTGGGACTATAGGCCCTTTGTCTACCAGTGGGTTGGAGAAGGAGCCGCCGGTGCAGCCACGGACGAGAAGGCGGTGCGCTGCCGCTCGGTCCTTGATTACGACGGCTGGCTGCCGGAGCCGGCGTGCTAAAGCCGACTTGACGCTGGTGGCGAGGCGCGTGTAGACCGAGGCATACCGCAGGACGAGCATGACGACGAGGAGGAGCATCAAGGTGAGAATGAGTAGCTCTTGCATGGCTGACCTGATGGCTTCCCACTGCTACCTACCCTGCTCTCTGTTCTGCATATGGCACGGCACCCTATTTGTAGGCAGAAAATCTCATCGTTGGACGACAAAGGCAGCTGCTCTTTGTTTTTCTCATAGCATCTTTTAACTCTCTAAATAGACATCTCTTCAAATTTCTCCTCAAATATGAGGATTTTTAAAAAAATGTAGTATGAATTTAGATTGCTGAACCCTCAGATTTAACTCTTCAAATTCAAATTGTGTACAAACACCTAATTTGAAACTAGATTAACACCACACAATGCATAACTGTACATAGTAGCCAAGGTTTTTTATTTCGAAACAAAATAATTTCGGACCTCACTGAAATATGCAAAATTTCGGAAATTATTTCAGATCTTGAGATTTTAAATTTCAGTTAATTTTAAAGAAGTAAAACATAATTTAAATTTATTTTGAAATCAGTTTGAATCTGCCTTGAAATTTCAGGGTTAAAATTTTTCGGACCCCACTTAAATATGCGAAATTTCACTGAAATTCCGTTGAAATTTTTAACTCTGGCAACATTATAGTTCATAATTAAAGTAGATTGAACTTAGATAAAGCTAAAATAAGGAAATTTAAGCTAAAATGAGCACTAATCTGAGACAGAGTTGAGGTGTATCACCACTGGCAAGCTGGACCCGCCGCCTCGGCATCGTGGGTGCCCCGCCATGGCATCGGCACATCGCCGGAGTCGACGGTGTTGAGCTCGTTTACGAATGTGCCACACTCGTGGTCCACCACAGTCAAGTACTGGCTGTTGGCCTACACCTCGGCTCGTCGCTCGAAAATTCTCCAAACCCCCATCAACTCGGCGTTGCGGGGAGCCGAGCGACCACCTGAGCGTCGGTGCACTCCACCTCCCGGAGCTCCTCCTCCTTGAGCAGGGCCTCTGCCTCCTCCCATGAGAAGCCGGCGCCGGCGCCACCCTCCTCCTCAGCTTCGTCTGCCAGCTAGATGTTCTCTTCCTCTGCTTCGCCCCATCCTCCTCTTTTGTGCCTTTTTTCTTCTCTTTGTCGGCTCCCGACACCATGGCCGCCGCGAGCTGCGTCGCCTCCCGTTCGTCCTCCGATGATGATGATTTGATGGGGATGACATCCGTCGTCACAACACCCTACCTCTCGGCGCACAATAGGCGGCACTACATGGCGATTCGAGTGGCGGCTGCGGTGATTTGGAGAGAAATGCGGAATGGTGGGGAGGGATTTCGGGTTCGGGTGGGGAGCCAGCGTGAATTTATGGCAGTAGAGGGGGGGGGTCAATTTCGGGTTCGGGTGGAGTTGTTTTTCTTGCGAGTGGAGAAGAAAAAATATTTGAAGGCGGTAGAACTGGTGTTAGTCTCTTAAATTTGAGCCAAAAAAAACTTTTGAAACTTAACCAGTCAATTTTCTTAAGAATTATCGGTTTAAGAGTGCGATTAGGTGCAGTTTAACTCCTTAAAATATGCTGATTCGAGGAGTTATGGAATTTAAGGGTTGTACTGCTACTGGATTAGATGCTCATAGATTCTCCATCCACTTACACGAAGTACGCGCCAAAGTACCAGCGTAGGTCGCGGATCTTGTCTTGGACTGAAAGTGCATGTGGCCGCCGAGCCATCGTAAAACGTGATCGTGTCAGTTAGCTTAAGTATACTATATAGTTTCCCACTTGAGTTACTTTATTAAGCCAGAGTGGGTAATTCACCTACAGTTTAACGTCAAAAATCGTGTTAGAGCTTAAGCTACTCCATATGGTATATTTTTCCACTCGAGTTAGCTTAGTAGTGTTAGACTAATATTATCCATTACGTGTTAATTTTATAGACAAGTATATACAATCCTACCTAATCTTACCATAAATGGGAGATCACAAATATTCGATTCTCCTCAATTTAGGCGATTAGGATTATATCAGGATCCTGTAATATATTAGTCTAACAAGTAGTGTCAGAAAACAACGATCTTAATCTTCTGTGCCAAGATCGTCTGGTATGAGCTCGGTGGATCCGAGGCGGAGATCGTGCTCGATCCATGAGACCTGGGGCGTCCGAGTGGGGAGCTTTTTGGCGTGGCCTTTCTCTGCTGATCAGAGATGTGCATGACGTAGCAATAGACGTGGCCATTCCAGCGCCGCACAAAAGACTTCAGAATCAACCTCGAAGTGGAAGGTCTATGTTAAAGCATCTACAGTCCTATTTGGCAAATCCGGCCTCTCAAACGCCCGCGCACATGATCTGATGCGTCCGCGAACAGTGGCCGGTCACCTCTCAAATTAGCAACTCTGCATCTGCCTTCAGATCCATATTTCATCCTCTAGATCCATACAAAGCATGCAAAGAAATCATAATACTACATATTACGTACTACCCTATTTAGTCCTCATCGTCGGAGATGTCCATGACGATGGTGCCGGGCGCCGGCTGGACGGGCGGGTATGAGGCCTCCGGCTCATCCTCCTCCTACCCGACTTCATCCATGTAGGCGAGCATCTCCGCGGCCTCCTGCACCTCCATCTCCTGCCGGCGAGGTGTTTGGCCTTTGCAGCCAAGTTCGACCGAAGGGAATCGAGGATGGCATGTTGCTCCGCCTGCAGATCCGCGTCGCCAGCGTCTCCCACATCCTCCTCCTCTGGCTCATCCTCCTCTTCCTCTTCCTCATTCTCCTCAACCTCCTCCTCCTCGTCTTCTTCCTCCTCCTCCAACTCCTCCAGATCCACTGCCTCCGAAGGTAGCCCCGCAGCGATCCGGGCTTCGAGCCTAGCCCGGATCTGCTCAAGGAGCTCGAGGCGGCGCTCCGGCATCAGAAATGACTCACTCCTCACTCGGTGGCGTGGGGGCATGGCTACTAGGTGGACGGGTGGAGTGGAAAGTGGTGGAGGCGGTGGACAGGAGGAGGAGGAAAATGTGGATAGATGGTAGGTTTTCGGTGCCACCGGTTGACTTAAATAGTCGGGCTAGGCACGATGCGGCCCGCCGGAGCTTCCCCACGCGGCGCCACCGGCCCGATGGAGGAGACGAGCTTCAGACCAGCGGGTTTCAAGGCGTTTTTGGCTGGGACCCTTTCGTCAGTCCTACGTGACCGGCGTGCCCAGGCGCGCCAGGGCGCCCCCATATCCGCCCCATATTTGGGCTGGATATGAGGGGTGCCAGTCAGTCCGAGCGTTTGAGGGCTGTTTGAGGGGGGGGGGGAGGGAGGGGCGTCTAGGTAAAAAAAATATGACCGGACAGTGATCGGGCGGACCGCCCGGGCGTATGACGGATTTGAGGCGCACGACTGTAGATGCTCTTAGAGATATATTTGGTTTACCTGCAGAATCAACCACCAAGTGGAAGGTCTATGTTAGAGATATATTTGGTTTACATGTATTTGGTAGTTTACAATTTGTAATTCGGCTCCTATACCTTAATTCTAGGAGACGTTTTTCGCCCTCCAAGTCTATACTCCTATATATACTCGCTCGTGAGGTTCAATACAACATCACACACATTACGACACAATCCCTCTCTATCCGTTTTAACATGGTACTAGCCTAGCCAATCCAAAACCCTAGATGCCACTTCTGCTTCGCGCCGCCTCCAGGGCGGTCGATCTTCGTGATCACCGCTAGGGGCCGTGGCACATGTACATGTTGATCGGCTACTCTAGAGAGTCTTTTTTCCGATCCATTGATCCGAAATTTTCTCTCTCTCTCTTTTGCCAGTCACATTGATCGGTATTGTTATTTTAGTTTTCCGCCACACACTTTGATTTAGGTCACAGGGCTCATAGGACACGCAAGCAAGTGGGCATATGGACGAGGCATGGCTCTAACGTGAGCCCGGCATTGTATTGCTACTATTTCTGACATGTACAGCAGTACACATTGGTTGAGGCTGTGTACTGCCCAACCAAATAAGCACAGTTCACTTCATTAACCGGGCAGATACTGCATGAATCTCCAACCAATATCGTTTGATGTGAGCTTACCCGGTAGAAACCCAGACCGCTAGAAAACCACTCTCCATCGCCTCAGTGACTACCGCGCCTACTCCAGCTTCTCGACTTGGCTTCCATGATAACTGCTTCGACGTGAGAGGTAGTAACAAGAAAAATCAACGATGGGGGTGTGGAGGTGAGGGATGGGTGCACGGCGTAGAACTGAGCGATGACATCACACACTAGAATGTGAGCCCATTTATTATTATTTGAAGCAAGATAATTTTTCGATTAAATTCAACATGAGTATTATTGAATTTTCATTTGTTTCTTATTGGCTTTATCTGCGTTATAATCCAGCCAAATCTGAACTGATGAAACAATATTTCTAGAAGTTGAGAGGGACCAAGTGTGGCAAGGGGTACCCAATGTTTTTATATAAGAACAGTCGTGTGTCCTCGCCTACAGCGACGGGGGACCGCTATGACGTGGATGCTATAACACATCTATTTTGATTAGTGCTTGAATTCACAGGTCACGAAAATATTCTAACAAAAATGCACAAAGAGCAGGGCTCTAAGATGTGCCATGAGAGATAAATGGGAACTGTCACCAGAGAGTGCATTCTGCTACACCGGAAATGATTGGCTTCAAGTATTGCTCGATTCGAATCAGGAGGATATGAGAGCTAAAATACTCCTTCTGCTGTGGAGATGCTGGCATTTGCATGATGATTGCATCCATGGAAGTGGGAAAGGAACCAATTCTGAATTCAGTGTTGTTCCTGGAAAGTTATGAGGAGGAATGGTGCAGCTCTCGAGGGGAACTGTCAACGAGCTCGGGGCAAGGGGACGGGCTGCTTATCCAATCCTAAGCCCTATATATCAACGAACAAATGCATAGTGGACGGCGCCGAAGAGCAGAGTTGAAATTAAATTCAGATGCTGCTTTCCACGCCGACAGCGGCCAAAGTTGGGCTGGCGCGATTGCTAGAGATCACAGCGGGCATGTATTCCTGTCAGTCTGCAAAGAGTTGCCGCGATCTACAAGTGTGGAAGACGCTGAAGGACGTGCTGCACTCACCGGATTGTATGCACTTGCAGCAGTGTACATGGAAAAATTCAGTTGGAGGTGGACTGCAAGTGGATAGCAGATGCACTGAAGAAAAATGCACCGAACAACTATGGCCTTATCAGTGATCTGAATGATGCCCTCGCTACGTTCTCTGCTTTCGAGGTGACTCACACCGCGAGGGAAGGTAACAAGATGGCACATGAATTAGCAGTTGAAGCCCGAGTGCGTGGAGACCATACTTTCATGGCGAAAGCCCCAGATAGACTGAATCAGCTAATGTTGTTTGAATGTGTCCAATCCTAGAACTCTGCTGCTCTAGCCCTAAAAAAATGCAATATTTTCGGCATATACTCGAATGATTCTCCTACTTGTAGACTTCTTCAGTTCACACGTGTAAAATTAAATGCCTTTGATTTCAATAAACGAACAACTAAATCAATTGCGGGAATTCTTATCATAATTTTGAGCTACGTTTTGATACAGAGTTCGGTCACAGTGCTGAGTCTATAAATCAACCGGAATTCATCAATGTGTACCACAAACATCAACTAAAAATATGAATTTATTTGAACTTTATGTACTCACAATTAAAGGGGACTTCCCTTTTGAGGAGTAGAGATCCCAACTGTCAGTGAGAGCAAAAGGAAAAACAATCAACAGCATTTTCGGGAACTACTAGTATTCTCCAAAAAGTTGTCGTGTAACAACACTAAAAAAAGAGGCAAATGTACTTTTTGGCAGCTTAAAGCTGGTAATTTTATTTTGCGAGGAGGGCAAATGTTCGAAGCATGCAGCACACAAAGCTTGGGTCACACCCAACATAAAACACTACACTGATCGTCCTGAACTCCAGAAACACGAACAATCACGTGTAGGCGGCCGGCACGAGCCGCGGGGTGACGATGGCCTTGAGCGGGACGGCCTTGGGGAGCGCCAGCCCGAAGGTCTCAGCCATGTCCACCTTCTCCTCGCCGTCCGGCAGCCGCCACTCGAACGCGTGCACCAGCGTTCCCAGGAAGTACTGCACAAACACCATTCCGGCCAGCTTCCCGGCGCATATCCTTCTGCCGGCGCCGAACGGGATCAGCTCGAAGTTGTTCCCCATGGGGTCGATCTTGGCCGCCGGCCCGGACAGGAACCGCTCCGGCCGGAACTCCAGAGGATCCTCCCACGCCGCTGGGTCACGGCCGATGGCCCAGATGTTGATGAGAAGCCGCGTGTTGGCGGGGACGTGGTGGCCGTCCACCTCGCACTCCTCGAAGGAGAAATGGGGCAGGCTGAGCGGCGTGGAGGGGTGCAGGCGCATGGCCTCTTTGCATATGGCCTGCAGGTAGGGGAGGTTGGCGATGTCGGATTCCTCGATACGGCGGTCACGGCCGATGACACGGTCCATCTCCTCCTGGGCGCGCGCCATGATAGACGGGTTGTTGATCATCTCCGCCATTGCCCACTCCACGATGATCGACGACGTGTCCGTGCCGGCCGTGAACATGTCCTGCATGCATGCATATTTACACGGGTTTAAAATTCCAAGTGCTACTATGTTTTTGATGCATTTTTCTACAATCTACGTGTGCATGCTTATATGTGTTCGAGAGTGGATTATCCATCATACCCAATGTATGCATCCACCTTTCTTTCAGTTGTTGAGATTCGTGCCTCAAAATACATGCAAATTATTTCTCTTTCTTTATTATGTATAACCACCTCACCTATCGTGCCTCCTTTTCCATGCCTAGTGGGAGGTGACTATGTCATGTAGCAGTTACGAAATGATTGAGAACACTGTCCTAGCCACTGCCTGCCACCACTAGCCCACCACTCTCAGACTCACTCCATCTCTATCTCACAAATGTCATCACTCTTCTTTTTAGGAAAACAATATAAATGGCTAATAATGTTTTGAAGCATTGGCTGTGTGCATCACAATGATTGAGAGGCTGGGAGTTATCCTCCGTTTCTAAAAAAAAAAAAATGTTTTGAAGCATATGTTTGATTGATATTCTGTTTGAACAATTGTGTTTGTTCTAAAGGAGATATTTAAAAACAGTTTTGCTAAAGCACATCTAGATGTGCAATAAGTATTGCACATCTAAGTCCTATATCATTGATCTTACGTTGAGATTCATGTGGATATTTACTTTTTCTTTTGTTCCTCTTTATGCTTGATTCACTCATCTCGATGTGCCCTAGACACACCCATTTAAAAAAGACTAATGTTGAATATATTATTGGAATGATTTTTCTTACAACAAAAATACAATTCGTCTTTTGACTATTATTTTATTTAATGTTCTCAATGTTCACTCTCTTCTGGGGTTTACCACAATGTTTCATTGTTTTTAAATGCACTTTGAACTTGCATCATGCAAATTAGTTTTAGAGTGTACCATAATATTTCCTTGTGTGTCAGTGTGTGCTACCAAACCAACTCAATGTGAATAAGCTAGTGAGGGTACAAATCTCCAACTCAATGAATGGCCGATGCAAGCACGAGATATCCTGTGTACGGTACTCCTATCCTATGTGTGCATTTCTCCTATGTGTTATGGTCTGAAGCACTAGAATGGCAAGGTAGTAATTACTTACGAAAAAAGCATGCATCGACTCGGCGGCAAAGTAGTAATTACTTACGGAAAAAAGCATGCACTAGAATGGCAAAGTAGTAACTACTTGCGCACATGTAATCATCAACTCTTTGTAATCATCATCTCTGATTATCACTTGACCAGAGGGCACTACTAACGCATCATATTAAACTATATCATATACTATATATGTGTTTAGATACTACAACTTTTACAATGTGTTGTATCTTAATGTTGTACTCCATCTGAAGGTACTCTTATTTAGGCCTTCTTTGGTTTAGAGGAATTTTATAGGAATTCTAGAGGATAGGATTCTTACAGGATTTTTTCCTTTAGAGCCCTTTGGTTCATAGGAATGGATTCCTATTCCTACATAAAATTGGTTCCTATCCATCACATTTCATAGGAAAATAAAAAAGAGCCTAGACTCAATGGAAAAATTCCTTTGGTGTCAACCAAATGACATCTTGTTTCCTATTCCTACTCATAGGATTTGAGATACATGTCATCTCACTTCCTACAAGATTCATATTCTTATGATAATCCTATCCTATGAACCAAAAGAGGCCTTAATGTGTTTTGCGGGTCTAGTTTAAGATGCAATAGAACTCACTTTCCTTATTAAATAAGCCGCCATAACATATTTTACCTAGATGGCAAGTTTTTTATATAGCACACCGTGAAGCATTGGGACTGCCATGAGTGCACTTTGCTTGGCAATCTGATCAGTTTGGTGTACTCAATTATACTATTACCACTAGTCGTTGAGAATGACTTGTGCCTATATCATTTCAAGGGGAATCAAATCAAAGGCAAATTAAAGCTAAGGTACACCAACCGAGTACTAGATAAATCAGTATCACCTTCACTCTTATCTTCCCAACCCAAGTGACTAAAATCAGTTTTGTTTACAAGTGTGAGTGATTGCTATCAAGGGGAGGGGTGAGTGATTGCTATCAACCAATCAAGTGTGGACTTGAGACCGAGAGTGACAGATACGTAACCGTGTTTTCTTCCCCTTTTTTATTGAAAAAGGATGTATCCCGGCCTCTGCGTTTGTTGATGCAGATAGCACACGGTCATAAAAAGAGGAAAACCTCCATTTAGAAAGAAAGATAATCTTTTGAGACTTGCTACAGAGCCAGTTCTCAAATTTGCTCCATATTTCAAGCACTGCTTTTAGCTCTTGTCTAACTATATGGCACGTAGTGGTTTGGTTGCTTAAGTCATTTCTACGATAGCCTAATTCTTATATAATTGCCGTCGCATTCCACCAACAGCAAAGAAATGTGTGACGGCGATTTTCCAACACCAGCTAGCTAGGCTTAAAGTTCGCATATGATTGTCTTGATCTAGGTGGAAGACCGCATACTATGGGTGTACTCAAATTGTTGCATCATGGTAGTACGGTTGCTCGCATTCTGGGCCATCAGCTGTGTATGCCTTGACTGGTTTTGAACGTACTACGATAGCTATTGCTAGCACTCATCATGGTAACGAAACCACTACCCGGACGGCAAATCGTGGTGGTGCATCATTTTTTGAGGTATTTTTTGATAAATCTGGCCCCTTTGAGCGACTTGAGACATATCTAACCCTTGGGCAAAACTAATTTAAAATCTGGCCCCTGGGGTCGCGCCATAGAGCATGGCGTCGACTTGTACATGTCGGCGCTACACTACATTTCGCCGAGACGTACAAGTTTGACGCCATGCTATGTGGAGCCGAGCAAATCTGGCCCTTAGTGTTTCTGTGGGGCCATCTGAGGTCGGCTCCATGTAGCACGGCGTCGAACTTGTACAAGTCGGCTCCGTGTAGTGTGACGCCAACATGTACAGCTTCGGCTCCATGATATATGACGCCGACTCCAGAGGCCAGATTTCAAATTAGTTTTGCTCAAGCGTCAGACATGCCTCAAGTTGTGCAGAGGGGCCAGATTTGTAGAGAAATACTTTTTTGAGGGACTGTAGGAATCGTCTCGGTCTCTTCCCAACCACTCCACTAGCTATGCTCCGACCCCACAATTATATTGCACCGCCACCACAGCAGCTTCACTCGATTGCATGCATTGGGTGGGTGGTTCCCGTGTCGTGCACACGTATAGATGATGATGCGCATCGATCAGTACAAGTTGACGGAGAACCAAAATGTATGTTGAAACTTAAACTAATGGTCGTTCGATTAGATGATGCATGCGGCCGGTAATTAATCAGAAATGGCAGAGGGAATAAAGTGTGGGAGCTTACGAAGATGAGGCCCTTGATGTTGACCTCGGTGATGGTCTCGCCGTCGTTGTCGTCCTCGTCGTTGCTGCTGGCGCGGAGCCTGTCCACGAAGTCGAGCCGGCCCTCCCGGGCGCGCTCCTCGGCCGTCGCCGCGTGCTCCGCCAGCAGCTTGGTGATGAGCCCGTCGAACTGGCGGTGCACCCGGCGCAGCCTGCCCTGCACCCCCTGCAGGTCCAGCCGCGACAGCGCCGGCACGAAGTCGCTGATGTTGAACAGCCCCGTGCCGGTCAGCAGCGACACGATCATCTCCTTGTAGCTGCTGGACTCGTCGCCCTGCGCGTCGAACACCCGCTTGCTCACCGTGATCTGCCCCACGATGTTGGCCAGCGCGCACACCAGCGTCTCCGGCACCACCACGGCCCGCCCGGCCTCCGCGGCCTCCGCCATGCCGCGCAGGGCGCGCCCCGCCTCGTCGCGGCGCACGCAAGCCCAGTCCGCGACGGCGCGCGCCCCGAGCAGGTGCACGCTCGCCAGCTTCCGCATCAGCTTCCACTTGGGCCCGTAGTCGGCGAACACCATGTTCTGGCGCCCGTAGGTGATGTCCGCCGCGCTGGCCACCGCCGGCCGGTTCGCGAACCGCGCGTCCAGCGCCTTGAGGAACGTCCGCGCGGCCGACGGCGACGAGGCCACCACCACGCCGCAGGTGCCCATCCGCAGGTACATGACGGGGCCGTACTTGCGCGCCAGCGCCGCGAGGCCGGTGTGCGGGGCCGGGCCGACGAACGGCATCGCGCCAAGAATGGGGACGCCAGGAGGCCCCGGCGGGAGCCGGGAGCTGCGGTGGCTCAGGGAGCGGAGCGCTAGGTGGAGCAGGAGGCACAGGAAGGTGCACGAGAGCACGACGGGGTCGGTGCACAGAGCGGCGAGCTGCATGGCGGCGGCGCGCGCTGCAGCTGTGCAAAGTGAGATGAAGTCGCGGACTCCTCAATGGCAGCAGTCTTAGGCCGCGCTAGCTATAGGTTGTAGGTAGCATAGCAAGGTGATGAGCTCCATCGTCTAAAGCTTT
This sequence comes from Triticum urartu, assembly GCF_056163025.1. NCBI lineage: Eukaryota > Viridiplantae > Streptophyta > Magnoliopsida > Poales > Poaceae > Triticum > Triticum urartu. Next base: position 28,388,871 of record NC_141879.1, read on the forward strand.
TGGCATGGCGTTCTTCTTGTGGATGCGGTGAGTGGGGCAGGCAGTGTTGACTGTTGAGAATCATGATATGATATCACCACCTTGCATTGCATAATTTGCATTGCATTGGTAGTGCGATGTGCACTTTGAGCAAGGGGAGGGGGGTAGGTGAAGGAGAGTGACGGACAATCCTCCTCCTCCCCCAGCAGTCCACATTGCAGGGAAGGACAACGGCAGATCGATGATGCATCCATGGCGACGGTGTCCTTGTCACGGTTCGGTACCTTGACTACCTGCTCCAATCGCTGATTGCGAAAGCTCGACTGATTTACATTTGTTATAAAACGATATATAATTTTAAGCTTGTTGGACTTGTTGAACATGCGCATCGCGAGCTATGCAGAGGCCGGGCATCTTTTTAATACGGTTGTATCATTTTGATAGATCAATTCAATGAAAAAATACGCTGGCTGCTCCGGTGTTACGATTTGCCCACGACGGGACTCGAGCAAGCACATGAGCCAACCGGTGACCGTTCACATGTCTCTGCATGCAGGGAGGCACCCATCATTTGGACTCATTTTATTTGATAATGCACGACCTATGTGCGGATCTCTACTATATTTAAAAATAACATGAGGTTCCTATTTTATCTTTCTTTCCATCACCACTTCGTCCAACCTTTCATGTATATGATAATTAATCATCTTAATTCACTTATCTTCTGAATCAATTTCACTTTAATTTAATTACCAAACTTCTAATCAAAATATAGGGTAATTCATGGTCAGAATTTGACAAACATTTATTCACGCAATCACATTATTATTGAAATATAAATCACAAGCAAATGTACTATAATATTTATATCCCGTTGTAACGCACGAGCATTTTTCTAGTGAGTCCAAATGATTGCTAGGGTACTAAACAAAGTGGAATGATATGGCAACTTAATGTCATAAACAATGTATCTAACAAAAAGTTTTTTCAAGATGTCGGGCAGCACTATAGTGCGAATTCTAGGTCACGCTTACTGTGAGACTGTAGCAAGTGTCGCCTCAACGATCAGCGACAGGGGTTGTATGGGCAGTTTTGGCAAGGTTTAACAGTTTTTTTTTTTGAGAAACGACAAGGTTTAAGAGTTGTACGGGCAGTTTTGGCAAGGTTCCTAGGGCCCGTTCCACGAATGTTCCACCTGTTTTGGAAAGGTTCTATGTGTTTTTCTTTCTTTTTTCCTTTCTTTGATTTTCTTTATGGGTTTTTATTTTATTTTTTATTTTCTGTTTTTATTTTTTATTTTTTTAAACACACATTTGTTTGTTTAATAAGCGTTAAACATTTATCGTATATACGTTGACATTTTAAGATACACTTTGAACATTGTCCAAATACATATTATGTATAAAAAATACATAGTGAACATTAAACACACATTGGACTTTTTATAAGTTTTCATTATTATTAAAATGTCACAAAAATTATTTTTAAATATGTAGATATTTTTTAAATTTCATGAACATTTTTTTGAATGATATGAACTATTTTTACAAACTATTTGACTTTTTTTACATTATTACTATAAAGTGTCTTGAAAATCTTAAATGTGCGATGTTTTTCTAAATGTCACAAACATTTTTCGGAATGTCACGCACATTTTATAAAAAATGGAAATAAAAAAATTTAAAAGCAGGGTGAACACATTTTAAAATGTCATGGACTAATTTTGTAAATGTGTGAATTTTTTTTTGAAATGTCATGAATAGTTTTAGAAATCGTGCAAACAAAAAATTCGTTAACATTTTTTAAATGCATGGTGACCGCTTTTAAACATTGAAGTAACTTAATGTTTGTAATATACTCCCTCCGTCCGAAAATACTTGTCATTAAAATGGATAAAAAGGGTTGTATCTAGAACTAAAATACGTCTAGATGCATCACTTTTTATTCATTTTGGTGACAAGTATTTCCGGACGGAGGAAGTATATTCTTTTGTACATTTTGAAATATAAAGAAAAAATAAGGCAGCTAATGGAGATGCTCTCAGCGTTACTAGCACTGTTAATACCAGTGAGCTACACAACGGTGGTTCTCAGTGTTGATTTTGGGTATTGCATTAGGTTTTATTGATTTTCTCCAGAGTCTCCTATCTGTTTATGAATTGCTTTGTATTGTGAAAAATTTGTAGACAGCACATAATTCTTCAGCAGTACTACAAAGTTTCACTGCAGTGCTTGGGAAAAAACGCATACAGGTTTTGCAGCAAGGTTCTTGGTGTTACCAGCTTCTAATCTTGTCAAAGCTTATGACATGACATGATTCTACCTCCTTATTGATATCAAACTGATTATTACAAGATCAGTACGTAAGCAAAGCAAGTAAACGTTACTGATAAGCTGCACTAGTGTGACGCTAGAGTGATGAATGGGGATTATTCTGTTCTACTCCACTGCGGAAGCAGGGGTGGCAGTAGTACTAACTGGCTTACTGAAACTAAACTACAGAGGACTGACTGATCCATGGATCAGAGTTGCGCTAGAAGTTCCTGATGCTGTCGTTGACGTCTGCGTTGGCATTGGCCATGTCGACGGCGGTGGGCCTCTCGACTTTCTCCATCTCCTCCTCCCGGATGAACACTGCCTGGTCCAGCACCGACGCCGCCGACCCCTCGGTGGTGGCCGCCGTGGTCGTGGCGCCTCCGTAGAGTATCGAGTTCCTTCGTGCTTGCTTCATGAACTTTGGGGTTTGTTAAACGTCATCTGTAATTGGGTGGCTATTATGGTGGATTACGGGTTCACGGAAAAGTATGGCAAGTAACAAGATAGCTTAAGATTGGGATTTTTCTCCTCCGGTGATGGAGAGATATTCTCGGACCCTCTCGGTGTTACGGTATCCATAATCGTCTGGCCAGACACCTTGTGATTTGATCACTGGGATGCTGGAATACGGAAACGAGAAAAGAGAACAAAACCGGTAACGAGGTAACTTGCATGGTGGACAAATTGTTCGTCCACGGGGATGCAATAAATCTCACCTCGGGTGTTTGTGACATATCACAAAGCAACAGGAATAGCACACGGCAACTGGAGGTTCACTCGAATATTCATTCGTGTGGGTATAGGAGTCAATATGGGTGTCCACGACTCCGATGTTGATCATTGATCAGAAAGGGTTCCGGTCATGTCTATACTTCACCGAACCTATATGGTCACACGCTTAAGGGTCATCTACCAGCTGAATGCTAGACAGGGAGTCTGAGAGAAAATCACCAAAAAAGTTTCGGACACCGGAGAAGTTTCGGACAGCGGAAAAGTTCCGCAGAGAGAGGTCATCGGTTGAGTTTCGGTGAAACCGAAAAGTTATTTCGGGATATACTATTAAGTCAAATTGTTTTCGGCACATTCTTGATAATTCTTGGAGGGTGCCAGAGTCATTATGAAAACTTTCTGGAATTTTTCGGGATAAAAGCTGAAAATGCTCCGGAGCTGCCGGAACCATTTCATATGCTTTTCACAGATGAAAATCACTAATCCGAAATTGTTTCGGAATGCGTTGAAAATTATTTTAGTGGGTACTGGAAACGTTCTAAGCCCACATAAATATTTTCAGTTTGAACGGACGCTGAAAAATGTCGTCGTGAATAGTGAAAGTGCTTTTTGGGATATTTATGGAAAGCCACCTTTTGGGCCTTTTCCCAAAAGGTTTCTAGAAGGACTTGGGGATCAAGGAACCCCCTTTGGGGGCCCCCATGAAGGTGGGACGTTGGAGGGTGCATCTTCTCCATGGGGCTCCACTTGTCATCCCTTTATGCCCTTTATGTGTGACATAAAGTGTGAGCATTTTGGGTTTTTCATGTGCCCCCTACCCCTTGGGTTTTCCTATAAATAGAGGTAGAGAGACACTCTCCACACTCACTCTTTCTCATATACAAGTGCCATTGCAATGATCTGGCTTCTCTCTTCCTCCCCGCGAAATAGTTTCATAGAGCCGAAAGGCTGTCTGGGTTCCGGTAGGAACTAGTTCTGAACGGCGAAGCCTTGCCGGATAGATGACATCGTATGTGTGCAACTCTGTAGAGAGATCGTAGTTTCGGTCTTAGTTCGAGAGTGCCTCCCGAAGGGCAGTCCGTGTGACCGTCCGAGTTTCAAAGGTCCTCCCGAAGGGTTGTCCGAGTGATAGTCAGAGTTTCGAAGGTCCTCCCGAAGGGCTGTCCGCGACACCGTCCAGGGGACTGTCCGACCACCTCCCGGAGGGCTGTCCGAGGGGCAGATGAGGGTATACATCCTCGCGGATGGGAGGTTGTAAATCCTAGCTTTGGGGATCTGCACCGTCGATCGTCATCGACTCTACTTTCCGCTGCGCTACGAGTCGGTAACGAAAAAGATCAAACCTTGTATGCAGTCTCCATAGTGGTCCTGGGCTGGTGCGTAAGTCGGGAATTTTTTGTTTCTACAGCGTTACCCTACATAACATCATCCTCTGATGATGCTTCCTTCTGCAGCAACACTCTCACATTCCAAATTTGATACATATTTGAGGTAGTATAACTTGAACCAGAGACTACTTCTATGGTTATGTGAAAAATTCATAGCATAGCATATCACAAACAGCTTGAGCTCTTTCCCACTCTTCCAGGGATGGGAAAAATTTGTAATCCTTGCCCCGTTGCACCAAAGTACGAAAGGCTCTTCGAAATTGGAGCGGTGACTCTAACATAAGAAAGGTGGAATTCCAACGCATTGGTTTTGGGAAACATAGTAGAAAATAAAACAAAATCGTCCTACAATCCAACCAAGAACACTATGAAGATGAATTAACGGTTTAGATCTGATCCCTACCAACTCTGAGTTGCAATGGAAGAAGAGTCGGTGTAGATCGTACTTGATATCCCTCGAAGTGATCACGAACGATCCCTTGAAACGAAGACCGAAAGCACTGTCTCTCCATAGTTTGCAAGTGCACGGTCTTCACAATCCGACAGCGCTTTGCCATCCAGAGGTAATTGATGTTGGAAAATTAGAGGGACAAGATAGAACCACATTAGGCTTCTAATTATGAGGACCAGAGAGGATTAAGTCTTGCTCTAATTGGATCAATTAAAACTAGAGAACTAGAGGACGCTCGAAAACTTGTGTCTCCAAACGGCCAAATCCTCTAGTATATATATAGTTTGGTCAAGAGGGAGGGGGCGCCACAAGGGAAGGAAGGACGCCTCCCCCTTGCGCCGTCCATAGGGGAAGAGGAGTCCTCCCCCACTTCAATTCGGCCTCCCCTAGCTTGTCCAATAAGCTAGAGGCGCCTCCTTTTGTTATTGGGCCGGGACCAATAACCTCCCACCACCACTTGGCCTTATTGTATTTTCTTTGGCCCGTCGATATTTAATTAAATATAAAAGCTGCTTAATCATTATTAGAGCTTTTTATTATTAATTTTAACATCTTCGAAAATATTTTTCATCTATATATCAATTTTCGGTATTACCTGGTAAACCCCAAAACCTTTCCCGTAACCCCGGAACGCTTCTAGTTTCTCTCAGGACTATTTCTAATATTAATAAAACTACTTCATAATTATTTTCTCATAACTCTTGCCACTAATACTCAGCAGATCGTGATTCCCTTAAGCTTGTGACTCTGTAAGTTCGGTAAAACATAGTCCTCAACAAAACCTCTTTCATTTAATGACCAATAGTAGAACCGTGGACATCCATATTTATCCTTATGAATACATGAATGACATTCGAGTGGAGCCGTCTACACAGTTTGCACGGCACCCCCCCCCCCCCCCCACACACACACACTTTCTCCACCTTCTCCGCTATCATCCAGCCGCTCTCCACCCCAATTACCATCTTTTTCACTCTCACTCCCATGCCGCTCTCCACCCCAATTACCATCTTTTTCACTCTCACTGCCATGCCGCTCTCCACCTCAATTACCATCTTTATCACTCTCACTGCCATGTGGACCCGTATGAAAAGCTGTCGAAGACGGGTAGATGGAGGATCCGGCAAATGCGGCCACTAAATATCAACTCAACAACACCGCAAGCCCCAAAAAAGAAGGGCGTGGTCGCGGACCGGATGAAGGGCCGGGTGGGTGCAGGGCCGGGCACAGCCCGTTGTAGCATAAGTTTGAGTTCTGAAGTTTGGTTTCAGAGAGTCCCATCTGTTTACGGAATTGCTTTTTTCCTAAATGATAAGTGCCACATGTGCAGTGGCGTAGCTGTAGGGTGGCCAGGGTGGTCCATGGACCACCCTGGAATTCAGCCCATTAGTATACTACTTAGTCTGTAAAAAAAGAAAAAAGAAAAGCAAGCCCAACTCAGCCCATGTACACGTGAAGGATTGGCTCGTTAGTCTCTGCGTCTGTGCGCTGATTGAACGACACGAGAAGACGTTCCTGATTCCCGCCGCCTCTTTCAGTTCGGGAACCCTAGGAGCGAGCGGCCATAGCCATCAGCCATCGCCTAGCGGCCCCCAGCGGGCATCCGCCGGCCTACAGGACACTTGCCGGCGGCGGCAAACAGGCAGCCGGCGAAGCACGCACAATCTAGTTTGGTTGAGAACCAGTTGTTCAGTTTTCCATCCTACTACTCCGATCTAAAGTAAGATTTTTGTTCTCTGTTAATTCATAAATTCAAAGTATAAATTTCTTGCTACGAAGATTTGAACAAGCTAAGCTGAGACCTGAGAGTGCAAGATTTAGTTTTATTTTTTACAATTAATAATTGATAAATACTAGAGTAGAACTTTCATGGTCTTGAGAAGGCGTTATCCCGACAAATAAGATGTGTTATCTTCTTTTATGCAAATTTAAGACATAACCATGAATTTTATATTATTTGAAAGACCTATTTGATATATTCTGTATGCATATGTTGGTTTGTTGAATTTGTGGTGCAATTATTTTTCTTGGCAATTGGACCATCCTGGCATAAAATCCTAGCTACGCCACTGCACATGTGTGGCATGAAACAACACCATCCTGGCATTTATACAACTAAAATTGTCAAAAAAAGAAAAATGAAACCAAAGAAAATTGAAACTTGACATCCAAGTAGAAAGTTGCCATCCATCCATGAGTAACTAAAATTACCATCAAAAACGTTAGGGTGGAATTATTTCATGCCACACATGTGGCACTTATCAGTGTGGGTTTATTATCTTATGCACGGAATACTTCAGCAGTACAAAGTGTTTGGTTAATAAAGCATTTCAGCCAGGTTCTGAGCTATTAACAGCTTTGCTTCTACTGAAATCTAGATAGCAGACTTATATTACTATATCAGTAAGCAAGAAAGCGAAACACTAGAGAAATGGATGGGGATTTATTCTGTTCTAGATCAGTACTAACTGCTTCCTCTGTCTCGTAATGTAAGACTCTTTTTACACTATTACATTATATGAGACGAAGGAGTAGCTTAGTAAACTACAGAGGTTGCTTCATCAGAATAAAACTAAGAGAGATTGATCGATGGAGCTAAGTAAGTTGCACTAGTAGTTCTTGTTGATGTCGTCGACGTATGCGTTGGCATTGGCCATGTCGACGGCGGCGAGCCTCTCCACGTCCTCCATCTCCTCCTCCCGGACGAACACCGCCTGGTCCAGCACTGAAGCCGTCGACCCCTCCGTCGTGGCCGCCGTGGCGCCTCCGAACAGGTGCGGTGGCGCGGGATGAGTGCCGCCGCCTTGGGTTTCGACGTGGGCGGGGCCGAAGACGCCCGTGTCCTGGTCGGGCACCCACGACGCGTCCTCCTCGTCCGGCAGCACCGTGGCGACGTGGTCCTCGCCCTGGAGCACCCGGCGGCCTGCGGCGGTGAGTGCTCGCGCGGCCATGAAGACAAGACGCCGGCCCTGATGTTCTGGTGCTCAAGACAGCACGGATCGCGAAGGGGAGGGGCAGAGAGCACAGTGTCTTTGAGTGTGTGTCTGCGAGAGGCTTTGAGTACAGTTCGAGTAGCGCGAGTTCTTCTTCTTTCCCTGGCTGCACCTCGATGGGCGGTGAGCGGTGGCTTTTATTAACTCATTGCCCCCTATGCAACGCCGGTGCACGACGAAGCCTCGCTGGAGTAAAAAATAAACATGCGGCCGGAGAAATGGTGCGGCGACACGCGGAGCAGCGCCATTGAGGCCGGGGGCAGTGCAGATTTTTTTGCCCCACTTTACATCTCCATTAGATCATTTACCCCCTTGAGAGGCTGCCAGGTGGGGCCGGAGCAACTGGTCATTGAAACAACCCTGAGCCAAATCATCTAACCCCTTATAAAGTGGTGCAAATCATCTAATACCCCATATCAGCAGAGGGTCGGTGAGGATGCGGACGCCACGTGTCCGCATAAAAGAACAAGTTTTTTTTTTAAAATGGCAGTTATCCTACATTCAATAAGTAGAAAAAATTGCTCAGTTAATTAGAAAAACCAAGCAAAAACCAGATTACCCGGTTGATCATGAAAAACCGGACGAAAACCATCACAATCACTGAGCGGCACACACAAGATACCCCACGCACACCACTACAAGAAAGGCCCCACGAACAAGTTTTATTGTTTATTTTTACTTTTAATTTCATTATATACAGAAGAGTCTCATTCCCAGTTTGTATTCAGAGTAAACAACATGAGGATGTCTGCTTTCTGCTATCACACTTGTTCTTAAGCAAAGTGAACATTAATTACTGGTTAGTACTGTCTTTGGTTTATTTGCTTCGCATATTAGTAGTTTATTTACAAAGGGAATAGTACTACGACAGAAAAATAATAGTTTATTTCAACCAAAAATTAACTACAGCAAAAAAAAAGGTGCATATAGCAATGTACTACGACAGAAAAATAATACTCACCCTATAAACTAATACATATAAGGAAGTTCTATATTAACTTACAAAGGGAATTGTTTTGTGGAGAACGGCATTCTGGAGCTCGGCCTCCATGGAGGCTGTTTTTTATTAAAAAAAATCAAAATTCGTATTTTTGGGTTTAAAAAAATTCTGAAAAAGTTTGTTCAAGTATACAAGGATGTGATGTGTATGTGTGTAAAATTTCAGAATGAAATACCTTGAGATGCGATTTCTGCAAAAAGAACAAATTCATAGACTTTCGCGATCAATAGTATCATGTGTTAAAAGGCCATAGATTTGTCTTTTTTGCACAACCCTCGTTTCAATGTATTTTGTCCTGAAAATTTACACACGTGTGTGTTATGCCTCCATATATGTCTGTATTTTTTCAGAATTTTTTGAAATGTAAAAATATGAATTTTTTGGAATTTTGAGCTTTCAAAAACTGGCCTCCATGGAGGACGAGCTCCAAAAGCAATTTTCGATAGTTTTGTAGACAAGCACTACACGTAGGAGAAGTAGGAATCAACAATTCAAAACCTGTACAACTCAAAAGAAAAACTGTAAGGTGGACACATGTGGTGTGAGTGTGACTAGGCAGGCGAGAGGGCTTCACCCAAAAATACACCCGAACATACTTCATCGACAGCACATAGCTCACCGATAGTTTGGGGCAAAATCACACATCAACAGTGATGCAAAAGCTAATTAGAGCATCGGTCAGCACTCATATCTCCCAGAAAGGGATGTAGTATTACCATAAAACAGACTTTTGGAGCATGGGCGCATTGGAGCACGTTTTTTCAAATCCCTAAAGAATTATGCTTAATTTTTTTTCCACATGAATACGTATGCATGTGGTCTATGTAAATGTTTCGTTCAATATACGTTGTATTGTATGCTACAAAAAATGACAAATTCCAGCCCCCAAATCAAGGAAAAACAAGCCCATTATTTGCATGTATTTGTCTTTTTCCTGTCTCTCCCAAGCAAACATGTACATTGACGAAAATTTACACAGTTATTATACACTACTATACCTGCATGCACATAAAATTTTGGAATTTTTCGGGCTGTAAAAATCCATTTTGTTAAACACAAAAATGGGCTCAATGTGCCCGCGCTCCAAAGTCACTATTCGTGTATTACCACCATTGTTTATCTATAACAAACCTACTCTTTGACGACCAAGAAGAGCAATTGGCAACAAAATCAACGAGCATCACTGCAGAAAGAGAGGAGAAACCTCTCGATGAACTGGGAGGTGTTTGGTTCAGAAATTGTAACACAAATGGTAATGGAATCAGAATACACTTGTAAAGGAAATGGAATGATAGTGCAGCGATTCGGCAAAAAAGACAAATTTGAAGTCGGTTGAAAAGTTCACTGTTCATATGTTGTTTTGACTCAATTTGTCTTTTTTGCTAAGAGCTATTCGTATGTCCAGATGACCTGAAATTTGGAGCTCACCTCACACATCAAATTATCTAACATATATAAGAAAATGAATTTTTTTTATTTTTTTATGATTTTTTTTGGCCGGGTATAGATGAGCCTGGTCTCATAAATGGATATTCAACGGAATGAGAAAAACTCAACTTTGTTTGTCTTGTGACTTTAACGTCTGCATATATAGTATTTTCTTCAAATATACAAATTGAAGAAAAATCATCACAAGAACAGCCTTGCGTCAGCGTGAACATTGCAATTAGGGGAGCCAAATCATGCGCTACCATGGACGGCGCCTCGCTGCTTACCGCCGCGTACTGCTACCCCACAGCTGCCGCATCGTCCTTTTGGACCGTCGCCATGAACGGCTCGCCATAGCCGCCGGACAGGTTGAGCAACACCGCTGCGTAGAGCCGCTCTCACGTCCCACGCGTACCTGGGCGCCTCCGCCTCATGCCATCCCAATGGGAGATTTCGCTTCGATGGAGAGATTGAGGAGATAGTGGGACACAAGGCGAGAAGAAACGTGAGATTAGTTTGGCCTGGTATCGGCAACCATTTCGGCAGCGGGGTGGGCGGTATCGGCCGTGACTAGCGATGTAATTGGACCACGTGAACTAAACACGAGTAACACGTGAACTAAACACGAGTAACGTTTTCACGTTACGTGCCAAAATTGAGGAACCAAACACCTCCCATGAGGTTGCTAAAGCTATACACTGAGAGGCCGGCCATCTGGATCCTAGCTGGTGCAGTGTCTAAAAGACGAACAAATCCTTAATCTCCAGGAAACATATTCCGGTATGCTGCGAAAAGCACCAGGTGAAAGTGAACACATCATAAAGATGCAAAAAAGCCTAGTGCAAATGAATGTGCTTACTTGAGATTGACCGGCCAGCTGGGTTGGTTTGGGCATCCTTTCTTTTCTTTGGTGGAACACATCCGATCTATTCATCTTCAATTATGGCAGTATAACAAAAACAAAAAATAATAAAGATTACGTCCAGATTTTATAGGCCACGTAGCGACGACTATAAGCTCTGAAGCAAGCCAGAAGCGTGCCGCTATCATTGCCCCTCCCTTACCAGAGCCGAGCAAAACTTTTTGTAGTAGACAGTCGGGAAGTCGTCGTACTAAGGCCTCATACGACCAACGCACCAGAATAGCAACTGCCACCAACGAAGAGTAGCGCAGATCGGAAGGATCCAATCTGAACACACACGAACGCAGCCGAACGGCGAACAGATCCGCCGGAGACACACCTCCACACGCTCACCGATGGTGCTAGATGCACCACCGGAATGGGGGCTAGGCGGGGAGAACCTTATTCTATCTTCAGGTAGCCGCTGTCGTCTCGCCTTACTGAGTAGAACACAAACCCTAACAAAACTAAAAAAACACATCTAAAAACAGAGCCCTCCCACCGGCAAGAGCCGGGATCTACCGTGCTCCCATGGCCCTAAGGCCACCGGAGACGAAGCGGACCAGCGACGGCGTCGGCAGGAGGCGGAGGAACCCTGAAAATTAGGGGAGGACGTGGCTGCGTGAGCGCGCTGTTTTGGGGTATTCCTTTCTGTTGAAAAGGAGTCAGCTGTCTGCGCGAGTCAACTTCCTTAGACTCTGAGTCACCTTCTTTTAAGCTCTGTTGGACAAAACGACATTCTTATCCTATATGCCAATTATACTTAGGTCTACATTTCCATGATATTGTTCTATGGAGGTGGGTGGTTCACTTTTGTTGTTCAACCAGACAACCCTGCCAAACTAAGTGTATTGGGTGTTTTTATTACCAGGACAAAACAACCTTCAAGTGATACTACAACACAGCACAGATCTGTAATACAAGGTGTACCAATAGAAATGGCCATTCTAGGAAATAATTAGGGGGTATCATGATATATGCCACAACAACATGCTCAACTATTTTGAAGGGGTAAAAATGAACATGATACTTCACAATTCAAAAGTTCAAAACAAAATAAATAGTGAAATATGAGGAAAAGCAAAACTTCCACGCACAGGAAATGCACGGCTCAAACTAGAACATAACATGGCCCAAAATCTATTACTTCACTGGAAGGCCTTCTCCAGATGAATTCCATCGATTTGGGAATGATGAGGGAAGTCATGCGGCATATCTTCAGCTTTGAGACCAACACCTCTCAATGTCTCGACAACTTCCTTGTAGACCAGACCGTTTCCTTCCGGCCTCAGATGCAGTCCGTCACTAGGATATGAGGAAAATGATTATTCTATCAGTAAGTTTAGTGGGAAAAAATATATCAAAGTGGATACAAAAAGAAACTAATAAAGAAACGATATTCTTCGAGCTTTTCTTCTTCACATGGCATTCTGAAGTTTTCAATGTTCTCACAACATTTGTAGGGTCATCACCCACTGTTTAGATCAAATCCTCGGTAACTTTCACATGTGTATAATCATAAACATATTAGTACCTTAATCATTTTGTCATTAATCATATAAACCCGCAAAGGGGGCCCTAGAAGAACTTACATGAGTTGTGAGGCTCGCCAACGCAGGTAGCGACTGCGAAAGCCGGACTATCTCCGTCCTCGACAGAAGATTGAGTTGGGTAACGTGTCGTTGCGATGCGGCGGTGACTATGGAAGTCTCTAGTGAAATCTTGTTTCGCACGTGTGGGCAGTGGGTGATGCACGTCCATGTGGAAAGGATGAAACAAAGTGCAGGAAAAATATCCAATTGCTATAACACCCTTATTAAAAAAACTTCATATTTTAAAATGATTTTCTCACATCTAATGAAAGAAAATTTGCCTCACTCATTTCTCTGGCTTGCTGCCCGCGCCGTGTGGCCCCACCACCGCCTCTGGTCCAGCAAGCTCCCGACCGCCCAATACACGTCCACCACATAGGGGATGTGTGACCTTGTTCTCCCAACCTCGGAAGTGCACACAGACATTCCCCATGGTTATCCGAGTAGTTTCAACATGTCACCGCCGTCCTATGTGGTAACTGGCATTCGCGCCTTGTTGACCCACTGATAGGTGGGCCCTGCATAGGTTACCCTAATTAGCCTAACCTATTGTTAGTGTCCCACTGACTAGTGGTCCCCACCCCCTAAATTACCCAGTTAGGCTCTAACCTTAATAACCATTTAATGACATGTGGGCCCATTTATCTGATTGAGCCACACACAAAAATTAGTTGTGCACGCTATATTAAGCGTCAACCTGGTGGGCTGGATGTACATGCGAGTGTATTATTAGCAGGTTGGGGGTCAAACCTAGGGATGACAATGGGTAGGGTATGGGCGGGTATGACCTTCTTCTACCCAAACCCATACCCGCAGAAATCTTCTATACCCACCCGTTTCAATACCCATGTCCATACCCATCGGGTATCCTCTACCCAATGGGTATCCAATGGGTACAATCTATGGCATTTAAATTTTTAAAAAGTAGAGAAATGAGTCTAAAATTCAAGTGATGATGGGCGAGCAGTATAGTATCGACGCGGCTTGCTTCTGTGGGTGGCCTCTTGGAGGAATCAAGTGAGTATGAGCAATGGTTAGTGGGACCCCTACGCTGTGAGAGGCAGCAATGGGAATTCCGGATCATTAGATGAAGAGATGGACATGTGTTCAATGATGATAAGTCAAAATTTCATCACTTCGAGGAGACACATATAACGTAGGAGGAGTGGCGAACAAGTATGTGTGGCCCTATGTGCTATGGCCGGTTTAGGGAATACAAGATTTAGGATGGGCCATGACAGTTGAGTGTTGACTCCACATATCATAGGAGTTAGTTTCATTTAACATTGTTTGTGGGTATCCATTGGGTTATTCATGGGCGCAATTTCATACCCATGCCCTACCCATATATTTTGCGGGTATGGATACCCATTATCCGTGGGTACAAAACCTCTCCAAGTCTTGCCCATGCCCATTGTTTTCGGGTAGGGTACCCGCAGGTACCCATACCCATGGGAAAAACTGCCATCCCTAGTCAAACCACATCCGCCCCAGCCTTTTTCAATTTATTTGAGGGCTTTTGTGCGGAACTAAAAAGATTGCTAGAGGGTTTTCTGCAAAGAATTTTTTTAAGAAAATTGGAGTGTGCGGGTCACCCAACGCCTCCTACAATCCCAGCCACTGACAGGTGGGCCTCCGCCATGTGGGCAGACCATACGACTGGATACAAGAGAAAGCACCGTATTTGCATGTTGGGTCAAGTTATGTGACCGCACTAATGTATTTTGCAAGTTTTGAAATCAAACTGAAAGTCAAGGCCAAGTTATATGACTCAAGTGATAATATTGATACAAGGAAGAAAACAAGACAGATTGTGTGTTAAATGTTCTTGGCTCCAAACAAAGTTGAAACCTGGTCTTTTTTTTTAAGGGAAGATGCCTTAGACATCGGTGTTGTATAGATCGCGTGATGTGCACCCTCAACACTCTGAGTAAAAGGGCAAAGCCCACAATCCTGCATATGGTACGATATAGAATCGACTGGATAGAGAAATTGTGCACGATACTATAGTAGGACAGCAAGGTCACGGCTGCATGCAGGTGAAGGGAATTGATTCAGGGTGCCTAGCTTTCTTTTTTCTTTGGCACTAATTCAGGGGTCTAGCCTGCTAGTGGCCAAAGGCAAAAATATAATACTAGCTGACGATGCCTGCCCTTTCCCAATTTGGCTCTTTCATTGTAGTGAACAGTCGTCTCGAAAGAAACAAGATACAATAAGAAAAAGAAAAAAGGACATATGCTCTTGGCCTCAGAGGAATAAACCCTCTTTGGACCTCATAGTATATGGGAGGCCTTGTCGTCTCATGCGTTGCATGGTCATCCCCATAAAACGGCCTCTCGCCCAGAGGGAAAGCTTGCCATTTTCGTTGAGTCTCACTCACTTTGCATGCCGTCCTAGCTTAGCTAGTTTTCATTTGGATTAGACATTGTGGTGGTGGGTGGTGGTAGGAGGAAGAGGATGGGGCGGGGGAAGACGCAGGTGAAGCTGATAGAGGACCGGACGAGCCGGCGGGTGGCCTTCTCCAAGCGCCGCAGCGGCTTGCACAGGAAGGCTTTCCAGCTCTCCGTGCTCTGCGATGCCGAGGTCGCCCTCATCGTCTTCTCCCCAGGCGGCAGGCTCTACGAGTTTGCCAACGCCGGGTAATTGTATTATTTTTTACCACCCCTCCTTCCTACTCTTTGTTCGCTTGCTGGCGAAAGAAAAATGTGCCCCATCCATGTAGTCATGGATATTCGCGCCAACTATTTTAGCAGCAAAACTCGCTACTCGCCCAAAGCCCTCTGCAAACAAAAAGAAAAAACAAAATTTGTACTTCCAATGAAATTTAATAATAGATCTAATCCTTTTCGCAAAAAAAGAAGCCCTCTGCACTCCACCGTCACACTACGTCCGTCTCGTTCTATATATCTGGGACCGGGTGCACTCCATCCATTTTTCTATCACAATGCACAAACTCAGGCCACCACACACAAGGTTTATGGCCTCTTTGATTTGCAGGATTTTGAAAATGTGAGAGTAGGGAAAACACAGGATTGGAATGTCATGCTCATCTCAATCCTACACAATTTTGGTTTGTTAGATTGCATTTGCATCATAGGAAAAACAAAGGATTCTTTCTAAGAGATTTGAGTGGATGCTAGAAATTCTATGAAAAGTAATACATAGAAATACTTAGGAAAAATTCTTATAGGATTCAATCTTATGAATCAAACAACCAGCATAGAAAAAAATTCTAAGGATTCTAATCCTCCAAAATTCCTATGAATCAAAGGAGCGCTTACTGAAGACTGGGTGAGAGTTGCCGAGCTTTAGAATTGATGTATACTTCTCTCAATGAAAAGAGCAGATAAATCTTTCTCCGTACGTCCGGTTATTGCCCCAGTTTGAGCTAAACTTTAAACAGAAGGGCCTCCAGATGGAAGGACGGTTAGTACATCTAGGCTACTCATTTCCCTATGGCCTAGATTCTTTAACCAATAGGATAATCTGGGATGGAAGGAAAGCAAAAAATATAGTAATATATAGAATAATAACCAAATGCTACTGGCCAGCCTAGAATTACACGGGACGCACTAATGCTTGTCACAATAGCTTATCTTGAGATCGTTTGCCGTGTAGGAGTACTACGTGTTTGATTATGGTTGTTAACCCTGAGTTGATTAACTGTTTATAGAGTAATTAACTGTTATTGTTGTTGTTATTATTGTATATTTTACATCTTAAATTTAAATTCAGCATGCAGAATACAATTGGACGTTATAATGAGACAAACACAAAGGATAGTACTAGCAACCAGGTACATCAAGATATAGAGGTGCATAGTCTGTGTTTCATACACATAGTACTCCCTCTTTATTACTAATATATAGTGCATATTACTTTTGTCTTGCTCAGCTTTTTAAGCTTTTACCAAGTTTGTAGAAAAAGTCATCAGCATCTACAATACCATTAGGTTTATCATGAAATATTTTTCATATCATATGTATTGGTATGCAAATGTTCATATTGTTCTCTATAAACTCAGCCAAACATTACAATTTTTGACTTCAGAAAAATGTAATATGCACTGTATTTTGGCATCGATTGATAGTAGTACCTTGCGGTTTGATTTTAAATTTGACAAAAATTTCAAAAACGCTATGTGATCTCAACTGCAGAAAATAAAAGCTGATGCAGAGGCCTTGTCAAAGAAGCTCGATGCTCTTGAAGCATACAAAAGGTAACAACTATGAGAAATGAGACTATTCCCTCCGTTCCAAAATAGATGACCCAAATTTATACTAAAGTTAGTATAAATTTGGGTCATCTATTTTGGAACGGAGGGAGTACTTTTTATGCGCTACCAGCCAAATTATCGGTTGGAATCCTCTCTATACTGTTGAGATGCAGGAAAATTTTGGGTTCTAATTTAGAAGAATGCTCTATTGAAGAACTGCAAAGCATAGAGGACAGAACTGAAAAAAGCCTTCTTAGCATCAGAACAATGAAGGTTAGCAAATTCTAACTCAGTCCACATGAAGTTTTAGCAATAACGAATCCATGTGTGATTTAATGATACACAAGACAGGCAATGGAATCTTACACAATAGCTAATGCGACGTAAATTCTTAATTATATTAGAGCAAGTATAATAAGGTGACATAAGCAGATTATAAGAGTTGCCACATCAGATTTGTGGTTAGTTTTTTTTTTTGAGGCAAAGATTTGTGGTTAGTTGGAGGAGGGAGAACAAAAATGGGTCGTAAACTTGCATCAAGCTACAACACTGGCTCCAAAAAGCTTCGTGAGAGAGTGAGGTGTGTCAAGTACTAATGTCTTTTTTCAAAAAGGATGTTTAACCTGCCATCTTTGCATCATTAATTACTTAGTATATGTATATTTATATCTAAGTGCAAAGGTAATAGAAACTTAGCATGCTACCAGTACCAGTGCAAGCTTAATGCTACTCAATTATCTTACATGTCAGGCTCGGCGGTTGGAAGAGCAGCTCGCTAAGCTGAGGCAGAATGTGGTGAAGTTGAGCCACCACAAACAAGAACTATATTTCCAGGTAAAGATGGACAATGAAATTGCCTTCAAGAATGAAACAACCCAACTCTGAACACATATCATGTCCCTCATGTGCATCCCGGTCGAGATCACCACCCATCCATGCATCTAGCAAGCAGCTCAACTAAGTGTAACATATAGGAGTATAATGATCTGTCCACTGATGGGCTTGCCCTCGTTAACATGTGCAGTACCAGAAGGAGCACCACCTTGCGATGGCGGCGGCAGCCTCTGCTATGGCAACCTTCCCAGACGACGATGACCACCACGACGTCATGGATGTGGAGACGGAGCTATTTCTTGGATTGCCTGGCTCAAGTCGTTCATAAGAGAGAGTACATGCTGGAGAAAATGCTCAGAATAAGCTGGAAACGTCTCCGTTTCCAGCCTTAGCAATAGCAGACAACGAATGAATGAGACACTAATAAAGCCAACCGTGTTATGTTACCATAGCTGTTTTTGCTTCTTACTTATGATTATTTTCAACGTTAAATGTTGGTCGAGCAAAGGAAAGCACCGAGGCGTTCGCTTCTCCGAGCATGCAAGCGGTTAGGAAAGTAATCCTGCAAGTAGTATCACAGTTGGATCCGGCTTGCCTGCTCCCTTTCCATACTCCCATCCGTGCTCTCACTTCATCCTACGGTTGTCTTTTTTCCTTTTTTCTTTCTAATCTAATCATCTCCCCCCTGATTTTAAGGGGGTGGGGCCGGGCCTTATTTTGTTCCAATCAAATCAAGCCACATACGCGGGAGCACGGATGGGCACACGCCGGGGGAGCAGACAAGTCTCGTCCATCACAGTTTGAACTTTTGATTCTAATCCATGGAAGGAGCAACTGGCATGGTTGTGCCTCTGCTTTGTTAGTGTTTTTTTTTTTGCGACAAGTTACTGTCTTTACCTTTGCCACTCTCTTCGCCTTTGTTACTTTCTTTATTAAATCTTCATCTTTTCATGCTTTCAACTGGCATAGTTGTGCCTATGCTCCCTGAAAATGACCGTGGGGGGAATCTTCCCTGCTCCAAGGGACGTGCACTGCTACCTTCAAAAACATGTGCACGATTGAGATCTGTCCTGAATCTGTCTGGTCCCTTCATTCTCTCTTCCTGCCGTGGTGGAACCGTTGGTGGTGAAGGGAGATGTGGCGTGGCTACGGTTTTATAGGGGAGAAGGCCTTGCACTTTGTCCTTGTTGGTTTCAATTTTATTATTTGATTCTCCGAGTTCCTTCGGAGTGAAATTCAAGTATAAAATACCCTATGAGTGTCTTTTTGTTAATAAAATAAAAATTAGCTCGTCGGTACTCTTGATCGTACACCTTTATTGACCAAAAACATTTGTAAGGCATGAACTTGCCGTACCCCTGAAATATAATAATGACAAAGAACCAAAAGCCAAACAAATGACACGTATCATTCAAGATATGTTTGTAGCTGTATCCGTATCGTACTTGGATAATTCCAAAATTTGGAAGTCAGTTCGGAATCATGGTAAACAGATCCCTTTTTTCATAGACAACCACCAGTTTGCCCTTGCAATCCCTTTTTTTGGAGTGGCCGGAGGCTCGAGCATCGTGCCGAGCCTGGAGCAGCGAGTGGTCAGTCAATTGGGTGATGAACCGATTGCGACATCTTGACAACCTAGGTCGGGTGGCATGCGGTGACAAGCTACTCCTGCGAGATGGGTGAAGGTGGAGAGGCTGGATAATTAGGCGATCTCCATTGGCACCGATGGGCGAAGCCAGTCCCTATTTTTCATGGATCCAAAGAGGTGGGAAGGAAGGAGTAATTGTGTGTACTGGTACTCCTATGACGTGTTCGTTTTTGTACTTAACAGTTTCTAATGAATGTTGCAGATTGAAATATTATGTTAGCCAAAGGATTACCACCATATTTTAAAAATCGAAACGGTGAGGCTATCGGTTCCAATTTGGAATACTTGAGGTGATTCTTTTAAAAGACCAGCCGGTTGACAAGTATGGCTGGAGCGGGCGCGGTCGATGAAGACGGCGTTGCACGCGTGGTTGTGTCGTGGTTAGCCTGTTGACTCTTGAAGGCGTCCAGACCCTCGCCGAAATCGACCACCTGGGTGTCGAGCTACTTGACCTCCGTGGATAGAGAAAAAAAATATTGCAGTAATTCCTCCAAAGTTTTCTGCACACCCTCCATGGCTTGCAACACAAATTTCGTCTGAGCCGACGGAGTCGCCGACAGTGCCGTTGCAACCGCCCTAAATCGAGCCTAGCCCGCTAGGGATTTCGTGTTTGGTCATCGGAGCAACTGGACACCCTTTGCGGTGGATGTTACAGCTCGATCGCGGGATTGTGGTGCAGCGGTGACTGGCAAAGCTCTGAATACCACGTTGTTACGACCCCGGGAGAGATCGAACAGGCATGAGGAGGAGATCCAGGAGAAGGGGATGAGATCCAGAGGTATGAGAAGGGGTAGGTGAGAAGAGAGTTCAGGATGAGAAGGAATCTAAATTATCTCAAATGGCAACATGCCTACACTACCATCACGGCTACACCTTTAACGCCACAGCCTGGCTCAGGCCCACACGTCATACTCACACATCCTAGTGACAACTATTCCACTAGCTCCTCCAGTGGATCCAGTTCTTCTTCTCCTCCAAGTTCCTATTGCTGCACTTGTGCCTCTCTATCTGCCTCTGCTTCAGTGTGGGGCTTGACTGGAGTGGAGGGCGTGACACGAGCATTGTGCTGAGCCTGGAGCAGCGAGTGGTCGGTCAATTGGGTGACGAACCGATTGCAACATCTTGACAACCTACATCGGGTGGCGTGCGGTGACAAGCTACTCCTGCGAGGTGGGTGAAGGTGGAAAGGCTGGATAACTAGGCGATCTCCATTGGCACCGATGGGCGAAGCCGGTCCCTATTTTTCATAGATCCAAAGAGGTGGGAAGGAAGGAGTAATTGCGTGTACTGCTACTCCGATGATGGCGGCCGTGTTCATTTTTGTACTTAACAGTTTGTAACGAATGTTGCGGATTGCAATATTATGTTAGGATTACCACCATATTGAAAAAATTGAAACGATGAGGCTATCAGTTCAAAATTTGGAATACTTGAGGTGATTCTTTTAAAAGACCAGCCCCGGATCAAATGAATACACGTAGTATTGGAGCCAATCCGTTAATAAATCATAAATTGTTGCTAGCCGAGTTGGTCATTGGGCCTTTAGTGTGCCTTTGGCTAAGGGTAATATTTCCCTAGATTTTACTAAAAGACCAGTGCATCTTTAAAAAAATATAAGGTGTGTGATATCACCTGACATTTTCCCTCTTGGCATTACCAGCTTGCTTCTACTGAAATCTAACAACATGAAGCTATCTTCTTTATTAATAGCAAACTAATTATTGCTGCCTCTGTAAATAAATATAAGACATTTCCTCTAAAACGTCTTATATTTATGTACAGAGGGAGTACAAAATAGTTGAAAATTTAGGTTCTTTATAAGTCAAAATTCCTTAAGTTTAATCAACTATATGGGAAAATATGTTAAGACTTACAAAAAAAGAGCATAGTATGAAAATATCTATATCTATACTGAATAATACTAATAAATGGCACATGCCATGCACGTGTTGTGAAACTCATATTTGGATGGACGTCTGTCAATCATTTTTGTATTTATTAACTTGTTTCTTTCAACTGAGATGCATACACACGCACATAGACAAAAATGATAATAAGTTTGCTAATCTCACACAGTTTCTAGAAAAAGGTATAATTAAAACTATGATGAGCCTATTCATAGAAATCATTAAGTAACTAATGATCAACTGTAAGAATTTTTTTTAAATTATAGCGGTGCATTATTTGTTTTTCACATTTTAAAGTACCAGGGAGAAAAGGTAAATTCCTCCAATGTTTTTCTTGATAAAATTTAATACGTTCTAGACTAAGCAATGTAGAGAGATTAAGTCCCTTATTTATCGTTATAAAACAGATGGTTATTCGAACGACTAAATATGTTTGATTGTTTTTTTTTTGTGATGGATACTCAAACATTGTTTTTTTTCTGTGATGGATACTCAAACATTGTTGATAGAAACAAAGAGAAACCATGTCACAACATTTGTAAAACAATCTATAAGTAAATGTAAAAGATATTTAGTTACAACAGTATATCACATTCATGCTTCTATTTTACCTATGGTTTTTTAGTTTGGTAAAAAAAACGCGTCTTTCCGGAAGCTGTAGCGTCCCATGTCTTCATGTCATTTATCGCAATCTACTATCTCCTACCGTGAGCATGCTACAATTTTCTACTCTCTCTCTCTCTCTCTCCAATGATTGTATTAATGCAATTTAGTAACTCCTACACTAAGCAACGAAGAGAGTACCAAGTCTCTTGTTTATCCTGATAAATCATATTAGATCAATGATTATATATGTTTGTTTGTGGGAAAATGATTATATATACTTGATCAATCCGAATCTTACAAAGAAAATGTTGGTAAAAACAAACAGAACTATGTCACAACATTTGTAACCTAAGTGAAGGGGGTATCGATCTGCTTTGTTTTGGTCTATTTGGAAAAGTAGAAATGGAATTATCTTTGAAAATAAAAGGATAAATGATCCTTTCTCTATAATCAAACTAATGAGTCACTGGTTGGTTGATTGGTCTATCTTGCAGACAAAGGAGCCGCAAAAAAAGGTGTTGGAGTTGGGAGCAAGACTGCTAGAGCGAGTAGCAAGTGAATTTTACATAGCGACGCAGGGGTGGAGAATCAGTGTGGCGAGACTGGAGGGATGAAAGACTCTACCGCCTGCTAAAGCTGTTGCTCATGAACGTTGCTGTGGTGCTCTAGTGGTTTTTCATGATCTTTTGGTGTCCTTTTGAACTATGTAATCCCATGTTGTTGGGGGCTGCAGACTACAGACTCGCTGGTAGTTTGTTTATGTTGCGAGATGATCTATCTGGTAGTTTATCGTTTCTAGTTATCTGTTCTAGGGCGAATACTTTGGTTGATGGTGGTTTTCAGTATTGAAAATCGGAAGGGGGAAGCCCTTCTTTGATAAAAAAAAGAATCTATAAGTGAAGGTAAAAGTATTATTTTTGAGAACTAGGTAAACAATATTTAGTGATGACACATATTACATTCACACTTTTAGGCCTCCTTTGGTTTATAGGAATTTCGTAGGGTGGGTTTTTTAAGGAAATATTCTTATAGAGCTCTTTGATTTGTAGGAATGAAATCTTATTCCTATGGAGAAAATCTTCCTATCCTTCACATTTCATAGAAAAATAAACATTAGCCTAGATTCAATGAAAAAAATCCTATGATGTGAAACAAAGGACATCTCCTTTCATTTTCCTACTCATAGGATTTGAGATGCATGACATCTCATTTTCTATAATTTTCTATTCCTATAATTTTCCTACCCTATGAACCAAACGAGGCCTTATTGTACTTGCAGTTCTCTAATTTTGTAAAATAGTAAATGCGCACGTGCAATGCATGTTAATATTTAGGCAATATATTAATTGCACGTGGATATTAGGTATGCTATTATTTATGTGTTAATTCTATGATTAGTGCAATATTTGGTATGATAATAATTGCACGTTAAACACGTTGGACGCTCGCCATTGGAGCAGTCTAGGTCGTTGGATTGACTTAGTTTGATGGCCGAGATCAATTGGATCTGCCCCTTTAGGTCTTTTTATATTGGTATAGATATAGATATAGATAAAAATGTGTCTTTTTACATAAGATGTACCGCTGCATCTGTTTGCTGGCTTGTTGCTAGTTGTTGCTAGTACAGTAGTACTCTCTCTCTCTCTCATTTGCTTGCAGTTGCTAATACTACTACTTGGGTCAGCATGCCAGAACTTTCCAGAAAGAGATGGGAGAATCACGCGTGCAGCCTATTCAGAGAAGGGCACGCTGCAGCACAGTGGTAGAGTCCACTACGGATCCCAGCAATGTGGACCATTTGATGAGGCTACCAATGGTGCAGTTGTGGCCACGATGTCCCCTGGTTTAAGAGGTTAAATGTGAGCCGTCGGATAAGTATGATCCAACGGTCCATATAAGCTGATATTCATACACTATATAGGAGTATAGAAATGGGCTATTACTTCTGACGGTACGTCAAAGAAATTAGCCCCCGGAGTTGCCTACAAATTACCCACTATGCCATCTGTAAGTGAAGAGAATAATCCGATTTTATTTTAGAGTCGCCATGGAGTTTGGTTCTTATAGAGCGATGACTCCTGATTTCACAAGCATGGGAGTGCCAGCCAGGTGTACCCACTTTTTTTCTCGTCTTTTCTCTCCTCACCGCATGAGGTCATGGGCTGGCCCATGCACGCCGTGTGACGCCCTATTTTTTCCATTTCGTATTTTGCTTTTTTTATTCTCATTTCTTTTTTATTTTTCCTTCTTTAAATTATTTTAGGATTTCAAAAAATTTCAAATTACTAAAAGTTGTAAGTTTTGAAGAAAAATCAACAAATGATTATATGTTTGTGAATTAAAAAAGGCTTGGGAAACCATAAAATGTTCGTGATTTTCAATACCTGTCCGCATATTATAAAAAAAATCGTTATTTCAAAAATCTTCTCACGGAATTAAAAATTTCATGATTTTTAAAAATAGTTGTGTATTTCAATTATATCTGGGAATTTGAAAAACAAATGTCCATGAAATTTGAAAAATACCATCTGAAATGATTTGAAAAAATGGTCGGGGAATACAATAATATTCATGATTTTGAAAAAAAATCATGTATTCAAAACATATTCGTGAATCTGAAAACAGTCCATGAAAATTTAGAAGATGTTCACAAAATTCAAAAACATATCTCAAATTTCAAAAGTTGTTCCCCAATTTTTTTTAAAAGCTCATTAATTCAAAAAGTGTTTGTTGAGTCAAAAATGTTCATAAATTCGAAAATTGTTCATTCATTTCAAAAAATGTCGTCTCAACATAAGAAATTTTTGTAGTAGGCGTTCATTTAGTATTTTATCTCTAGGATTTGATTAGTTTTTAAAAAGTCTTTATATGTCTAGGCGTTGATAGTAGTTCGTGCTCGATGAGATTTGCTTTTAGAGTTTCAAACATTCCGTTGCACGGCACAATGACAAGTGTGGCGTGACGAGGAAAGCTAGTAACCTTGGGATTTACCACATCGAATGCATTGTGCTCATGTGGACATCGCGACCATCATCAGCGAAGATGGGAAGAAAGATAAGTGACAACGGGCCACCATGTTAAAATAGAGGATGCTCACATGTCATGGTATTGAGCCATACATATTTGGCTAGGGCGTAATATTTTTGTCTCCTGTTACAATGCACAGATACGTCAAAGAAATTGCCTCCAAATTTACAAAACATTCCGCACCGATGTCACCTACAAGTGATAAACAAACATTTCACACAGGAAAATCCCAGGGCCGGCCCATGCAGTGGCAACCATCTATACTATGCTCTGCGTGCCGGGAGAAGACATAGCGTGCCTCATCGGCCTGGCCCATGTCCGGCGACCTGTTATTCAATTTCGTTTTCATTACCAATTGAAAAAATTCCTATCACTTAAAAATGAGAATTTTAAACTAAAATGTTTAATAGTTCATAAATGCTTGCGGATTCAAAAAATATTCGCATTTTTTTTGAAAAATTCATGGATTTTTAAAAAGTTCATTTATTAAGAAAGGTTAATGAAATTGTATAAAATTTTACCAATTGAAAATATCCTAAAATTTCAAATTTTGTTCATGACCTACAAAATAGTTTGTTGATTCATAAAATGTTCACTGATTCAAAAGATGACCTTGCATTTAAAAAAATAATAATATTCGGTAATTTCAGAATTAGGTTTCACGAATTTCCAAAAAAATATTCGTCGATTTCAGAAAGGTTTGCCTTTTGAAAGAAAATGTTTCTAAATATGTCCACAAGTTTCTAATATTTTGCATATAGTATAAAATATTCATGTATCCAAAAATGTTTATGATTTTAGAAAATGTTTAAATCTTTAAAAATGTTCATGAATTTAGAAAAATTTCATGATTTACGTTCTTGAGTTTAAAGGAATGTTCATGATTTTTAAAAATTGTTTACGATTTCATGTAAATGAGAGTGAAGTGTATCTCGGTGATACGACAAAATGTGATCATGGTCATTGAAGATTATGATTTTTGGTTCCTAATTGCTTAAAAGTGCAGCTACGCTATCTCGTCGTTTCGAGCGCACCCATCGCTGTCGTCAGATCAAACATCAGCGCGATGGTAGCCAATGACCTGTGCATGTCACGACAGGAGCGTGGTCCCACATTTGGGCAGTGTACCATGCGAGGAGTAATCCAGTTGGAAAGTGTAGGTCTGTATGCATTTATTTTGCATTTTCAAATTTTTTTAAAAAGCTATAACTTTTGAACCAAGCATCGAAATTAAGATCTGTTTTCACCCCTAGGTTTCTCGCGACGAGCTCTTCAAAACCTGATTCCATATGAGTATGTTTTGACTAACTTTTTTCACCAGCAACTTTGGGTGATTTGGAGACAACTTTAATACTATAGAAAAGCAACTTTTTTTTAGTTTGCGTAGTATGACTACATATCATCGAAAATTTCGTTCAAGTTGGCTTCACCTCTAACTTACCTATCATAACTAGCAAGTATTCTATCGTAGCTAAGATTGACCTCCAAGTTGATAATATTATAGACAACTTAGTTTTGAAGGTAGACAAACATTATCATGAGTTGCCAGGCATGACTAACGAGTAGCCTTAACATCATCGTCAATTGCAGGCAATACTTTTTGGTATGTAAGAAACTTAGTTTCATAGATAGGCAACTTAGCACCGGTGGGTGGCCTCTTAATGTATTGTAGGCAATTGAAATAGTAATCACGGGCAACTAACCATCATCGGTGGGCAACTTGATAGTGTTTGTAGGCAATTTAGAAAAACAATGATGAACAACTTCATAATATTGTAGGCAACTAATATTTTAAAATTAGGCAACTGAGCAGCAATGATAGGCAACTAATTACCAATAGCGGACAACTAGACATCAATGGTAGGCAATTTCATAGTATTTGTAGACAACTGAGCATCGACCATAGGCAACTGACCATCAATGATAGGCAACTGAGTATCAATCGTAGGCAAGTCAGCATCAATGTTAGGCAATTTCATAGTATTTATAGGCAACTGAACATCAATCATAGGCAACTAACCATCAATGATAGGAAACTGACTATCAATGTTAGGCAATTTCATAGTATTTGTAGGCAACTGAACATCAATCGTAGGCAACTGAGCATCAATGATAGGCAACTGAGCAGCCATGATAGACAAGTTGGGATAAAGTTAGCAAGGTTCATAGGTACACTTAGTGTAGTGAATTTGCTTGTATGTCGCACTAAAGGCCCCTCATGTTTTGTGTGATTTTCTTGTTTTTACACAAATCAACCTAATAGGAAGTCATACTAGGTCAAAAATAAGAAGTTGCTTTCCTATAGCACCAAAGTTGTCTCCATTCCACCCGAAGTTTCTCATAAAAAAGTTCGTCGAAACATACTCTTATAGGATCTAGTTTTAAAGAATTCGTCACCAGAAACCCAACAGTCAAAACGGATCTGAATTCCAACCTTCGAATCAAAGTTATAGCTTTTTATTTTTTTGGAACATCAATTAAATGCACGTGAGATATGAAACATGGCTGATTTGTTAAACGAGAGTCACGTGAAAAGAGGACCACTTTGTTGGAAATATGCCCTAGAGGCAATAATAAATTGATTATTATTATATTTCCTTCTTCATGATAATCGTTTATTATCCATGCTAGAATTGTATTGATAGGAAACTCAGATACATGTGTGGATACATAGACAACACCATGTCCCTAGTAAGCCTCTAGTTGACTAGCTCGTTGATCAATAGATGGTTACGGTTTCCTGACCATGGACATTGGATGTCGTTGATAACGGGATCACATCATTAGGAGAATGATGTGGTGGACAAGACCCAATCCTAAGCCTAGCACAAGATCATGTAGTTCGTATGCTAAAGATTTTCTAATGTCAAGTATCATTTCCTTAGACCATGAGATTGTGCAACTCCCGGATACCGTAGGAGTGATTTGGGTGTGCCAAACGTCACAACGTACCTGGGTGGCTATAAAGGTACACTACAGGTATCTCCGAAAGTGTCTGTTGGGTTGGCACGAATCGAGACTGGGATTTGTCACTCCGTGTAAGCGGAGAGGTATCTCTGGGCCCACTCGGTAGGACATCATCATAATGTGCACAGTGTGATCAAGGAGTTGATCACGGGATGATGTGTTACGGAACGAGTAAAAGAGACTTGCCGGTAACGAGATTGAACAAGGTATCGAGATACCGACGATCGAATCTCGGGCAAGTATCGTACCGATGGACAAAGGGAATTGCATACGGGATTGATTAAGTCCTTGACATCGTGGTTCATCCGATGAGATCATCGAGGAGCATGTGGGAGCCAACATGGGTATCTAGATCCCGCTGTTGGTTATTGGCCGGAGAGTCGTCTCGGTCATGTCTACGTGTCTCCCGAACCCGTAGGGTCTACACACTTAAGGTTCGGTGACGCTAGGGTTATAGAGATATTAGTATGCGGTAACCCGAATGTTGTTCGGAGTCCCGGATGAGATCCCGGACGTCACGAGGAGTTACGGAATGGTCCGGAGGTAAAGAATTATATATAGGAAGTGCTATTTCGGCCATCGGGACAAGTTCCGGGGTCACCGGTATTGTACCGGGACCACCGAAAGGGTTCCGGGGGTCCACCGGGTGGGGCCACCTGCCCCGGGGGGGCACATGGGCTGTAGGGGTGTGCGCCTTGGCCTATATGGGCCAAGGGCACCAGCCCCAAGAGGCCCATGCGCCAAGAGATAAGGAAAGGAAGAGTCCTAAAGGGGGAAGGCACCTCCTAGGTGACTTGGGGAGGAGGGACTCCTCCCTAGCCGCACCCTTCCTTGGAGGAAGGGCCAAGGCTGCGCCCCCCCCCCCCTTCTCCCTTGGCCCTATATATAGTGGGGGGAAGGGAGGGCAGCCCAACCTAAGCCCTGGCGCCTCCCTCTCCCTCCCGTGACACATCTCCCTCCTCCCGCAGCGCTTGGCGAAGCCCTGTTGGAATCCCACTATTTCCACCACCACGCCGTCGTGCTGCTGGATCTCCATCAACCTCTCCTTCCCCTTGCTGGATCAAGAAGGAGGAGACGTCGTTGCTCCGTACGTGTGTTGAACGCGGAGGTGCCGTCCGTTCGGCACTAGGATCTCCGGTGATTTGGATCACGACGAGTACGACTCCTTCAACCCCGTTCTCTTGAACGCTTCCGCTTAGCGATCTACAAGGGTATGTAGATGCACTCTCCTTCCCCTCGTTGCTGGTCTCTCCATAGATAGATCTTGGTGACACGTAGGAAAATTTTAAATTTCTGTTACGTCCCCCAACACACTTTTTCCTGACCAGGACAGCTAGGTGAGACCTTACGGAGAAAGCTATAATTTTCTATTTAGGTAGGTCTGCTCGGCTGTCTGGTCGCTCGTGCGAGCCGCTTCTTCTTTTTCTGAGAGAGCGCTTGGTGCTGCGATCGGGCGCCTGTGCGCCATCCAGCCACGTCCTTTTTTGTTTCTTCCATTGCAATGCACACTTCGTTCTGGAATTTAATATATTGAGACTAATTTGGTGTTCGAGATATTTAATAGTATATGTTTCTATAGTCTTGTCAAATTTAAACAAGATTGAGTTGAGACAAATCCAGAACTTCAACTATTCTGAAACCTAAAATGCTACACTTACGGGGCTGGGGTTACAGAATGAAGTTACGGGACGACGTGTGCCAATAAGCTAGTTGAAACAAAGGGAGTAACTAGGTAGGCCACTTGTGATTTATTCTGTTCTACTCGACTACGGAGGCAAAGGCAGTACAAGTACAATAACTAGCTTACTGAAACTACAGAGCACCGACTGATCGATGGAGCTACGTAAGTTGCCCTAGTAGTTCTTGATGCTGCCGTTGACGTCTACGTTGACGTTGGCCACGTCGACGGCGGCGGGACTCTCCACGTCCTCCATCTCCTCCTCCTGGACGAACACCGCCTGGTCCAGCACCGACGCCGTCCCGCCCACGCCTCCGTACAGGTGTTGTGGTGGGGCGGGATGCGCGCCGCCGACGTGGGTGTCAGCGTCAGCGTCGGCATCGGCATCGGCGGGGACGAAGGCGCCCGTGTCCTGGTCGGCCGAAGACGCCGCTGACCCCTCCGTGGTGGCCGCCGTGGCACCTCCGAACAGGTGCGGTGGAGCGGCAGCCGAGCCGCCGCCGTGAGAATCGGCGCCGGCGGGGACGAAGACACCAGTGTCCTGGTCGGGCACCCACGACGCGTCCTCGCCGCCGTCAAGCGCTCCGCCGATGGTCTCGTCCGGCAGCACCGTGGCGACGTGCTCCTCCTCGCCCTGGAGCACCTCGACGTTCTTGCGGTTGAGCGCCGCCTCCACCTGCGCCCCCGTCATCGCCCCCGCTGCGGCGCAGCTGCATGCAATCGCCCTTTTCGTCGGATAAAGACGCGCAAAAATCTCCGCTTTATTCCACTAGCGATGCTTTTCGCATGATGTTTTCAACATCTTTTTCTGTCCTGTTCCCTCCATTAAAATAATATAAGATGCAAGTCTTTTTAAAGATTTTAGTATGGACTACATATGCATGTGCATAGACGTAGTTTAGAGTGTAGATTCAGCATTTTATTCGTATTTAGTACATCATATAATCTCTAAAACGACTTATATTTAGAAACGGAGGGAGTATTACATTTTTTAAAGTCAAATTTGTGTATGAATGTATGCTTAGCATTTAAAATTTGTTCACAAACAGTATAATTCTATCTTTCTAATGCACTTTAACGTAAAAAAAATGATTCTGTCTTGTTACACGGTAATCAAGATCAATAACATTTAATACATGGTCTTCTCATTTTCTACATGCACTTATCTTATTGAGGTGGGGTAATTGAAGAAAAGAGAGATGATGGCTTGCACCTTTCTAATGTACTCCCTCCGTTCCGAATTACTTGTCGCAGATATGGATGTATCTAGATGTATTTTAGTTCTAGATACATCCATTTCTGCGACGAGTAATTTGGAACGGAGGGAGTATTTTTTTTACTTCATACTATAATCTGTGCTAAAATTTCTATATTTACACGTATTCATGGACGGAAGGAGCATGCTTGATCAAGTTTTCTCAAAAAATATTAATATCTATAATATCAAATTTATAGGATTAGATCCTTCATGAATAGTATATTCATATTTATTTTATTTGTATTGTGGATGTTGATATTGTAATCTATAATCTTGGTCAGACATATACTCCCATGTTTCTAAATATAAGCCCTTTTAGAGGTTTCGAACTACATAGGATATATATAGACTTATTTTAGAGTGTAGATTCGCTCATTTTACTCCGTATGTAGTCCATATTGGAATTTATAAAAAAAAGCTTATATTTAGGATGTGAGGGGGTATATATTTGGCTTTCACACAAACTGATGCACCTAATATTCTGAATGGAGAAAATATAATAAACACACTGGACCCTGCCGATTAAAAACCCAAAAATGAATTTTGAGAAATGAGAACACATATACCATTTTTTTAAAATCTAACCGACTAAACCTCAGTCGTATATTCAACATATTTGCATCTATAAGCTTTAGGGCATACTATCCGATTTCATTGGTTACTTCACCATGACACATTCTATCAAAGAACATACGCGAGGAGCAAATATACATAATACACATCAAAGGTATTTGAAATCATCATTTGTACCTCCACAAATTCGCGAGGAGCACCACATTTAAGTTGATAAAGTAAGCCTAGGAATCCGCAAGTACCCCTAGATTTGAGTGAAGTGCATGTGAGACAAATATATTAAACACAAGTGTGGAGCCCACTCCACATGTTTAAGTTTAACAAATCTCTCTCGATGTAGATAACTCTTGGAGATCAGGGTAACTAAAACTTAATATTTAAAAGAAGACAACTAAACAGGGTAAATACAAATCGAGAATGAGAAATATATATACAACTAAACAGGCTCTAATGGACCCTAACCCATCACTATATTTTTCAACTATATATATATATATATATGATAGACTGAGTTTGGAATGACTCCATTTTTCATGGCTAGCGCCAAACATTCCGCTTAGGCTTTTCTTATATTTACATCTGCCATGTGTGCTACAAATGTCTATAACTACACCATTCATGGTAGAATTAAATGATCACAATAGTTGACATGTGATGTTTCGTGCAGCAGTGGTGGTGTCTTTGTAAGAAAAGCACGATGTTGGTAACTGGTCGACCTCCTATAAATAACTAGTTTATTGGACAGGTAGCAGATCATATTTACTTGGTAGGGGTAGGGGGTGGGATGAGGATGAAACAGCGTGGGAGGAGAGCACCACTCAAATACAGGGTTAATAACAGTCACAATGACATAGTGCGATCTAGTGAGGGAATTGGATGTATTGGAAATTCAATTTAGGGACACATCAATCAACCAAGTCCAACAAGGAATAGTGAAACTAGTTAGAACTTTCACAATTGTCCATGCACTCTGGCAGTGACACTAGCTAGCTTACTGAAACTACAGGCCTCTGTCTGATCGTGCAGAGGAGGCTACTTTCACCAGCTAGTTGTTGTTGCTGCCGCCGTTGGCATCGGTGAGGTCCATGGCGGGCCTCTCCACGTCCTCCATCTCCTCCTCCCGGACGAACACCGCCTGGTCCAGCACCGACGCCGATCCACCCACGCCTCCGTACAGGTGCAGTGGGGCGGGATGCGCGCCGCCGCCGTGGGTGTCAACGTCGGCATCGGCGGGGACACAACGCGTCCTTTTGGGCCGACCCATGTCCGGCAGCCTGTTATTCAATTTCGTTTTTTATTTTTCATTTTTTTCCGTCGTTGATTTTTTCTACTTTAAGTAATTTGGGATTTTAAATATCCTAAATTAAAAAATGGTAAATTTAAAATAAATTTTTTAATAGTCTTAAACGTCTGTGGACTCACAAAGTGTTCGCAATTTTTAAAACAAATGTTCAAAAATTCAAAAAATGTTCATGAATTTTTAAAAAAGGTTCATGCATTGAAAAAGGTTAATGAAATTGAATAAAATTTCGCCAATTGAAAATATCCTACAATTTCAAAAACTATTCGTGACTTACAAAATATTTTATAGGTTCACAAAATGTTCACAGATTCAAAAGATGATTATGCATTTTAAAAAATATTCAGTAATTTCAAAAATTGTTTCACCAATTTCCAAAAAAATCATTGATTTTTCAAATGTTTGCCCTATCAAGAAAAATATTTCTAAATATGTTCACAAGTTTCTAAATTTTTTGCCAATAAAGTATAAAATATTCATGCATTCCAAAAATGTTATGAGTTTAGAAAATGTTTGAAAATCTATAAAAATGTTTATGAATTTTAAAAATATTCATGATTTCAGATATGTTCTTGAGTTCAAAAGAATGTTCATGATTTCAAAAATTGTTCATGATTTCACAAAATGTGAGTGAAGTGTATCTCGGTGATACGGCAAAATATGATAATAGCCATTAAAAATTATAGTTTTTTTCTTCCGTTGCAATGCACGGGCCATTCTGCAAGTATTTAGTAAAGAATCTATAAAGACTAATTTGGTGTTCGGAGATGTTAATAGTATATATTTCTATAGTCTTGCCAAACATAAACAAGATTTAGTTGATACAAATCCAGAACTTCAATTATTCTGAAACAAAGGGAGTAAGAGTATCTCCAGCCGTTGGCCCCTCAGGGAGCGCCTAAAATCGCCCCCGAGGGTGAGCTAGCGCAAAACATCGTTCTGGGGCTGAGTTGGTCCCCAGCCGCCGGCCCAGGGCCATCCTCAGGCGCGTTTAAAAAAAATAATAAATATATAGCAAAGTTCAAAATTCGACGAAGTTCGGCATATATTACATTTAAAAATCAGGTTTTTATTACATAATATATATAATTAAAAAAGAACTGGCTAAAACCGGAGTAGTCGTCGTCGTCGCTGTTGTCGTTGTTGTCCAGCTTCTCCTCCTTGACGCGGCCGTCCCTGATGGACCCCTGACCGACGTCGCCTATGCGGGCTGGTGGCGGCTGCGCGGTGGCGTCGTCGATGTCGTCGATGACGACGATTCCTCCTTCGTCACGGCCCCGGCGGCGCTGCGCGAATCGCCGCAGGGCGGCGCACTGGCGCTCCCTCGCCATCTTCAGAGAGTCCGCGTGCGTCCATTCTAGGGCCGCGTTGTCGTCGAGCTCGACGTCGCCGCCGTGCTTCATCTTCACTGCGGGGAGGCCCGGCTCCGTCTTCACCGGCGCCAGGCCCGGCTCCGTCTTGGGCTTGACGAAGCGCGGTGGAGCCGACAAGGGGGCGCGCCGACCGCTCTCATTGATGACGATGCCGGCGCTGCGAGTGCATCGGCCGAGCGGCGTCTCCGCCGCGGGCTCAGCCTTGACGTCAAGCAGCGCTGGAGCGCCGGACGAGTGTGAGAAAGAGCGGGAGGAGGAGGAAGAAGAGGAGGCACCGAACCTCCTGGGCAACCATTGCCTGTCGCGTCGGCGGTGAGCCGTGGCCGTGGCGGCCGCCCTCGCCGGGGGGTATGCCAACGGCGGGTCGTTGCCGCCTTTGAGGTACGTCAGAACGCCCTCGAGGGTGCGGCCGGGGACACCCCACCACAGGTGACGTCCCTCGCTGTTCTTTGACCCGGCCATCACCGGCGCGATGTTGTCGGCGGCATACTCGGGGAGGGCGAGCTGGGCGTCGGTGAGGGAGGCGCGCACGACGTCGACCTCGTCGGCGAAGTAGCCCGGTTTCGCCACGGCATCGGGTAACGGGCAAACGGACACTCCCCCGTTGCTGAGTCTCTACCCTGTTGGCCGGCGCGCATGTCTGGCGGCGCCGAGATGTTCGCCTGGAATAGGAGCCAAGACTCCTGTTCGCGGAGCGAGCGGCGGCCGAAGCCGTTCGCCACGGCCTCCTCTTGAGGAATTGCTCGGCCATCGGGAAAGAGAGGGAGGGGGAGGAAGGGCCCGGTGGCAGCGCTCGGGAGAGGTAGACGGCGGCCTAGGGCTGGTGTGGCCAGAGGTGAGGGAGCCCACCGTCTTATATAGCGGCGCCGCCCCGTGTGTACGCGTGCGAGGGAGGAGAGGCGTCGGCGCGCCGCCCCATGACGCGCCGTCCGTAAGGAATCAATGATAAGGCTGACCGGCGGCAGCATTGCCATTGATTTCCCGCGAGAAACCGAGGCGTTCGGGGACGAAGCGCGGCGGGCCCACGTCTCTTTCATGCCAAAACCGCTTGCCTCGGCGCCCCCGAGCACCCTAGCGTGCCGGGTTCGGCCTAGGTCCGCCGACGCTAAATTCGGTCCAGGTCGATGAAAATCGGGCTTCTGAATGCGCGACTGGGCCGATTTTTCTGCGCCGGCGCGAAAAAATCGTCTGGGGAGGCCTTTCTAGGGACGCGGCTCTGGAGATTCTCTAAATAGGTAAGCAAGCAAGTGAACGTTACAGGATAGCTTCACCTGTGATTTATTCTTTCTACTCCACTAGGGAGGCAGGGGCAGTAGTAACTAGGTTACTGAAACTACAGAGCACCGACTGATTGCTGGAGCTAAGTAAGCTGCACTAGTAGTTCTTGATGCTGGCGTTGACGTCTGCGTTGGCGTTGGCCATGTCGACGGCGGCGGGCCTCTCCACGTCCTCCATCTCCTCCTCCCGGACGAACACCGCCTGGTCCAGCACCGACGCCGTCCCACCCACGCCTCCGTACAGGTGCTGCGGTGGGGCGGGATGCGCGCCGCGGCCGTGGGTGTCAGCGTCGGCATCGGCATCGGCGGGGACGAAGGCGCCCGTGTCCTGGACGGCCGAAGACGCCGCTGATCCCTCCGTGGTGGCCGCCGTGGCACCTCCGAACAGGTGCGGTGGAGCGGCAGCCGAGCCGCCGCCGTGGGCGTCGACGTGGGCGGGGCCGAAGACGCCCGTGTCCTGGTCGGGCACCCACGACGCGTCCTCGCCGCCGTCCAGCGCGCCACCGATGGTCTCGTCCGGCAGCACCGTGGCGACGTGCTCATCCTCGCCCTGGAGCACCTCGACGTTCTTGCGGTTGAGCGCGGCCTCCACCTGCGCCCCCGTCATCGTTGCGCGCACGTCCTTGTACTGCTCCTCCTCCCGCCGCGCGCTGGCCGTGGCCGAGGAGTGGTTCATGCTGGCTCCGTTCCTGCGAGCACACAGACATGACGATGCCGCCATGAATGACCGAGAGTTCGACAACAAGCAGGGTAAATAAAGCTGAGTAGTTAGTTACCTGCAGGAGGCGAGAAGAGGCGCCGTCCTGGTCCGGCCGGCCACCCGGCGGGCGGCGGCGGTCAGTGCTCGCGCAGCCATGGTCGAGAGAGGTCGATGCGGCACCGGCTTTCCTCCTCGCGAGCTCAGTACACAAGATCGTGAAGCAGAGTATGTGTGTGTGTGGGAGGGAGAGCAGAGCACGAGCGGTGCGAGCTTATCCACGCGGAGCTGAGACTTGAGATCGGGTTCTCTTCTTCGTCCTGTACCTCGACGGATGGGCGGTGGCTTTATTAATGAGTTACTGCCCCCGAGGCAAGCCCGGTGCAGGACGAGTAGTGGTGCGGGGAATGGCGTGTGGACACGGGAAGAGACGATGGTCGGTGATGGATGCGGTGGACGGAGACGAGCGGAGACACGCGCGCTGCTGCATGCGACCGCCCTTTCCGTCGGAAATGGACACGCAACAATGGCCTCACAAAATTCCCGCATATATTCCAGCAGCAGGTGCTTTCCAGTGATGTTTTTGACGTATTTCCGACAAAATTTTAGGGTTACTTAATCGCCATGCATCTCTATCTCTTCTCTACTAATGAACAATCAAACATAAACTTTTATAGACGCACCCCACAAATATAAATAAACCCATTACCATCGCAGGATTAGGCTCATCAAATTTAATCCAACCACTAGTCTTGATCTAATCGGTTTTTTATGTGCACTTAGCAATTTATCTTGACTGACTCCGCAACCTCTCTTCCGTGATTAGCGCACATCTTTTCCCTCAGCCCACCGCATAACAAATTCCACGCCCGAGTCCTCGACCCCTACAATCACGCACGCAAGGCAACTAGCGGCCATCAAGCAACGAAACAAACCCAGAGTATGAGGAGTCTTCGTTCTCAACCGCCGCTGAGATGGATTTCTTCAAAAGGGCCGTCGGGGGCGAGAGTGGAGCCATGCTGTTGGTGATGAACCGGAGCGTGCGGCGCTCAGCCCGCGACGGCGTGGCCCTTGTCAAGCAACGATGGCGGTGTTAGCGTTATTCCTAAACGTACGAGCAGCGACGGCGGACGACTAATGGTTGTTAACGATGACAGGCGACGGCGGCGTGCTCCGTCCGGCGGGGGCCGGGCGGTATGAGGATGGTCGAGGCGGTTCACCGTGGAACTCGGGCTCTGCGGACTGCGGGCATGGCACGGCCATGAAGGCAGCGGGTCCTGGGCATGCCTCGCGCGACACGACGGGCAGCGGGTGGGACGCTGGGGCGATCGCGAGAACGCGTATATGTGTGGCCAGGAGGCCGGGCTCGGCGCATCAGCTGCGCAGGCGCATGGCAGCGGTAACTGACAGCGCGCTCAACAAGAGACCGGCGGCGGACATCGGTGCCGGCGACGGCGGCCAGCGCGCGAACCAGCGCGTCGTGGCGACACGCACGGCCAGCATGGCCAGGGTGCCTTGCGGAGCAGTGGCTGCCCGACGAGTGGTGGCGGTGGGCGGGCGGTGGCCAGCGCGCATGGGCGGCAAGCTTGGCGACAGCATGTGTGTGGTGCGCAGGCCAGCTCAGCGTGAAGCACACGGGCACGAGGTGCACATCCGACTGCTACTACTTCACTACTGTATTTTGTAGTTGTTGCTACGTCTGGAACGAAGTAAGCCTCGACATGAGCTTGGTGCTGAGGAACGAAGTCAGCCTCGACGCAATCAAATGACTCCTGACTGCAGAGCAGTGCCGTCAAGAAGTCAATGGTGAAGTGCATTTTAGGTACAAAAGTCAGGTTTCAGTTGCACAAAGTATTGCTAATGGTGAAGTGCATTTGTATTATCTGCATTTTTATTTGAAGGCAATACTTTGTAAAGTTTTTCACTGCCCATGTACATATTTGCAACTTTTTCTAATAAAACCAAAGTTCAGATTATATTTGGGCAGCCAAAACTGAGGTTTATAGAGTACCCTGCCCATGAGGCCAACATGCTCTCCAACGTATTCACATTGACGCAGAGATGGAAGGAGAAGTCAGCGTTGCTGTGCAGCTAGCGTCGGGTGTGGAATGAGATGATATAGAAAATGCGATGTTTTGATTGTATGCAACTTGTTTTCTTATTTTTCACCTAATTTCCAGTCTTCTTTTCTGTTGCAAGATATAGCATTTTCCTTCTCACCACTTCCCGTATGAACATATTTGAAAAGAAGCGGTGCTCTGAGTTGGTGATACGGTATTGTCATTACTGCATAATAAAAAGATACGGTATGTTCTCATTTACTTGTATTTGTTCTTCCATACTAACAGAGTTGTTGTCCATTAGAATTCTCTGTGTTCTGTAATTTAAAGTCCTGCCATGGAATATGAGGTTTGAGTACCGTAGCTGTTGAACTGAAGTTAATCCAGCTACAAATAATAAAGTTTCGATACGAAGCATGAAAATAGCTAGGTTCCTGTTATGAAATGAAAATGCTCTATGGTTTCCACATTTTCATTTTTATATGTGAATCTTAGGAAGTTTTCATCTTATAGCGTGATGTACATCCATGTTATGCATCTGCATTATCTCTCACTGAACTGGTACCTCCACAATGACACCATAGTACAAGTTACTTACTTATGAACAACCATGTCATGGGTTCATCTCCCATGTCGATTTGCTTTCCTTGATGGTTGCATGTTAGAACTCAATGTTGCAAAAGAGGTTTTTCCCTAACAAAAAATATATATTACTTATGTGGAAAAACACCTTGCTGTATAGAGAAAGTGGAGAAGTGATAACTACCCTTGGTGCTTTGTCTCAACCTGGCCAATGCATGCAAATGGTTGATTTTCTCTTGCAGTAACATTGTAAAATATATTATTTCTATTTTTCTTGTATATAAGGATCGAGCATGGAGGTTTCATTTCTACATACGAGTGTTTATGACATTCCAACTTTTGACATCACTATATTTTTTATAAGCCCAACACCTGATTAAGATCTTCTTTTGACAGTTTTTGACATCACCAACTTTTGACATGTTTTATAACCAACTTTTGATATCACTGTATATTATTTTACCATTGTATAGCTTGTGCACATTCGAATCGGCACATCTTGAACACGGGTAAATATGAACCCTCTTTTCAAAAATGTACTTTAAACACATTTTGTGATGTCAAAAAAATTAAAACAAAATTGTGTGCATACATGTTCGCAAAAATATGTCCATAGGACAAAGTTTATAAAAAAGTCTTTTATTTTGTCCCAGCAAAAAAGACAAATTTTAGTACTTCTAAATAGCGTTTTGTGACACAATATTTTGTTGCACAGGTCACAAAAAATTGTCTTCCCGTGAAACTTTCTCAACACACGTAGAATATGGAGATGTCCACACGCACCTTTTTTCTGAATATTTTGACATTTCAAAATGTGTTTTTCAAAGTGGGTTCATATGTATCTGGATTCATCCATACACTTCCCATGCATATTCGTTCATATTTCGGTATATCCTTCGCAACATTGCAAAATCTATCTAAAAATATGATTTAAGAAGATGCGTCTAGGTATGATCTAATTAACAACTGTGTTTATTTAAATAATTGTTTCATGACTAAGATGTACAAGGAAGTTTACTTTTACGCACGACATTCGTGCGTTGCATGTGCACGCTTACTAGTTGATCTAAGAAACTGAAACATACACGTAGTTACACAAAGGAAAAAAAAGATCCATGTAATAAATATTTTGTATTACTACACAACTATTAGCAAACGAAAAACTCGTATTACACGGCCTAAGATTACGAACAATGAAGCAATGGACAACAAATAATTACTAGCGACACGTGTTTTGTGACCAAAGTTTCCAACAGATTTCAGCGACCTCAGCCTCATTCGTCGACGGCAGCATGCAGATGCTGTCGAGCTCATGAAAAAACCAACCATCAAAAAGCAAATCACAGATGAACAAGGATATACAAAATCTAACCAGAGGAGAGCCAGCCGCCAGATCTCCCCGAAAGGGATGGGTATTTTCTGCCCTTTTTATCTGGAAAAATACTTCTTCACCAACTCTTCGGCAAAAAATTTTTTAAAAAAAATTAGCGAAAACCTTGTAAAAAGATACTCTCTCCGATCCATATTAAAAGCCTTTGACAAAATGGACCGAGCCTCAGCAGCGAGCATCTCTGGAGAGGAGAATGAGATGCGTCTCGGAGAACCATGAGATGATAGCTACCAAGTGCAGCTAAAAGGCACAGCAGCTGTACCCTGAGAGAGAGATGCCATCTGGGTCCTGGTGTAGAGTTAGAACAAGGGCCTAAAACAGATTCCTCTAGCAAATTCTCAAAACAAAAAAAAAAATCCTTCAACAAGGCACATATTCCAGTGTGACTAGCAAGCCACAAAGAAAAAGTAAACAAACAATCATGTTCCCGCAATCAAAGATGACAAAAAGGTCTAAAGCAAATACGCTTCAGGTTCTCTTCTGTTCTTCACAAGAAAAGAAATGCACCAAAACTATTTCAAAAGAAATGCACCAAACAAATGCAATTTCCAGTGCAGGTACTCTATGTCGCCGCACTATGAAACATTAGCCACTGCGTTCCTTGTATTGTAAATTGTACTGTAGTAGTGATAATCTGAGCAGCAATCCACGTAAAGATCATGCCATCTACTTACAATTTTTTTATGGAAAATGGAGCACACCCAACTATTTCAACGGGGTGAAAAATGGATGTGAAATTTCACAGTTCGGAAGTTTCACACCAAAAGAATAAAAATTTAAAACACAAGGGAAAGTAAAACATCCAGCAAGCGGTTCAGAACTTGGACATCACGCTGCCTGAAACCGCTTCACTGGAAGGCCCTTTCCGGGTGAACCCCATCGATTTTGGAATGATGGGGGAAGTCATGTGGCATGTCTTCAGGTTTCAGACCAGCGCCTCTCAAGGTCTGGACGACCTCCTTGTGGACCAGAGCGTTTCCTTCCGGCGTCAGATGCAGTCCATCACTACGAGATGATATAAACAGTTATTTAATTGATCGATCAGAACGAAAGCATGCAGTAATGGATGCTTCTTAACAAGCTTCTGTTCATATGCACAGGTTGCAAACAGCCACTTCTGAGGTGGTCTCGAACGACTAGGCTGATTCGATAACTTTCTTGGAAAAAGTTATTGTTGAAGCTTGCCTGGTTTCCCAAGTATCAAAAAAAGATGATTAATGCACCCATGTTATGTTTAATTCCATCGTAAACGCACGATATACCAAAGCGGATGACGTTGTCTAAAATTTTGAAGTTGTCAGTATTGTAACAAAAATAGCCTTATCTTGCCTTGGTGAGAAAAAAATGCTACTGATTAAACTCAATATTATTCTAAAATAGAGAACCTAAATAAAAATAACTTAATTTTTTAAACCATATCATTCGTTCTATAAAAATTGGTAACAGGGAAAATCGAAATTTGGACAGGCATTACCTTAAGTAAAGTTTCTGCCAACCTTCAGTGGTTTGCATCTTTGACCAAAGATCAACACACTGTACATCCATTTCTTTGGCTAGTTCTATGCACTGACCTGCATAGACACCAGCCATTTCATTTGTCCTTTCTGGGAGCCTCCTTGCATCTTCTCCGTACAGTGATCTTGAGCAGAAAATGTAATGAATCAACAACAAATAGATTACATGTTATCTGTTCAGTAAAGCTTGTGGAGAGTGAAGCATGTCTGTCACTGCACATTATATGAATGACCAATAACAAGTGAATTATACTATTCCCTAACTCCATTGTTCCCACAAAAAAGGACTCCAGTATTTAGTAGCGCCAAAATACGGACAATAAAGAGATTAGGGCTGCGTTTCGTGTTCTTCACTCTCATTATTTATTTCTGCACCAACCAGTCACTAAAGTTTTTAGATGAAAGATGAATAGTTCAGGAAGAGAAGTGATGCCAACCGTGCATATCTTTCTCTTCCATCCTCATCAATAGGAGGTGGGGTGATAAGCAAAATCACCATGGACTTGGAACAATCCTGTTATTGAGATGGAATGTCAGGTTATATATAATGTGAGTTGATACTATTGGCCCAAAAAAATACTACTGAAAAACATAGCACTGCAATTGTAAATTTAGCTTAGTATGACTACTTTAACTAGGACATACATAGATCATTTTTTTAACAATGCAACACATTTAACTATATGACAGACCGAGAGACCCCGAAGTCGATGCTGCTGTAATATATCAACAATGATGTTTTCTATTCCTACAGTACTAATTACTAGGTAAAGACACTTCGAGAAACAAACAAGTTAAAATGACCTGGTGTCATTAACTCTGCAATGCAGGTTGTATAACTTTGTATGACAGATAGCAAGCATGATGTGAATACTGCCTCTTAATCTCCCTAGACCTATTCATAAAAATCGGTACTCTGGCAACCTGTGATTCTAAGCAAATCAATCCACAGCTTCTAAGATATATACCTCTAGGCAGGCAGAGTTACAGCTAGTCTGAAACTGCTTCAAGTAAGAGTTCTGAAAGAAAATATAAGCTTTCCCCTTTTATACACTTCAAACTAGTTATGAACATTACTAATTTTTTATTCAAATTTACCTTCAGATGATTAACAATCGTTTTGAGATTCTGTTTATACTCCTCAACCGGAACATGCTGCCGCTGACTTGTTCGTCCTGGAAGCGCCGCATCATTAGCGCCAAAGAATATAGTCGTCGCAACGGGTGGCAAGCCAACCTGCATAGGGAGTATTCATTCCCACAGATCAGTGTGATGATCCCATAATTTAACACCTGAGCAGCTGGATGCAAGCCGTTGGTACCAGGGGGAAAATGCGCTGGATCAGGAACAGAGCCCATCTTGAGTTGTATCCACCATAGCCTCTGACAACAACATCGGCCTGGAACACCAGGAAAAAATCACTGGATACCGGCACGGACACACCAGGAAACGCAAGGGATTTGAGATTCGATGGGGTCTGGTTCAACCTTGCGGGAGTAGGTGTCGGCGAGGGCCGCTCCCCAACCGCCAGGGCGGAAGGACTGCTCGGTGATGGAGTCGCCGAAGAGCACCAGACGTGGCCGCAGCATGTCTTGGGATCCCGCTCCCCCTGCCAAAGCCAAAAGTGGGAGAGCTATGTGAGAGGGACTGGAGTTGGCGGGAGTGTGCGGGGTGAGGGTGGGAGAGGAATGCAGCAAACCAGCTGAAGCGTCGGTGAGGCAGATGGGAGGGTGGCCGGCAGATGGAGCCGCCGTTGTTGACGGGCAGGATCCGGGCATCGCCATCGAGGCTGAGCACCTACTTGCAGGCAGGAGTATCGAGAGGCCCCTATAATTTTATCTTTCCCCTCCTAACCTGCAAGAGGAAAAATGGCAGCTATAGTTAGAGCAGAGCAGGTGTCGTAATCACCATACAGTTTCAAAGGAGTGAGCACACAGACACAAGTTCATTCGACACAAGAGCGCCTAAATGGGGGCATACAAAGAACCGATGTGCCGGCTGACCAATTAAAGGAGATGTGTATGTAGATATAACCACACAACACAAGTTGCATCAAAGAAGAAAGGAATCACAAACATGCTTGCGATCCTACCAACCTACATACTAGACGGACGTTTGATGCAAGCAAAAGCTGAAATCGTTTTGGAGTTGCAGGTAGCAGTCGACAATATTGAATCCTGATTCATAGCTAGCAGCTAGAAGGAGAATCTTGGTCTAGTCCATTGCTGAAGGAAGGAAGGACGGCATGGGAGAGCAAAGGAATCGAGACGCCGCTCCCCTCACCAGCTC
The DNA here is from genome assembly GCF_056163025.1 of Triticum urartu. Taxonomy (NCBI): domain Eukaryota; kingdom Viridiplantae; phylum Streptophyta; class Magnoliopsida; order Poales; family Poaceae; genus Triticum; species Triticum urartu. The sequence continues at coordinate 28,432,843 of NC_141879.1, forward strand.
AATGAAGAAGATCTGGGGCTCCTACTGTCGATCTAGAAGCATCTGACGTTGACGCCTAGATCCATACACGCAGAGCAAACTAGATCAGGGGATTGGAGGGTGAGGGGAAAAGAGTGGATCGGATCGAACCTGCTCTGATCAGGTCATCAGTGATTCAGTGGTCGGCCTCGCTGCGCGGGGTGGCGGAGGTCGGTGGGCCTCAGGGGGGCGTAGAGGGAGCGCCGCCGCGTTTGATTCCGCCGGCGGCGGGCCGCCTCGCTCCTGTCCTCCACGGGATGTGCGCTGAAGCTCTGCTGCTAACACAAGGCCAACCTAGCCTTTCATCTCTGCCTGCAAAGCAGATCCAACGCCCATGATTTTACAAAAGCCAAAACAGTACTACTAGAATAAACTATAGAGTATATGTTTAAAAGCCAACTGCCAATTATTGTTGAAACTTTATTGGAGCAAATATTAGCATACTTTTTAAGAACACACACGAAATAAGAGTGGGTGCATGACCGTGTTTTTCTTAAACCGCTTCAAGAAATTGTATGTCAAATTGTTGATTATTCGAAAGAAGGCGAGACAGCGACGGCTCTCTGATGACATAGTGCAAACAATCAAATCGGCAAGGCTGTCGGTTCAGTTTTTTACCGGTTAGACCGCTGGTTCATCAGTTCGACTGTCAGTTTTTTAAGCAATAAATACACCAATCAATAGATAAAAAAATGTGTAATGGCATGACAGAGTAACCAATAACTACATGTTAATATCTAATTCATATACTTTATAAAGAAAATGTGTTGTTACTGCCGCGTAGAGCTGGAGCGACGAGGAAGAGACGGGGTCGCTGCGCCACGGCGCAGAACAAGGGTGGCAGGGGGCGGCGGCGCCCGATGGCTTTGTCTTTGTGGACAAAATCGAGAGTGAAAGCTCCCAGTTCACCAAAATCATACCAAAAGATGGTGTGTGTTTTAACTTTACCGACTCTACCCTCAACTTATATGCACAAAACAAGTCGACCGAGGGGATTTCCTGACATCAACATCGAACTGTCCAGTTTTATGTGAACCGCCCAGTTCACTAGTTTTTCCAAATACCGGCTGATTTGACCGGGCTTTTCCAGTTTGATTGCTCCAACAGTCCACCAAGCTTAAAAAACCGCTTTGGATCATTGGTTCTGGTTTTTTCCGGTCAGAACATCGGCCTGGTCAGGTTTTTTAAACTATGCATGAAGATGGAATAAGGTTCTCCCCGCCTAGCCCTTGTTTCAATGATGCGTCTAGCACTGTCGGGGGGCGTGTGGAGATGTGTCTCCGGTGGATCTATCTTTTGTGGATCTAAGGATTTGTTCGTTGTTCGCCTATGTTCGTGTGTTTTTGGGTTGGATCCTTTCGATCTACTACTCTTCATCGACGAAGGTTGTTGTTCTGGTGCGCTGGTCCTATGAGGTCTTAGCACGACGACTTCCCGACTGTCTACTACAACAAGTTTTGTTCGGGTTTAACGAGGGAGGGGCGATGACGGTAGGTGCCTTCGGTTCGCTTCAGTTCTTGTAGCCATCTCTACATGCTCAATGAATCTTGATGTAATTTTTATTATTTCTGATGTTTGTTATATTGTCATGATTAGAGATGAATAGACAGGAAGTTAAATTTGTTCGTCATTCTTTGACAAAATTAGGTTTGTGCTATTTCTTTGAGTGTAATTTACTTGTGAATTGGCTATGCTGGGTCGTTCATGATGGCAGCACGTACGTATACTATAGGTTATGGCCAAGTGCAAGCAATCTCATGTAGTCACTCACTACACATTGTACCTGTATCAGTATGAACCAAATGTACGAGCGATACACAATAATTGTCTACTAAAGTCACTCCCATAGTCCCATACTCATAAATGTACTACTAACCGACATGAAATCAGTGCAGGAAGGTAGATACCCTCATCGACCATGTTGCACCATGCTTCGCGCATACATAATGCTAAACCTTCGCTGCAAGCTTGACGATCTACCAGTTGATACAACTAATATTGCTGCTATCAAGAAGCAGCCTATCTAGGGGATGCATGCATGCAAAAAGAAGAAAATTAGACAGCAGGTGTGTGATGCGTTCGGGAATGGGAGACTTCGGGAAAGAAAGTGGTACTATCATGCGGGGTTAACTACGTCTGATAGTCCAATTTGGCTCGGTTGTTAATTGAGGGATCCCTTGCCCTGGCATGCCGAGACACACAACTAAGTTGCAGATGGACCCATCATGTCCTCAAGACCACAATGAAGGAACCATTTGCTGACTTACTTGGTGTGTGGTTAGACATGCGTCTACAACCGTAAAGGCCAACATCAAGACCGTCTCACGTACCATCTACCCAAGCAACTACCATTTGCACCTTCTTCCAAGTTGTTCATCAATGACTTGGAGTGGGTTATTGGAGCCTAACCGCATGCTCTTGACTTCCGTCATGCTTTCAACCATACTAGCAAACAGTCCGACATTCATGCCTTCAACAGTGATCTTTGGTGCAGCTTGATGTGGAATGCTCTAGCATAACTTGTAGTGTAGAGAAGGGTGCGGAAGCGTGGCAGGTGTGGAGTTGATTCATTTTGGGTTCACATTCAAGTGCGCAGTTGCCCTAGGAGCTTACAAGCATGGATCGTCTAGGCGAACATACGTCCACATGGAAAAATCAAAATTGGTTAATTAGGACATTCAATTGTGGCATTTAACTACGAATTAATGCTTTTCAGGACAATTAAAATGTCTTGTCCTTTTTGGTCACTACCTCTGCTAATACAAGGCCAACCTAGCCTTTCATCTCTGCCCTGCAAAGCAGATCCAACGGCCATAGTTTTACTAAAGCCAAAACAGTACAAGAACAAACTATAGAGTACTCCCTTTGTTCGCAAATATAAAATGTTTTGGATATTTCAATATGAACTACATATAGACTGAAATGAGTGAACAAACACGCTAAAATGTGTCTGTATATCCTTAAACCAAAAAAGAGTCAGAACATCTTATAATAGTGAACCAAAGGAGTATTATATAGAAGAAAAAACTAAAAGAATGCACACACCATTTTTGAACAAAAAGAAAAAACTAAGGAGATCACATGCAACATTTAAGGGCCAGTTCTTTTGAGGCTTACAGAAGCTTAATGCCTCGCCCACAAGGTGTTCGGGCTATTGCCTACAAGCTATGATTTGTCTTACAATCAAATTTACATTGAGATTTGACTTTCTGCACATCAAATTGAGATGTCAAATTGATTGATCCATTTTCTGTATCCTATTGCTGAGTATTTGTGAATAAGGGTTTTTATCTACCAGACAGTAAATTCTTATGATATTTGTACATGTAAGTATTGTATGTGAACATTTCTGTTGCTGGTATTGAAATGTGAGATAAAGAAACATTGTTCTATTTAATGATTTTGTGATATTGGTGTCTAACACTTTGTGTGATATTCGTATGCAAGACAATGATGCTCATAATTGAGATATCATAGCAATCACTTTTATGTTCATATGTGCGACAAAACACTATAAAATAACTTCATATCATTAAATCAGAACGGAATTGAAGTCCAAAGGTATTATAGACTATTCACCAGACATATGAGAAAATAAGCTAAATGAAATAACCTAAAAAGAACTGGATGGCTTATTCTCATGGGATTATTTCCACGACCACTTCTACACACATGTCTTCTGATGTTGAGGAAAAAGTGTGTTCCCTGGTAGTGATTGAGGATTCTCATGGCATCAATCAACATACATGTCTTGTAGATGTTGCTATGGAGGTTAGGAAGTGTCATCATCATTTGTAGTGTTTATTGGGACATTGTTTATACTCTTGCCATTATCTCTTGTTGTACCTGAGCCCCGAGAATGAACAATAATTCCCTTCTCGTAAACTAAGAAAGGTTTAGGTATATGTCTAAAAACCAACTGATGTTTATCATTGTAACATTATTGAGGCAAATATTAGCATACTTTTGAAGAGTAGTCACGAAATAAGGGTAAGTATACATATCGTCGTGTTTGCTTTTCTAAACCACTTCCAGAATTGTATGTTAATTGCTCATCACATTTCTAATGAATGTATTACGTATTTAGTTTGCGTGTGTCTTAGCCATGTTGTATTGTTCATGATTTCAGCATATACATAGGCTATAAATTATGGACGAGTGAAAGTAATCTCGAGATCGAATCACTAACTACATATTGTACCTATCTGAACCAAATGTACGAGAGATAGACAATAATACTCTACTAAAATTCATAATTTGCCTTCCAGTCAATTAATACGCGTTAAAAGCCACCCCCATGCTAAAAAATGTACTGCCTACCGAACAAAATCAGTGCAAAATGGTACCCGTCCCCAACAACCATGTTGCACCATGCTAATATCAATATGTTGTCCGCATATATAAAGCTAAATCTCCCCTATGGAAGCAAGCTTGAAGACCTACTAGTAGACACAAACTTCTACTGCTGATATTAAATAGCTCACAAGAGAGGAAAGCAGAATAAGAAGCAACCCTAGGGGATGCATGCCCGAAGAAGGAAATTAGATAATGATCGTGTGATGTGTTCGGGAATGGGAGACTTTGGAAAAGGAAGTGGTACTAGTTTGTGGAGCTACCAATGTTTAATACTGTCAGGTGGCTTAGTTGTTAATTGAGGGATCCCTTGCCCTCTCGTTTCTAGTCACGCAACTCAGCTGTAGGTGGACACATCATGTCCTGTAGACCACAATACGTGAACCATTTGTTTAATTGCTTGGTGCGCAGTCAGACATGCACCTACAACCCTGAAGGCCAACATAAACTCCTCCTCCCGTACCTTGTGCCCAAGCAACTGCCATTTGCACCCCCTTTCAAGTTTCGCGACCGGGTGTGGATCTGATTCGTTTTGGGTTGACGTTCACGTTCTACTGCTCTTCTACATTGAGGAGAAGAACAGGACACACCATCGCGCTAGCAGACGGGATGCCAGAGCTCAGCAAGAGTCTCCCCGCAAATCACATGTCAACCCTGATGCAAAAGCTAATCAGAGCGGGGTCGGCCGTCAGATCCCCGGAAAAGGCAGCGTTTCGGAAATATTTTATTTCTGAAAGAAAATCATTCATTCCGTAAAAATGGTAATTGAGAAAATTAAAATATGCACAGGCGTTTACATGTGCTTAGTCAGTTAATAGGAAGGTACAAGTTCAAAGATCCAAATATTACTTGTGTAAGGTTGTGTATATTGACCGTCTAAGCTTTCCTAAACCGCTCCAAGAAATTGCTTGTTAATTGCTCTTCATATTTCGGATGAAAGTATATATATGTTTGTACTATTTTGTTATAATTAATTTACTTGTGTCTAGCCATACTGAGTCATTCACGATTTCAGCATGTACATAGGCTATAAGTTGTGGCCAAGTGAAAGCAATCTCGAGAATAAATCACTAACTACATATTGTACATGTTTGAACCAAATGCAGGGGAGATACAGAATAATTCTCTACTAAAATTCATGACTTTCCTTCCAGTCAATTAATACACGTTAAAAGTTAATGTACTACGGAATCGGTATGGAATAGTACTCATCCCCAACAACTATGTTGCAACATGCTAGTAATATCAATAATGTTGTGTGCATATATAATGCTGAGTGTCTCCTATGGCAGCAAGCTTAACAACCTACTAGTCGACACAAACTTCTATTGTTGTTATTAAATAGCTCACAAGCGAGGAAAGCAAAATAAGAAGCAGTCCTAGGGGATGCATGGCCGGAGAAGAAAATTTATTAGATAACGATCGTGTGATGTGTTCGGGAATGGGAGACTTCAGAAAAGAATGTGGTACTAGCTGTGAAGCTACCAACGTTTCATAAGATGGCTCAGTTGTTAACTGGGGGATCCCTTGCCCTCTAATGCTGAGAGACGCGCTACTCAGTTGCAGCGGACAGATCATGTCCTCTAGACCACAATACATGGACCATTTGTTTACTTACTTGGTGTGCGGTCAAACATGCACCTGCAATCCTAGGCCAATATAAACACCGCCTTGTGTACCTTGTGCCTAAGCAACTGCCATTTGCGCCTCCTTTCAAGTTTCTTTTGATTTGTCGTGGGTCATTGCAATTTGACTGCATGTTCCAGACTTCCGCCATGTGTTCAACCATACCTAACACTTTGGCATTCGTGCCTTCGTCAATAATATCTTGTATAGCTCGATGTGGAATGCTCTAGCACATATTGAGGAGAAGAGCAGGATGCGGAAGCACGACAGGGTGTGGATTTGATTCGTTTTGTGTTCACGTTCACGTTCTATTGCTCTTCTACATTAAGGAGAAGAGCAGGATGCCATCGGCACTAGCAGACGAGATGACAGATCTCGGCAAGAATCTCCCTGCAAATCACAGTTCGACACTGATGCCAAAGCCAATCAGGGCGGAGTCAGCCATCAGATCTCCTGGAAAAGTTAGCATTTGTACCTGACAACCCCACCCCCACCCCCCAACATCAGCTGAGGTCGAAAGAGAAAAGAAGCCTCTTGATGAACCATGAGTCTAAAACGAATGATCCTTAAAAAAAGAATTGCTAGGAACATATTCCGATATGCTGCAACAAGCACAGGGTGAAAGCGAACGCATCATAAACCTTCACAGTTCCCAAGTATGTGAAAGATGATTAACACACCCATGTTATCTATCATGAACGCACAGTAATACACCAACCTAAGAAGCAGCAAGTTTAGTGCTACAAAGATATATCAAGGCGAATGTCGCAGCCTGAACTTTTTGAGCTAGTTTTGTTACAAAAATAGCCTAATCTTGGTTCGGTGAAAAAATGAATCGAACTGATCAATATCATTCTAAAATAGAGAGCCTGAATAAAAATAATTCTATTTCTGAAACCAAATCATTCATTCTGTAAAGGGTGGTAACAAAGAAAATTAAAATATGCACAAGTGTTTACATATGCTTGGTCAATTAATAGGAAGGTATAAGTTCAAAGATACAATTACAAATATTTTTAAAATCCAACTTGATTGATACTCCCTCCGTCCGGAAAAGCTTGTCCCAAGCTGGTCTCTCAAATGGATGTGTCTAGCACTAACTTGATGCTAGATACATTCATTTAAGGGACAAGCTTTTTCGAACGGAGGGAGTACCATTTAGAGAAAACGTAAATAAAATTCTCATTTTCAAAAGGTAAAATAAACCTGAGAAAGCATTACCTTAAGTAACATTTCTGCCAACCGTCGGTCGCTTGCATTTTTGACCAAATATCAACACAGTGTACATCCAGTTCTTTGGCTAGTTCTATGCATTGACCTGCATAGACATTCCATTTCATTTGTTCTTTCCGTAGCCTCCATGCATATTTTCCATAGTGAGAAAATACAAAAAATCAACAGCCAAAAAATTACATGCAATGTGTTCACGAAAGCTTGTGGAAGATGAAACATGTTAGTAACTTCACATAAAATGAATGACAAATAACAAATTAATTATAATGTTCCGTAACTGCATTGTTCCCCAATAAAGTGATTAAAGCTGCTTTTGGCATTGCAGTGGATTTATCATAATCCCGTTTGCCCCACCTGCTGCTTCCTTCTATTTTTCAGCAGCACATTATAAAATAAGCGCATCACAACATAGTTCAGCAACCGCAACTGAGCCTAAGTAGAATTGACAGGAAAGGTATTGGCTTTCTTCGCTCTGATTTATTTATTTCTGTGCCAGTCAGTTACTAAAGTTTCTAAAGCAAACATGAATAGTTCAAGAGGAGAAGTGATGCCAACCGTGTGTACCTCTCTCTTTCATCTTCATGAATAGGAGGTGGAGTGATAAGCAAAATTACCAAGGACTTGGAACAATCCTGTGTTGAGATGAAATGACTGATTACAAATAATTTGAAGGACTGACACTTCATATTGAGCCTAAAAAATACTACTGAAAAATATAGCACTGCCATTGTAAATTTATCTCAGTGTGCTTACATTAACTAACACATAACTTAGATCGATTTTTTAACAATGCAACACGTACATTTAACTACATGACATTGACAGACCACGAGACCCTGAAGTTGATGCTGCTGTAATATATCAACATTGTTGTTTTCTATTCCAATAGTACTAATTATTAGGTAAAGGCACTTGGAGAAGCCAATGAGTTAAAATGACTGGCCATCAACTCTTAAATGGAGGTTCCATAATTTTTGTATGACAGATAGCAAGCACGATGTGAAAACTGCTGCTTAATCTTCCTAGCTCTAGTAATCACAATAGACACTCCAGAAACCTGTGATCCTAAGCAAGCCATATTCACAGTTCGACGGATATATGCCTCTAGGCAGGCAGAGTTACTGCTAGTCTGAAACTGCTCTAAGTCAGAGTTCCAAAAGCACATATATCTTATTTCTGAAGAAAGTATGCATATATTATTTCCTTGTATTAAATTTACTTGTTTCTTAGCCATGTTGGGTCATTCAGGATTTTAACATGTACGTGGCTATAAGTTGTGGCCAACTGAAAGCAATCTCGAGAACGAATTACTGCCTACGCATTGTACCTGAACCAAATGTATGAGAGATACACAACTAAAATCCATGATTTTATTTTCAGTCAATTAACACACATTAAAATTCACTCCCATGCTCATAAATATAGACTTACTGATATGAAATCAGTGCAAAATGGTACTCATCCCCAACTACCATGTTGCACCATGCTAATATCGATAATGTTGCGCACATATATAATGCTAAATCTCCCATATGGCAGCAAGTTTGATGACCTACCAGTTGACACAAACTTATATTGTTGCTATTAAATAGCTCACAAGCGAGGAAAGAAAAATAGGAAGCGGCCCTAGGGGATGCATGCCTGAAGAAGGAAATTAGATAATGATCATGTGATGTGTTCGGGAATGGGAGACTTCGGAAAAGGAAGTGGTACTAGTATGTGGAGCTACCAACGTTTGATACCGGCAGGTGGCTCAATTGTTATAAACACCGCCTCGCATACCTTGTGCCCAAGCAACTGTCATTTACGCCTCCTTTCAAGTTTCCTTTTAGTAACTTGCAGTGGGCCATTGGAACATGACCGCGTGTTCCAGACCTTTACCATTTGTTCCATCATACCTACACACACTTTGGCATTCGTGCCTTCATCGATAATGTATAGTGTAGCTCGATGTGGAATGCTCTAGCATGCATTGAGGAGAAGAGCAGGATGCGGCAGCGCGACATGGTGTGGATTTGATTCGCTTTGGGTTCATGTTCTTGTGCGCAGTTTCCCTAGGAGCTTATAAATCTTGGCTTAGCTAGGCACGCTTACGTCCACATAGACAAATCAATATTGATTAATTAACATAATCATCTAATTAGCATCATGGACCATGGCATTTAGCTAGGAATTAATGCTTTTATGGGCAACTACAACTTTTCATCCTTGTGATATGCAAAGGGAAAATTCGTTTTATCGATATAATGCATACTACACAGTATGTTTGTGTTCCAAAGCATCATGGCAAACCACATTCTTGCTAGCTAGTTTGGTCAGTACCATGTGTTTCTAGGATAACTGTTGAGTCAACACAATCGTGTTTACATGTCAAAGCTATAGAACTTCGTATGAAGGCATGAACCAAGATGTATTGCTGAACACGTTGAGTACTTGTGAAAATGACAAGATGTATTGTACAATGCAAATAACCGATAGGGATAAGTATATTTTTCATCCCTCAACTCTTTCGTAAGTGTAGCAATGGTTCCTCAACACCAAAACCAGCAAAACTAGGTCCCTCAACTTTTAAACCGGATAAGTTTAGTCCCTCCGGTGGTTTTCGTCCAGTGTGAACAGTACACATAAGAATAGTAAATTCGGAAAAATAGCAAAAAAAATCAAAAGATTCTGAAATTTTATGACGCCGAAGATACTCAAGTGCACAAGGTGCATGCAAAATTTAGTCGTGTTTGCACGTTCAAGCAGCTCGCGGCAAAAAAATGAACATAAATCTGCTCTATCATAAACAGTAAATTAAAAAATAACAAACTAAATAAAAAACCTGAAATTTGTCGGAACCCAAGATGATTGGGTGAGCAAGGCGTGTGCCAATTTTTGGGGGTCAAATGATATCCATGGCGCTCGTGGCAAAATAAACAAAATAGTGTACGTGTGCGTGCCATTTCGGGTGGTTTCCAAACAGCACGAGCTCCTCGGATGTTATTTGACCATGAATTTATGCATGGACCTTGCGCTACCGAGCATCTTCAACGGCAAAAAAAAATCAGATTTTTTAATTTTTTTTAATTTACTGTACATTGTAGAGCAGATTTACTTTTGTTTTTTGCCTTGAGCTCCTCGGACGTCGAAACAGGACAAAATTTTGCACGCACCTTGCGCACCCAAGTATTTTCGATGTCATAAGATTTCAGATTTTTCTTAATATGTTTGCTAATTTTTTGGATTTTTTGTTCATCGATGTACTATTCATGCCAGGCGAAAACCGCCTGAGGGACTAAACATATCTGGTTTTAAAAGTTGAGGGACCAAGTTTTGCTAGTTTTGAAGTTGAGGCACCATTGCTAAACTTCTGAAAGAGTTGAGGGACGAAAAATATACTTATCCCTAACCGATATAATCTTATGTTGTCTCAAAAGAGATGAATTATACATTCCAATGACTCATTAGCTAAAGTTGAAATCAACATTTCAAAGCTTTGCTTATAGTAACATGAACACACTGCTGGAACTAACTAAAGTTGAATATATTCGCTGAACACATTATACGATCCCCACAAAGTAAAGAAAACACTAGTATATGAAGTCATCTTTACAAACAGTTAAAGTACGATATGGGCTCAATATGATAAATATTGTAGTACAATTTTTTTTTTGCAGAACTTTTTGTTTTGTGGAACATGATACAACAACTTTCAACCATACAAAGGTACTATATGCACTGAGCTATTGGCACAAATAAAAATAATCATAAAACACAGAAGAGTATCACGAAGATATACCGATAACTCGCACACATGATGTACAATAAATAGCAGTAAGGTCTTCCATGCTTGCGTGAAATCTGTGGAAATGAATGGCAAGCCAACCCCTCTCGTCGTTGTACTATTCGCCTAAATAGGCATCATAAGCTCCATCCTTCCTCCACCCATGGAGAACATTCGACAAACTTCTGGTATCGTATAATGTTCTTGAAATTAGTAATACTTAGAAATATGAGACATCAGGAAAGTTCTACATTGTACCACGCGGCTTCATCGAGCTAGTTTTTTTGAGGTCACATGAAAAACCACAAGAAGAAGCACAGCAGCCCTTTGGCGAGCAATGTGGCCTTAAAAACGATGTTGTTGCCATTGTTTGATTGGCTCCGTCCACTTTACAGAACATGTTGCAATTCTCTATGATTTAGAGAGAAAACCCTTAGCATATGGAAAATGGAAAATACAAAATCCATATGACAACACAACGAAAAACTATAGTAGGACTGGAAATCATTGGGTGCTTAGGCTCATGTAGCATCCAAGTCTTTGTGTAATAGATATAGTCATAAAATTTATCACTAAATGACTAACTTTCAGTGTATTTCTCTTAATTACCGGTTGAAATACATTTTGGTGCTTATGGTGTGTTCGGATCATAGTCTTGTTTCTTAGCACTGAAATAATATCCAACATTTGCCAAGTCATTCAGCTGCATTCTCTCTCTTTTGCACATAGCAGAGCAATGTTGATGGACCTCTCATCCTTTCTGCCGAGTGACACTTCGGCTGTGCTGATGCGTCGACAAGTTTGATCCATCTTCCCTCTTTCCACAAGCTTTTTTGCAATTTCATCACATAGCTGTGTAAGGCATCAGATAAACAATGTTTTTCTTCATGCGACCCAAACACGCGACATGCGCACATGTGAGCTTTGGACTTGCTGACAGAAAAGCAAATCAACTAAAAGTACATGTTGGCAGTTTAATACAGATTGCAGATCTTTTACACGTACCGCTGACAAGCTGCCCCTCGCATCAGTACTAATTTCATTGAAAAAAATTCAGGCCACGAACTAATCTATGGTTGGATGGTGTTTTTTTAGATGTTCTTTTTATTTGGATGGTTAGAAGAACAGTGGAATCCCCAATCCATCAGGGTTTAAATCCTGGTGCTAAAAAGTTTCAGGCCAGAAACTGCACCTGAACCTCCTTCACAAAAACTGCCAACCAATCATCAATCAACACCAATGCAAAAACTAACCAGAATAGAGTTAGCAGTTCAATCTACCTGCACTTTTTCCTCTCACAATTTTGTTAACCGAATCTTTAACAAAAAAGTTTACCAACGTAAGCAATGAGCATCACTCAAGAGAAACCTCAAGACCAAGGCGATCTGGATCCTAGTCTAGAGTTAGGAAAAGGGTCTGAATTTGCAAGGCAAGGAAAAGGGTCTGAATTTGCAAGGCAAGTACTCCGATGCTCTGACAAGCACAAATTGAAAAGTAAACAGATGTTTATACAAACGAAAGATGACAAAAAGTATGCTTTAGGTTCTCTTCTGTTCTTCAGAAGAAATATAACCACGGTGCCCTACACAATAGTGTTGTTTTAATTATTGCGACAGACAAAATAGCCTCGAGAGTACAGCCAGAACACATAGGTAGATTTAGCAACAGGCATCGCCATCAGGGTAAAGGTTCCAACCGACCGCAAACCTGAAACGAACGTGTGGAAGATCTAGAATCAGTGCCATGAAAAATGGTGCGGAGGTTTAGCGGGCAGCGAGTTCAGTCTAGATGGCTGCTCTACCTTAAGATCTTGAGCCTCAGGGGTTGAGGTCCTTGACGATGAAGTTCTGGCGGCTGATGGGGTTCATGATGACCGGCGGCCCAGCGACCCGGGGCCAGGCCTGGAACCTCTGCTCCGTCGCCTTCAACCACTCCTTGTCGGACACAGTCCCTGGGATGGTGCCTGATCAAGGAGTAACAGCATGGTAAGAATAATTAACACAAATGGAAATGGTTTTTGAACACTTCTCTTAGCACCAAGAGTGTAATGCTGACTATGCTGTGAATTCACAACAGGAACTACAGAGACAGGACACACTACATACCACCGAAGATCTTCTTCTGAGAAACGATGTAGTCACAGGCATACGAGATGACACAGGAGCCGACGAGGCCGGCGACGATGTACTTGCCAGCCATTGGAGCTGCACAGTTCAGTACACAGAAAGTTAGCAACAGAAGGCAGGAAACTTGTACAGAACGTTCAAGGTTTAAATCATCAAAGTTGCCAAGCTTGGAATGAAACATTTGCAAATAATGAGAAGGTTCTACCAACTACATCCGTCAGTAGGCCCTTCAGGCTTCAGATGACCAAAGTGATGTTTTACCATAGTAGTACCGTGCAAATAATGAGGCAAAGCTGTTATCTGTCAATATACTTCATACATCATAATTATATATGGGCATTTCCCAAGCTCATTCAGTATAAAAATTCACCCTTGGGGATAGGAACATGCACAAAATCCCTCCGGCTTTTATCCTTCATTAATAAAAACTGAACCCAAATGCAAACAATCCATGAGCCCCAATGAGTCACTGATAACACGGAAATGTGACCTAACCTAAAACTAGGCTCATTCGGTTGCAGGACTGAGGCACTTGCAGAAAACATGGTAGACCAAACCAACAATCTAGCAACACATGGCTACCTGCTCGCTTTTCTCATTGTAACAAGCAGAAATGAGAGCCATTTACTGTCGCAGACAGGATACACTTGAGAGCAGTTTTAGCAAGACCGGAGACGCATTCAGCACTTGAACCCTGGGGAGCAGACCAACCTAGGGAGAAGAGAAACATCTCACCCTTATCTATCAATTGGAAACTAGCGAGCTATGCAGGTGCACGCTGCTCCGGTCAAGATCCAGCAACCGTGCCCCTCGTACAGCAGGCAGGGGCAGCGAACCAACCTAACCCATTTCACAAAGGTCAAGGCGCCAGTTTGGCTCATCTCCCCCCATCCTGGGGGCTGCGCCCGAGGTACGCGAATCCTACTCTGGATCTGCTGTTGCCGAGCAAGAAACCCGAGCGCAAGCAGCAGCTCGCGGCGCGAGCTACAGCCGTAGCACGGGGCACACACGCACGGCGCGAGCCTTTTCCCCGCCGACGGGAACCCGGCGCGCGAGATCCAGACGGGGTCTCCCGCGAGAGCAAAACCTAAGCTGGTCTCTCGACTCCCAGAGCTCCTAATCCCCGAGATCCAGCTCGCGGAAGCTAAGGACGGAAGGGGAAACCAAGAACGCTGCTGCCAGATCCAGAGCGGGCGGCGAAGCAAAGTAAAGCAAGCAGCTTGAGGCTGCAGATTCGGCGCGCGCGGGCAGGTGAGGATGGAGCTGTGGGGCGGGGGTTACCTTTGGATCCCTTTTGCCGGGCGGCGGCGGATTCGTTGCTGCTCCGAGGTCGAGTTCTTGCTGTTCTTGGTTGGTGGAGAGAGCGAGAGGGGAGAAAGATTCTGGAATGCCCCAGACAGAAGACGTGGGGTGGGGAAGAAGAAGAGGCCGGTGTAGCTGGGCCGCCTCGGGCTCGGAACGTGGGCCTGTTAGGGATGTCTACCTGGGCTTTTTTTCCATCAAACCTGGGCCTTGAATTCTAGGTTTTTCTTGTGGGGTAATTCTAGGTTTGTTCTAAGTTAAACTTCAACTATAGCCCTAAAAAAGGTTAAACTTCAAGTTTGCCAAACTCTAAAGATAAATATCTTATATATCTTTGGAATTGGAAAAATAAGTTATATAGATTTGGTCAAATGTAAAGATGTCTGAATTATGAAAATCCTAAAAATATAATTTGTAACAGAGAAAGAATTTACAATAATATGTACAGTCAATTCAGTCCTTTTTTTTGAGTCTGTCAATTCAGTCTAAAGCCCCTTTAGATTAAGGTGCTTGCGGTCGTACATGTCTGGTTTTCACCAAGATTTTTAGTTTCCGAAAAAACTAACGTCGTATTTTGACATAAAAATATGTTAATCAATTTCAAAAAACAAAACTAATCCACTCTCGTCAATGTATATATTTCAGTCAATTATTTTCAAATTTTAACGTGTAGAAAATATACTCATATGTTAAAACTATTTATGCATTTTGAAATAAAAATATTTTTAAAGAATGGTTGTATAAATGTATTTTCTTCCCATGGTAAACAAATCATGTATGACAAACATTATATTCGTGCATTTAGAAGTTTGCATATGTCATAAAAAATCATGACATTTAAATATGCATGACATATGTGAAATAAAAAATATTTAACAAGTCTTTATAAAAATCATGTAGAAAAACATTATAGAAAAACATTTAAGATAGACCAATTCAAAGAAAATGAAACAAAAAATCTGAAAAAAGAGTAATAAGATGAATGAAAAAAATCGGTTGCAAACCGGAAGAAAAGCCTATGAGGAAAAACGAAGAATACTAGAAATGATCGAAAAAATGCATCAAGGATTGCTAACTATTGTAAATAAGTAGGCATGTTTCTCTCTCACTTTGCACTCTAGTACTCCATCCGTCCCAAAGCAAGTATTTTTGATTTAGTACGATTTTGTATCAAAAATATTTTAACTTGTGTGCTTAGCACCAGCGAAAGGCATATGGAGGTGTGTCTTTGACGGGTTTTCTAGGATCTAGCCGGTTTTTGGTCTCCGGTGGATCTGTCTGGATTGAACCGACACTCGTGGTCTTCTGAGTTTTTACATGCCGTTTTCGACGGGATTTTCCTCCGAGACAACTTCTACAAGATTTTGGGTTTACAAGATTGCTCCGCTGGGACGGAGGGCCAGAGGCAACAACAAGTTTTGCTCACGGCGCACTATTGATGGATCCTGAAGGAAAAGGACGCCTTTAAAAAAAGATGCAGTTTTTAAAGAAAAAATAAATAGCATTTTCACTAGGCCACCAAAAGAAAAGAAAAAATATTTACAGACTTCAAGTAAAAATGAATGCACCTGGAGAAGCGAGACGGCCGCCGCCGGCCGAACTCGTAGCGTCGGCGTCCCCTCGAATCGACCGTCGGGTCACCTTGCCCCCATTTATAGGGGCCGCTCGGCACTCCCGCCTGCAAGTAGTAGCTGAGCGGCCTCGATGGCGACGCCCCGTTCCCGCCCCTCGGCGGCGGCCCCGCCAGCCGGCACGTCAGGAGGTCTAGCTGCTGCATTCTCCTCCCACCGCCGATCCCATCCCAATCCCTCTCACGTAGCTCCTCCCACTTTAATATTTCCATTGCTCGCTCAAGTTCTTCCGACCTCACAAATCCCTTTTTCTTGCTTGCTTCATTCAGTGAATTTTTCTGTATCAGGCCGATGTTGTTGTCAGAGGCTACAGTGGGTACAACACAAGATGGGCTATGTTCTTGATGCAGCGCGTCTTTCCCCTGGTACGAGTACGACCGGCTGCATCCCGCTTCTCAGGTGTTACATTTATGGGATCAGCACACTGATCTGTGGTGAATTGATGAATGCTCCCTATGCGCTATGCAGGATGGCTTACCGCCCGTCGCGACGGCTGTATTCTTCGGTGCCAATGATGCGGCGCTTCTGGGACGGTCATGCGAGCGAAACCATGTTCCAGTTGTGGAGTTTAAAGAGAATCTCAGAGCCATGGTTAATCATCTCAAGGTAAATTTGCTGCGAAAAAAAACATTGTTCCTAACTAGGAGTAGTTCGAAGTGTTAAGTGTACAAAGGGGAATGCATATATTTGCTTTTTGAACTCTGACTTGAAGCAGTTTCAGACTAGCTGTTACTCTGCCTTAGGAGTTAGGATCACCGGTATAAATATGTGGAACTGTGAATTGACTTCCTTAGGATCACCGGTTACTGCAGTAGTGTCTTGTGATCGCTAGGGCTTGGGAGAGTAAGAAGCAGTAATTACATCGCACTTGGTATCTATCATACAAAAATTATGGAACCTCCAGTTCAGAGTTGATGGCCAGTCATTTTTAACTCATTGGTCTCTGGGTGCCTTTACCGAATAACTGGTGCTATTGGAACAGAAAACATTAATGTTGATATGTTACAGTAGCATTGACTTCAAGGTCTCTCGGTCTGTCATATAGTTAAATTTGCTGCACTGTTAAAAATGAATGTGAGTTATGTCTTAGTTAAACTAGGCATACTGAGGAGAATCTACCATTGCAGTGCTATATTTTTCAATAGTATTTGTGGGGCTATATGTTGTATTAGTCCTTCAAATTATTTTCTTACATTTCATATCAATACAGGATTGTTCCAAGTCCATGGTGATTTTGCTTATCACCCCACCTCCTGTTGATGAAGACGGAAGAGAAAGATATGCACGGTTGGCATCACTTCTCTTCCTGAATTATTCATGTTTGTTTTATAAAATTTAGTGACTGAGAGAAAGGGAGACTGAAGAAACGCAACACCTTTTGTGCCATTATACATAGTTTGTGGTTGCTGAACTGTGTTGTGATGTGCTTACTTTTTCCTTAATATAATCTCTCTATTGTCTACTATGGAGCTACTACATACTGGAGTAACTTTTTTCTGTGGGAACAATGGAGTTACAAAATGTTATTTTTAAAGTGTGCAGTGACTGGCATGTTTCATTTTCCACAAGCTTTACTGAGCACATTACATGTAATTTGTTAGTTTTTGATTATTTGTGTTTTCTCCTCAAGATCACTTTATGGATACGATCCAAGAAGGCTCCCAGAAAGGACAAATGAAATGGCTGGTGTCTATGCAGGTCAATGCATAGAACTTGCCAAAGAAATGGGTGTACACTGTGTTGACATTTGGTCAAAGATGCAAGCAGTTGAAGGTTGGCAGAAACTACACTTGAGGTAATTCTATCTCAGATTTTATTTACCTTTTCTGAATGGTGATTTTGTTTACTTTTCTCTACATGGTATCAATCAAGGTGGGTTTTAAAATATTTGCCACTTGGATTTTTGGATTTGTAGCTTCCTAGTAATTGACTAAGCATACATTTGTTGAATAGATGATTTTGTTTCAAATATAAATCTATACTGAAGTTCTCTATTTGAAATTAATATTGATTTTAACCGGTTGCATTTTCTCTCTCATGGATGCTAGATAGTAGCTCAAAAAACCTAAACCACATCAACTGCATTAATATTATATCTTTCTACCACTAAAGTTGATGCGTCGTAGGGTGGTGTATTACTGTGCCTTTTTGACAGGATTTAGGATAACATGGTCGCATTAATCATCTTTCATATACTTGGGAATTGGGAAGACTTAATTTAACCAAAAGTCCTTCCAAAGAAAGTTGTCAACGAACCATCTTAGCTGTTGGAGACCTCACAAGTGGCTGTTTGTTACCTGTACATATGAACATAAGCTCCCTAGAAAAATACATTACTGCATTTGTTTTGATAGCTAAGAGAAATAACTGTTTTGGTCATGTTCTAGTGATGGACTGCATCTGACACCGGAAGGAAACGCTCTGGTCCACAAGGAGGTCGTCCGAACCTTGAGAGGTGCTGGTCTGAGAGCTGAAGTTATGCAGCTTGACTTCCCTCATCATTCCAAAATCGATGCAACTCATCCGGAAAGGGCCTTCCAGTGAAGTTAAGTGGTTCAGGGCTGTCTAATGTTGAAGTTTGAACTGCTTGTTTCCGGTGTGTCTGGACTCTTGGAGGTTTCAATTTGCTCAAGTTTAACTTCTCCTTTTGTTGCAAACTTTTGAATCGTGAGGTTTCGTGTCCTCTTTTACCCCCTCAAAGCATGGTTAGTAGTACAGCCAGCTGATGGCTATATTTTTTTCGAAACGGAGCTGATGGCTATATGGTGTTGCAAACTTTTGAAGGCGTCTTGTACTGATTGTACTTGGACCATCTTGCCCATTGTCCAACATCACTGGATTTTGCCTGATTCATGGCCCAACGCAGGATGTCCACTAACATTGTGCCCTTGGTTGGGTCTGGATTAGTGTCTTCAGCTTGTCCGGCATAGCCTTCTTCATCGCCGCACCAGCCTCCTTGTGCATGTCATTGATGTTGCTGAAGTTCGAGCACAAGGTGTGCTCGAACTTCTTGCGGTCACCGAGCGAGCACTCAAGGAAGAAGGTCCCCCATCCAATGCCCCAGGGGGAAAGGGTTGGGTTGGAGTTGGAGTTCATGGCTAGGGAGAGGTGAACGAGGAGAGGTGGTGAAACAGAGAGGTGGAAGAGGAGAGGTGGTGAAATGGAGGGGATTTGAGTCCGGTGCTGGGTTAGTAGGGTGGATTAATATAGGAGCGTTAGGCCGATATGAATGAATGTTGGCCATTGAACTGATTGTTGTTCATAATGTAGATGGATAAGGGCAAGGAGGTCGTTCCACCATTGGAGAAGGGCAAGGAGGTTGTGCCTCCATTGGTCTAAGTGTCGGGGCAGGATCACCCAAGCCCAATCGGAGGAGCTATGGCCAGTACCATCAGGAGTTAGGACCAAACCAATTCTGCAAGGCTATCCTTGCTCCAAAGCTGTAAAGTCTGGCATGGCCTCTAGACTTCATAAAGTACTTCCCCGCCATCCCTACAGAGTTTAAGCTCAAGACGAACACCGGCTGCGCATGGAGGGTGACGGTGAGGGTCATCAATGACAGGGTCACCCTTGATCAGGGTTGGGCCACCTTTGCCGCCGTTCACTAGATCATGCTCGGGTACATGCTGACGTTCAAGCTGCTGACCCCTGACACCATGAAGGTGATCGTCTTCAACAACGAGGGCGTGGAGGTGATCACCAAGTTCAAGGAGCACGACAACGCCTTCGCCGTGACCGCCTGAGCTCCTGTCGCCCGTTCCATGTTGTTTCTTGATTTAAGACTTGGGGTTTCGTTTAAAAACTTATCGTACTATGTTTGTTTAAAACTTGTGATGAATGGTTAATACTTGTGTTTGTGCCTAAGTTTGTTATGTCTAGTTTAGTTCTTTTCATGTGTGCCTCTGGTAACCTCACCACATTGAGGAGGAGGTTACCACACAACTGCACTGGATGTAACCAAACAACCCGACTTGTGTTTCCCCTCAAACAACTCCGCAACAAAATACCAGGCATGTGGTTTCGGCACATGCAGGCTACAGGGGATGCAGGCAACCAATCGACATGCAAATGTTGGTTTTTTCATGCAGATGCTTAGCCAGGCCCAGTTGGGACAAGTATGCAAAGTGCCTAAGATCAATGCAGGTAACCAAACACATCCTTGGTTGCAGACTTGTTTGAGGGGAAACACAAGTCTGATTGTTTGGTTACATTTAGGACGATTGTGTGGTAACCTCCTCCTTGATGTGTTGAGGTTACCAGAGGCACGGATGGAAAGACCTACACTAAACAGAACAAACTTAAGCACAAACACAAGTCTAAACCACGCATCACAAGTTTTAAACGAACATAGTACGATACGTTTTTAAACGAATTCCAAGTAAGAACCAACAAGGAAAGAGCAACAGGAACTCATGCGGTCACGACGAAGGTGTTGTCGTGCTCCTTGCACTTGGTGACTACCTCCACGGCATTGTCGTTGAAGATGATCACCTTCATGGTGTCGGGGGTCAGCAGCTTGAACGTCAACATGTACCCGATCATGATTTGGTGAACGACGACGAAGGTGGCCCCACCCTGATCAAGGATGACCCTGCCATTGATCACCCTCACCGTCACCCTCCATGCGTAGCCGGTGTTCGTCTTGAGCTTGAACTCTATAAGGATGGCGGGGAAGTACTTTGTGAAGTCCAGAGGCAATGGCGGACTCTCCAGCTTTGGAGCAAGGATAACCTTTGCAGAAGTGGTTTGCTCCTGACTTTTGATGGTAGTGGCCATAGTTCCTCTGCTTGGGGCTTGGGTGATCTTGCATCGACACTTCGACAAATGGAGGCACAATCGACCTCCTTGCCCTTCTCCATTCGCATTATGAACAAGAATCGTTCAATGGTCAGCATTCATTCATATCGGCATAACACTCCTATATTAACCCACCCTACTAACCCAGCACCACACACAAACCTTCTCTGTTTTACCACCTCTCCTCTTCCACCTCTTTGTTTCACCATCTCTCCCTCGCCATGAACTCCAACCCCAACCCTTTCCCCTGGGGCATTGGATAGAGGGCCTTCTTCCTTGGGTGCTCACTCGGTGACCATGGAGGTGTGCTCGAACTTCAGCAGCATCGATGGCATGCACAAGGAGGTCGATGCGGTGATGAAGAAGGCTATGATGGACGAGCTGAAGACGCTGATTTTGGACCTAGCCAAGGGTGCAATGTCAGTGGGCATCCTACGCTGGGCCATGAATTAGGCAGACTCTAGCGACGCATCACAAGTTTAAACCACGCAACACAAGTTTTAAATGAACATAGTACGATAAGTTTTTAAACGAATTCCAAGTAAGAACCAACAAGGAAAGAGCAACAGGAACTCATGCGGTCACGGCGAAGGTGTTGTCTAGCCAAGGGTGCAATGTCAGTGGGCATCCTACGCTGGGCCATGAATCAGGCAGACTCTAGCGACGCTGGACAACGGGCAAGATGGGCCAAGTATAGTCAGTGGAAGGCGCCTCAAGACCAGCGTGCCACGCCGTACTGGAGTAGGACGTTCGAGTCACCGGAGGCCGACAACAATGAGGTGCAGGTGGTGGCTATGGCACTGGCGGCAAGCGACCGTGCAAGACCCATCGTTCTTGACCAAGACGATGAGGTTCGCCGCGGCTAGACAAGAAACTTTGTACCGCAATCCCCACCCTGATGTAATCAAAAAATAGCCTACGAACCCTAGTAGACGTCGACGCAGAATCGATTGATGGCAATCCTCCACCCCGATGTGTTCAGTCCCCTCCCTAACTGTTCAATTGCGTGCTCTAATCTAATATAGCCCGAGTCGAAAGCAGTTAATCAATAGAGAGGACGAGGACATACTGCCACTGGCGGCAAACGACGTGTCTGGAAACAACTTCTCGGGACCGCACCCGCACTCATGCGTGCAACTACCAACGCCCACGTGTCTAGGGTTGCATCGCGCGGGCCTGGCTCCACAAAAACGGCCGATTTGAGCATTCCTCTGGATGCAGGCCAAAGATGCTTTAATGTTCGTGCTATGCGGGTAACCAAACGGGTCATTTTCTTTCCGGGCGGGCCTGGCTGAGGTATATGCAGCCTACCAAACGCGTCCATCTTGCTGATACCAAACTGAGAGTTTGCTATGAAGCTCGGATTTGCACACATCTCTCAGCCAAACAATACCCTTCAGCAAGTGGCAAATGGACAGGTGCTATTATTTTGCTTGAACTGAACCTGAAGCATATTTTGCCATCTTAGCATGAATGGGCATGATGTGTTAACTTGCACTCTGAGCTTGTCGTGGCATCCGAATATGTGCCTTGCAAGAAGGGATTTGTATGTTTTAGAATCTTCCAGACCCTTCTTCTAGCTTTGCACTAGAGTAGCTGGCGTGCAGATGTCCTCTTGGTGTACAGCTGCTGTGCTTTTAGCTCACTTGATAGCTAGCATCTCATGGCTAATCTTTTTATTTTTTATATGTCATCAGGGAGGGAGCCAGAAAGGTCTCATGGCTAATCTCAAGAGGCTTCTCTTCTCTTTCTTCTCCACAGATGGTGCTTGTTGCTGAGGCTGATGCGATTTTGTCAAAGACATGCTGATCTTTCCTTTTTTAGCACTTGGTACAATTTTGCCGGAGAGAAAATGCATAAGATAACGGCCTCTGCTCTCATTAGCTTTTGCATCGATGTTGTTTCGTGATGCTGAGATTTTCTTGCTGGGATGTCTGCTGTCGAGTGTCGACGAATGAGGTTTACATGTAGTTTCTTTTCACAGGAATATGTCAAAGACATCGGTCTCAATACACGTGTCGGACTACAAAGGTTCCACCCGGCTAGCCAGTACATGTGCTTCGTAGGGAATGGAGAAGAGTTTATTAGTTTAATACTATTTTTTAGAGCAAGACTAATAAGATACAGTCAGCGGCGGTAAGGACTAAAGTATATTTTGCTAAGTTGGATGATAGAGGCTGGAGCTCAGGCTCAGACCACAGTGCGGATAAGCTCGCACTCGTACTTCTCCTGCTCTGCTTTTGTCCACTCTGTATTGAGCTCACACACCATCGATCTGAAGCTGCTCTGCTGTTTCGACCATGGCTGCTTCGTAGGGAATGGAGAAGAGCCTGACCAGGCCGACGCCGCCTCTTCTTGCCTCCTCCGGGTAACCAGCTTTATCATGCTGCTTGCTGCTTGCTCTGCGTTGCCACCTTCTTTTTTTGCCTCACCACTCATTCATGGCAGCATCGATCCTGTGTGTTTCAGGAGCGGGGCCAAGAGCCACTCCTCGGCCAGCACGCAGCGTGAGGAGGAGCGCAGGGACGTCCACGGCCCGGTGGAGGCCGCGCTGAACCGCAAGAACGTCGAAGTACTCCAGGGCGAGGACCTTGTCGCCACGGCCACGGTGCTGCCAGATCTCCATGAGACCGTCGGCGGGGCACTGGACGGCGGCGAGGACGCGTCGTGGGTGCCCGACCAGGACACGGGCGTCTTCGGCCCCGCCGATGCCGAGGCCGACGCTGACGACCGCTGCGGGGGCGCGCATCCCGCCCCACCGGACCTGTACGGAGGCGCCGCCCTGGGTGGGTCGACGGCTTCGGTGCTGGCTGGATCAGGCAGTGTTCCTCCGGGAGGAGGAGCTGGAGGACGTGGATCTGACCGATGCCAACGGCGGCAGCAACAACTAAGCTGCTGGTGCAAGTAGCTGCATCGATCAGAGACCTGTAGTAGTTTAGACTCCGTGGTAGAATAAATCCTATGGATGCATCTCTTGAAGTCTGTACTAATAGAAAAAAGCTTTCACTGCTGCTAATCAGCAGGACTAACCTTCACTTGCCTGCCTCCTGATCTAATGATGATAATCAGTTTGATGCCAACGGCGGCAGCAACAACTAGGATTACCTGGTGCGTCGATCAGAGGCAGAGTGCATGTACTAGTAGAGTTTCAGTAAGCTAGCAAAGTGTCTCTGTCAGACTCCGTGGTAGAATCAATAGTTAGAATAGACTCCTTCACCTGCTTGCTTACTGATCTAGTTGTGATAATTAGTTTGATATCAATAAACAAGATGATAAAACAAAAGATTCTATGCAACCTTTTTGTTAGCTTTCAGTAAAGGCTAGCAATGCCCAGAACCTGGCCTATAGTCGAGCACTCAGCACCGGAATTGATGAACAGTCGGACTCTGCAGACACCATCCTCAGAATAAGGGGGCGAAAAATTCAAAGAAATTAGAATTGGGATAGAGGAGGCAATGCACATTCAAACCAAATGCTAGACCCAAAATCATTAACTGCTGCAACACCAAAAAATCAACACTAGAAATCAGGTCACTTAGAATTACCGGTCGTCTTCCAAAATAAATAAATAACTGTAGGAATTAACAGTTCTAGTCATGCTAGAATAATTACTCGGTACATATTTTTTGCTCTTCTACACTTAAAAGCATCCTCAGAAGTTGCTCTGCTCCAGATAACCAAACAGCAGCCATATGCATCAACACCTTCAGATGCATCAACACCTTCAGCCGACGGAGACACCAGGAGAACATGCTGGGGACTGGGGACAACCCACAGCCATTGTACATCAACCAATCAAGCAATGCATGTTTCCTGTATGTCACAGGCTCTCGGTTTACTTCACTAATAATCAGTATGTATTTAGTCACTTTCAGGGAACATATGCTACATTTTGTCTGTACACCATATACAAATGGAAATACAAGAAACAAAACAAAAGATTCTATGCAGCTGTGTAATGCTCAGAAATCATCTAAAATTACATACTTTATATGCAAATCTGTAATGTCTGGGCCTACAATAAGAAACAATTCATTAACAGACAGGACTGTTTGGAGATAGGACATTAAGATTTGGCAATATTTGAAGAAATCAGGATTCGGATGTTCAGAAGGAAAGCACATGAATGGAACACCAAAAATCAAACATTCAAAATCAGCAATGTGTAGCACACTGAAATTGACAGTTCCAGTAATCAGTTTCAGGATTTGAAGCACAAACTGGGCAGAAGCAACAAAGCATACAGCTGTCTCAAAGATAAACAGAGCATTAGTGACTAACAGCAATGTCATGAATTGTGAACCATCAGGCAATAAATTGAGTACACAATATTGCCATACTCCAATTATACCAGCAGAGTAATGACAAACATAATTACATAATTATCCCTGTCGATGTTTCAGAACATTCTTACACACTCTTATAGCAGAAGCTGCTCAGTTGGATCGCACTGACTGAGCATAAACCCTGCGAGTGTTACCCCATTAAAGTAATGAGAGACACAACTGTGAAAGTTCTAACTAGTTTCACTATTCCTTGCCGGACTTCGTTGATTGATGTGTCCCTAACTTGAATTTCCAATACATCCCATTCCCCCACTAGATCGCTTTATGTCACTGTGAATGTCATTAACCCTGTATGCGAATGGTGCTCTCCTCCCACGCTTTTTCATCCTCCTCCCACCCCCTACCAAGTTAATAGAATCCGCTATCTGTCCAATAAACGAGGTCGACCAGTTACCTACATCGTGCTTTTTTTCCGAAGACATCACCATTGCTGCACCAAACATCACATGCCAACTATTGTGATCATTTAATTCTACCATGAGTGGTGTAGTTGTAGACATTTGTAGCACACATGGCAGATGTAAATAAGAAAAACTAAGCGGAATGTTTGGCACTAGCCATGAAAAATGGAGCCATTCCAAACTTAGTCTATCATATATAGTGACGACTTCTTTAATGAAAATATAGTGATGGGTTAGGGTCCACTAGAGCCACATGTATATATATTGCTCATTCTCGATTTTTGTGTTTACCCTGTTTAGTTGTCTTATTTTAGATATTAAGTTTAGTTACCCTGATCTCCAAGAGTTATCTACATCGAGAGAGATTTGATAAACTTAAACATGTGGAGTGGTACTTAGGAGCTCCACACTTGTGTTTCGTATATTTGTCTCACATGCACTTCACTCAAATCTAGGGGTAGTCGCGAATTCCTAGGCTTTGTTTATCAACTTAACTGTGGTGCTCCGCGCGAATTTATGGAGGTACAAATGATGATTTCAAATACCTTTGATGTGTATTATGTATATTTGCTCCTTGCATATGTTCTTCGATAGAATGTGTCGTGGTGAAGTAACCAATGCAATCGGATAGTATGCCCTAAACTTATAGATGCAAATATGTTGGATATACAACTAAGAAGTTTAGTCGGTTAGATTTCATAAATTTTAATTTGGTATATGTGTTCTCATTTTTCAAAATTCGTTCTCGGGTTTTTAATCGGCAGGGTCCACTGTGTTTGTTATATTTTCTCCATTCCATAATATTAGGTGCATCAGTTTGTGTGAAAGTCAAATATATACTCCCTCCGTTCTTAAATATAAGCCCCCTTTTTACAGATTCCAATACAAACTACATACAGAGTAAAATGAGCGAATCTACACTCTAAAATAAGTCTATATACATCCTATTTAGTTCATATTTTTTTCGGAAAAACTTCCAATCTATTCATCTTCAATCATGACAGTACAACGAACACCAGAAATAAAAATTACATCCAGATCCGTAGACCACCTAGCAACAACTACAAGCACCGAAGCGAACCGAAGGCGCGCCGCCGTCATCGCCCCTCCATCGCCGGAGCCGGGCACAACTTGTTGTAGTAGACAGTCGGGAAGTCGTTGTGCTAAGGCCTCATAGGATCAGCACCCCAGAACAGCAACCACCGTCGATGAAAAATAATATAGATCGGAAGGATCCAAACCGAACACACGAACGTAGATGAACAATGACAAGATCCGAGCAAATCCACCAAAGATAGATCTGCCGGAGACACAAGATTGATGCATCAGTACAGTTCTGAAGATGGAGCGGCGGCGGTTGGCGGCGGCGACCTCTGAGAGCACGCCGGACCAGTGTGTGCCCCAGACCCGGCAAGTGGCTAGGTTGGGGTCTCAGGTCTTAGATGTTAGGCTTGGCTGCGATGTCTGTTTGGTATTAGGTCTAGGCTATATGCGCCCCTTCATCAACTGGATAGTGTAGCGACAGTTTGTTACTTAGATGGCGGCTTTAGTCTTACCGTTGTATGACTTTGGTCTTGTGAGAATAATTAAGAAAGTGGCTGTATGCATCGCCCAGATACAGAGGCCGGGGATCATCCTCCTTTTCTAAAAAAACACCTCCACATGCCCACCAACGATGCTAGACGCACCGTCGGAACGGGGGCTAGGCGGGGAGACCTTTATTCCATCTTCAGGAAGCCGCAGCCGTCTCGCCTTCCTGAGTAGGACACAACCCCTAACAAGATTGAAAAAAACGACTAAAAACCGAACCCTCTCGTCGGCCCTTATCAGGATCCATCGCGCCTCCATCGCCCTAGGGCCACCGAAGACGAGGCGGACCTGTGACGACGCCGGCTAGAGGCACGAACCCTAACTTTCTTTCTTGGAGGAGGAGGCGAAGCCCTGGCTCCCTCTCACAGAAGGTCTCGCTCTTCAGGTCATATTAAAACCTCTAGAAACACTACAAACGAGGGAGTATATCTGACCAATATTATAGAATTCAATATCATCATCCGCAATACAGATAAAATAAATACAAATATACTTTTCATGATGGATCAAATACTACAAATTTGATATTATTAATATTAATATATTTTTTAAAACTTGATCAAGCATGCTCCCTCCGTCCATGAATAAATATAAATATCAAAACTTTAGAACATATTATAATATGAAGTAAAAAAATGCATTGAAAAGGCCACCGCTCCTGCTCTTTAATTATCCCACCTCAATGGCTTTTCCTTCCACCGCATGCATCGCCGACCATCAGCTCTGCCCTGTCTCGTCAATGGCGCGGCGACCCGCGCCGCGGCCCGCGCTCTCTTGCCACTGGTACTTGTCCGGCACCTGTACTGCATCGGGGAAGTACATAAATAGGCCACCGCTCACCGAGGTTCAGGAAAGGGAGTAAGAACTTGTTGGCGCAGCCTTCTTGCAGCGCCGCTTCTTCTTCTTCCTCACACAACTCTCATTTATAGTTTCTCTCAAAAATACATACATAATGAGAAAACTCAACACATACATACGCACATGACAAGGAAGACACCAGCACCAGCTTTGCCGAGAGCTCTTCTCCTTGGTCACACAAACACTACATTTTTGCCCAGCCCT
Source organism: Triticum urartu (assembly GCF_056163025.1). NCBI lineage: Eukaryota > Viridiplantae > Streptophyta > Magnoliopsida > Poales > Poaceae > Triticum > Triticum urartu. The sequence goes on from NC_141879.1 coordinate 28,461,094, forward strand.
CTCGGCTGCTCTTTCTCATTCACCTGATCACCTTAAATACCAGTATAAAAGACTCACACACACACTGGCCAGCCGCCACACTCGGCTGCTAACTCCTACTAATCCAACTAACTTGCATGCAACCATGCACGCACGATCCGGCCAACACACCGGCCACTACTCCATCGTAGTGGTTATCCTCTAATGACCAAATCCACTCACAACTCCATGCACAAAGCTAGCCAATAATTTGGACACATCATGCCAGCCAACCAACTGAATATGGCCCGACTAACTTACCGTGATCCATGCTCCTGTATGCATGCGGCTAACAATCTATACATGTTAAGATTACTACTAACAGAACTCAATCTCAGGCTCAGACCATAGAGCGGATAAGCTCGCACTCGTACTGCTCCTGTCCTGCTTTGTCCCCTCTCTCTCTCTCTATTGAGCTCACACGAGGAGGGAAGGGAACTCCACCGATCTGAGAGAGAGCTGCTCTGCTGTTTCGACCATGGCTGCACGAGCACTGACCGCTGCCGGCCGCCGGGTGCCCGGCCAGAGCCAGGCCAGGCCGACGCTACTTCTTGCCTCCTCCAGTCCAGGTAACCAGCTTCGTCCTGCTCCTTGCTCGGCGTTGCCACCTTCTTTTTTGCCGCCTAGATGTAGAACTACCACTTATTCATGACAGCATGGGTGTGTTTCAGGAGCAGGGCCAAGGACCACTCCTCGGCGTGAGGAGGAGCGCAGGGACGTCCATGGCCGGGCGGCGGCGATGAACGGGGCGCAAGTGGAGGCCGCGCTGAACCGCAAGAACGTCGAGGTGCTCCAGGGCGAGGACCACGTCGCCACGGCCACGGTGCTACCAGATCGCCACGAGACCATCGGCGGCGCGCTGGACGGCGGCGAGGACCCGGCGTGGGTCCCCGACCAGGACACGGGCGTCTTCGTCCCTGCCGATGCCGGCGCTGACGCCCACGGCGGCAGCGGTGCGCATCCCGTCCCACCGCACCTGTACGGAGGCGTGGGCGGGTCGGCGTCGGTGCTGGACCAGGCGGTGTTCGTCCGGGAGGACATCGAGAGGCCCGCCATGGACCTGACCGATGCCAACGGCGGCAACAACTAGCTGGTGCAGGTAGCTGCATCCATCAGCTATGCGCCTCCTCACAAGTGGAATTGGCTGTTCCCGGTGTTCGCTGGCGCTTGAGGCAGGCTCGGCTTGGCGGCTGCACGGGTGTCAGATCCGGCCTGACCGGGGTTGTGCTGCTAAAGCCGTTGGATCCGGCTTGGCCTAGCGGACTGCTCCCCGGTGGTGATTGCCTCAAGGTTGGAGCTGGAACTGTGTGGCGGCACCGCCGATCTTTGATTTGTGGGTTGTGGTGGACACTGATTGTTCCTCTGTCCATAATCATTGGCTGCTGCTGGCAACTAGCATTGGTGTGGTTGTGGGATGCAGCCGGAAGGCTCCTTCATGAGTTTTGGCCGCTCTCACTTCGGTCAGCTTGTTTTCGACGGCATGATGCAATCTGTGGATGATGACTTGACGCAAAGGGATGGGTGTGCAGCGATGACGTTGTGCTTTAGCGCATGTAATTGCCGGGATCATGGAAAGGTGATGGTGACAACACAATTGACTTCGATTTGATGGTGCTTCTCGAGTACCTAATATGGAGCTCCGTGGTGAAAACCAAGGTTTGAACTGAGATGGTTTTACCTGGCAATGACGATGCTTTTGCATCGTTATCTTGTTGAAGGCATTGTTCGGAGCTTGGACTTGTTCTTCAGGGTGAAAACTTAGAATCTGGCCTTTGATGGTTGGATCAGGTGATGATGACACTGAGTGTCGTTTCCTTCATGAAGGCGTTGTTGAAGAACTTTTCTCGTCGTCAGGGTGTGTCAAAAGATGTTGGTGCGGATAAGGTCATTGTTGTAGTTTGTCAATCGCTATCTTGATCGGTTTGGGATTCTTTTTTTTTTCCTCGCTTAGGCATAGCTTTGGTCTTATATGACTTTGCCATTTGTCGGCGTGTTTATGTGTGTGTGCGTTGGTGTCGGCTGTGTGCATCTTAGCTATGCAGAGGCCGGGTGTGCGCTCATTGTGTTTGTATCTTCTTGATGCTTCATTCTGAGTCAATAAAATCCATCCTTTATTGAAAAAGCTGCATCCATCAGACAGAGGCCTGTAGAGACTGTAGTAGTTTCAGTAAGCTAGCTAAGTGTCTCTGTCAGACTCCGTGGTAGAATTAGTAGCTAGAAAGAATAAATCCCATATATCGGATGCATCTTTTTTTCGGATAAAAAGCATTTTTTATTAACTTAAAATGTATGGTGAAGTAGATACAAAGCATGAGCAGCTCGTGGTCTCTGCATAACATAGATGTACACATCCAAATGATTACAAACTGACAAAAGATTAAAAAAAACTGATATGTCGACAACAGTAGTCATGCCTAGATTGGATGTGGTAGACCAATCGGAAGATTATGTTACCACACATGTTGGGTAAAAACCTATTGAGAAAATTCCTTGTTTGACACTGTCTTAAAATCTGGTTCCTTATTTGACACTGGAAAAGTTTTTCTTCCCTATTTGACACTAGTCCTAAATTTTATTCCCTATACGACACTTCCGTTCATTTTGAGTCTAAATGACACCTGAAAAGACGATTTTGCTCCTCATATGGTATGTGTGCGCGCGTGCGTGTGCTGTTGCGTGTGTGGGTGCACGCGCACATGTGTGCTGCTGCTGCATGTGTGTGTGCATGTGTGCTGCTGCGTGTGTGTTTGCTACTGCGTGTGTACGTGCGCGTGTGTGTGTTGTTGCGTGCCTATGTGTTGCCTGTGTGTGTGCTGCTGCGTGTGTGTGTATGTGGGTGTGTGCTGCGTGCGTGTGTGTTGCTGTGTGTGTGTGCGTGTGTGTGTGTGCACGCGCGTGTGCGTGTGTGTGCGCGTGCGTGTGTGTTGGTGCATGTGTATGTGTTGATGCGTGTGTGCTTCTGCTTTCGCACTGATGCTGCGTGTGTGCACTATTGCCCCCCACACACATACCACATGAGGGGCAAAAGAGTCTTTTCAGATGTCATTTAGGCTTAAAATGGACGAAAATGTCATATAGGGAATAAAATTTAGAACTTGTGTTAAATAAAGAAGAAAAACTTTTTCAGTGTCAAATAAGGAAGCAGATTTTAAGATAGTGTCAAATAAGGAATTTTTTCAAACCTATTTAGCCATATACATGCCGCCTTGAACAACTCATTTCTTCATAGATCGGATGTGGTATTCCGTTTGGTGATGCCTAGATCATGCACGAAAGCGAGTGATACAACGGGAAATAACCTAATTAAATGTCTAAATGAGAGAATTTTGCTCTCAAAAACCAAATCATTTCTACATAGACAAAGCGCCTTTTCAAAACAATAAGATAAGGCAAATCACCTATAATAAGGAATGTGCTTATTAGCATTCTTAACTTATTTGAAATACCATTCAACCAATAACTACAAATATAGGAAACACTTGTGGGTGGACATAAATTGGACGCTATTTAGATGTCTGACCACGTAGAACGCACACATTTGTATTAAAAAAAGTGGTGTTTGATTGTCTCGCCATGAGTACAAAAACTACACATCTTGCTTCCTTGCCAATTGTGATGCGCAAGATTATCTTTGGTTAGCAATATAATGCAAATATATATATACTAGCTTCTACGGATCATATACACATCTCCTCAAACCCAAATTCTTCATTATAAACTATAAGTTGTATTTGCAATGGCTTCATTGTCATGGTTTGCTAGCAACATTCTGCTCAGGGCTTCTCATATTTAGATTCACCATGAGTGCTATAAATGTTGTTAACTACACCACTCACTTTAGAATTAAACAATCACAACAGTTGGCATGTGATGTTTGGTGAAGCAATGATGATGTACTGACCTCACACAATATTGGTCACTCGGTGACCTCCTATATAAACTAGCTTAGTCCTCATATAGAGGGATCACATTTAGTTTGTAGGGGGGCTGGTAGAGGATGGCAAATCATGGGAGGAGATCACCAAACATAGAGCGATCTAGCAGGGGAATAGCACTACCGGTCACATAGAGCGATCTAGCAGGGGAATGAGATGTATTAGAAAATCAAGTCAGGGGCTGATATAGAAGCACAGTCCGTTGGTACGCAGTGAAACTAGCACCCACTGAACAAGGCATGATGCTTATTACTTTCCGAGCAAATAGATATGGGCTCTATGTTGACAAGTAAGCATATCATGTATGAGTCTCCTATGCCATTGTGCCCATGTAATCCTGAATGGTCTCATGTAGAATACACAGAGTACCTGGAGAGGCAGAGTCTGTGATTCAACAAACCGGCTGGTTACCAGCAGAACATGAGGTACACATGGTTATTGCTTATAAATAAACAGCTGTTGATTGTTTGACCTCGCCCACTTCATAGGACCCTAAAATAATTTATTTTGCGGGAATTTATGCTTCCTTGATCCATTATTCAGAAAGATCTTTCAGTTAATATTTTTTCCAATATAAGATCTTTTGAAACAGAGTGAAATCTACGGGTCACCTTTACAACACCACAAAATATGATGGGTCATCCGTGTTTCTTCCCAATCTCAGGGACTCTCAGGCTCTATGTTGTTTTGTTGTGTGTGTGTGTGTGTAGTATACTAGATGATCCATTGCATCCTTGGTGCGAAAATTAAATGCAACCAAAAAAGTGAGGTGAACTATTAGAACCCTTTTTGCCAAACTATATGCAAAGTACGATGACCCATTTTGCCCTTGCTGTGATGAAAAAACACAACACTGAGAAGGTTCGTAGGTGCTGACATTTGAATGCCCGAAACCACAACATGCATGAGCGGGGCTATATCAATTTGGCCGAGCAGAGCAGCAGAAGCAAAACCGATAGCTGGTTCGAGCACCGGCGCAATTCCTTGAGTCGGGGCCGATAGTTGCTCGGTGCTGGCGCCCATCCGCGTACACATGCACAGAAGACCACTTGGCTCGTCCGCAAAAGCTCTAACTCATGGCCTGTGCAAGCTCTTTGTGGCCTGTACACATATCATATAAAAACCGGATGAAATTCATTACATTTTGAACATTTTTCATATAAACCAGATGAAATTTATTACATTTTGGACAATTTTAACTAAACCCTACTCTAAACCTTATCTAAATGATCGATGGCGCTCGTTCCCTATGTTCGGCCATGAGCCCTGAAAACTGAAGCTCTGGCTCTTGCCTTCGCCTTCTCCAGTTCCGCCTCGGCGCTCTCCAGTTCTTCCTCCGCAGCCTTTGCCACCACAGCCTAAGCAGCTAATCAACCGATGATGATCAGGCCACCAAGCTTGGCTTCATCAGGAGGAAAGGAGCGGAGGCCTTCGTCGGACCTGAGCGGCTGCGACCTACCATGCACTACTCTTCCTCACCGCGGGCGGCGCCCGCATACGTGTCGGCTTCGTGGTCGGGGTGGCAGGGCATGACCGTGGCAGAGTTGGCAATTCGTCCTCGTCGTCGCTCTTGCCGAACATCTCATCCTCCACCTTGTCAATCTCCCTGAAGGCGGGCTCTAATTCCGCCTGATGAAGGTGGTACCACCAGCAGTCGCGTCAGATATCGCAGGCGGAGCAGTAGGAGTCGAGCAACACTTTCTGCTCCACCACGTCCATGTCCGGCATGATGCTCGTGCCGGCGGCGAGTTGCTCCCCTGAGGCCGGAGTTCATGGAGGAGGCTAAGGTTGTAGGCCTGGTCGGCCTGCGCCTGTCCGAATTTGGCCTCCTGCTCCCCCCGCAGCAAGTCCGTGTAGTGAGCACGGGTCTCGCCGATGGTGAGATCGGCATGCACCGGCGAGGAGGCTGGCGCCAGCTTGGCCTCAGCTGAATCCTCCATTGGGACATTATCAGCCGCCGTCTGCCTGTCGGCCTTCCAGCAGACAACAATGGCGGCCATCTCCTTCTTCTACTCGGATGAGAGGTTGTCCTTGAGGGCTTTGGAGCCGAAGGAGGCCACGGTGGGCGTGGTGCGGAGAGAAAAAAGGGACCGGAGGAGGATGACTACAACTATGGCTACAGTTGGAGTTTACATAGCGGGCGGATGGCAATGGGCGGTAGAGGACAGACGGGTGGCGTCGAAGTAGGTTCCTCGGCATCCGTATATCATTAATGTAGGGTGACGGAACAATGGGGTGTAGTTTAAACGCGGAGCAGTCGCATGGACCGGGAAGCGTTACGAGCGGTGCTCTCTTGGCCGGCGCGCCGCTTCTATGCGGGCTGCAATGAGATGTGTGTCCGCTCTGGCCGGGCATGAATGCGGCACTGGCTCTCTGGAGCGGCATTGACTGCATTGGGCGGGAAGCGCGTGCGAGTGTGGGAGGGGGTTAATGGCGGGACAAAGCATCCAGGAGCGGACGTGGCAGCGGTCCGGACGCTCGCAAATCCCCCCCCCCCCTCATTGTCTCCTGTTTGTGGGGGGAAATGCGTCCGGACAGTTGAGCGGACGGATACATGGCCGCGTTGGATGGCTTCCAGGGTCCGGGCCTATGTGGGCGGTTTGAGGGTCCACGCCGGAGATGACGTGATAGTTCATGGAGATCGTTGTATTGTTTATAACCATGGAAACACACTACATTTTAAAGATACAAATTTTAGTTACGCAATAAACCATCCTAGTAACTGACTAAGCACACATGTGTAACGCTAGTACAATGTTCAATTTTATCTATTGCCTTTTTTTGTTGAAAAATGATTTGGTTTCAAAATTAAGTTTATATTCAGTTTCTCTATTTTAAAAGAATATTGAGTTTAATCGGTTGCGTTTTTCCCACTAAAGCAAGACAAGGTTACCAAAACAAGCTTAGAAAATCTAAACCAAAACAGCATCCACCTTAATATGTCTTTCTACCACTAAACTGATGCGTCGTACTGTGCTGTACTACTATGCATTTACTGGAATTTACAGTAACATGGGTGCGTCAATCATTTTTGACATACTTGAGAACTAGGACAAGTTGTTCCAAGGAAGTTTGTCAAAAATTAGCTTAGTTGTTGGAGGCCTCAAAAGTGGCTGTTTGAAACCTGTACATATGAACATAAATCTTCTCGATTACTGCATTCGCTTTGGTTGATTAACAAAATAACTGTGTTCATTTCATCATTTCATCGTCTGGTGATGAACTACGTCTGACGCTGGAATGAAATGCCGTGGTCCACAAGGAGGTCGGCCGAGAGGTGCTGGTATGTGAGCCGAAGTTATGCTGCTTGACTTCTCTCATCATTCCAAAATCGCCGCAATTCACCCGGAATGATCCTTCCTGTGAAGTTAAGTGATCTACGGCCGTATGGTGTTTAAGTTTGAACTGCTTGCTTCCAGTGTGCCTAGACCCTTGGAGGTTTTGTTATTCCTGGAAAAGAAAAGCTTGTCTGCAAGTTAAAGAAATCTCTTTATGGATTGAAGCAATCCCCTAGACAGTGGTACAAGAGATTTGACACCTTTATGCTCTCTCAAGGTTTCAAAAGGTCTAATTATGATGGTTGTGTTTATTTGAAAACTATCAAAGGTTCAACTATTTATTTGCTCCTTTATGTTGATGATATGCTTATTGCTGCAAAGAGTATGCCGGATATTAATGAACTAAAGAAGCAATTGAGTAATGAATTTGAGATGAAGGATTTGGGTGCAGCAAAGAAAATACTTGGCATGAAAATATCTAGAGATAGACCATCTGGAAAAGTATATCTAAGTCAGAGAGGATATATTGATAAAGTTCTTCGTCGTTTTAATATGCATAATGCCAAGCCAGTGAGTACTCCGTTAGCTGCACACTTCAAATTATCATCAGTTTTATGTCCTAAGTCAGATGCAGATATTGAGTACATGTCTAGAGTTCCCTATCCGAGTGCAGTTGGTTCACTTATGTATGCCATGGTTTGTTCTCGTCCGGATTTATCATATGCATTGAGTGTTGTCAGTAGATACATGGCTAATCCTGGAAAAGAGCATTGGAGAGCAGTTCAGTAGATTTTCAGATACCTGCGTGGTACTTCTAATGCTTATTTACAGTTTGGGAAATCTAGAGATGGACTTGTTGGTTTTGTTGATTCTGATTTTGCTGGTGATTTGGATAAGAGAAGATCACTCACAGGTTATGTTTTCACCATTGGTGGTTGTGCTGTGAGTTGGAGAGCAACTTTGCAGTCTATTGTGGCTTGTTCCACTACTAATGTCGAGTATATGGCTATTTCTGAGGCATGCAAAGAAGCTATCTGGTTGAGAGGTTTGTACACTGAGTTTTGTGGAGACTCATCTTGCCCTACCGTATTTAGTGACAGTCAAAGTGCTATATATCTTACAAAGAATCCAATGTATCATGAGAGAACAAAGCACATTGATGTCAGATATCACTATATTCGAGATGTTGTTGCTGAAGTTGATTTGAAGGTATGCAAGATAAGTACTCATGATAATCCTGCTGATATGATGACAAAGCCAGTTCCGACCAATAAGTTTGAGCTTTGCTCAGGCTTAGTTGGTATTTCTCACTAGTCCTATGGACTTTGACGCACAAGGTGTTTAAACTGATTTGGATGGAGTTATTCACTTTCTTCGACTACTGGAGGGAATTTGGCTCAAGGTGGAGATTGTTAAATTGTGATCCAAATTCTAGTACCGTATTGGACTAGACGTAGTACATACGGTGTGGGCCTTTTGCGTTGGTACCGACGCGTACGAGTACAACTAGTTTACTTGTCCTACAAGGACTCCTATGTGTTGCCCCTCATATATACCCCATGTAGTCGCACCTCAGATGGCATGTCGTCTCGTGCTTGTAATACTCCTCCTCATAGTGATTTCGCCTTCGTGCGTCCATGGTTTTCTCCCGCAAGGGTTTCCACGTAAAAATCCGTGTGCTCTCGTGTCTTGTTTTATCTCGTTAGTATCTAACAATTATGCTCTTCTACATGCCCCAGACTTCAATTTCCAATACATCCCATTCTCCGCTTGATTGTGCTATGTTACAGTCCATGCCATTATCCATGCTCGTCATTGTTGCTCTCCTCCCACACTCCACTCTCCTCTACTCGCCCTACCAATTATATGCAATTGCACTACACGAGCAATAAGCTAGTTATTTATAGAGGCCAGCTAGTGAGGCCAACACGGTGGATTTTCATATAAAAACCGGATGAAATTCATTACATTTTGAACATTTTTCATATAAACCAGATGAAATTTATTACATTTTGGACAATTTTAACTAAACCCTACTCTAAACCTTATCTAAATGATCGATGGCGCTCGTTCCCTATGTTCGGCCATGAGCCCTGAAAACTGAAGCTCTGGCTCTTGCCTTCGCCTTCTCCAGTTCCGCCTCGGCGCTCTCCAGTTCTTCCTCCGCAGCCTTTGCCACCACAGCCTGAGCAGCTAATCAACCGATGATGATCAGGCCACCAAGCTTGGCTTCATCAGGAGGAAAGGAGCGGAGGCCTTCGTCGGACCCGAGCGGCTGCGACCTACCATGCACTACTCTTCCTCACCGCGGGCGGCGCCCGCATACGTGTCGGCTTCGTGGTCGGGGTGGCAGGGCACGACCGTGGCAGAGTTGGCAATTCGTCCTCGTCGTCGCTCTTGCCGAACATCTCATCCTCCACCTTGTCAATCTCCCTGAAGGCGGGCTCTAATTCCGCCTGATGAAGGTGGTACCACCAGCAGTCGCGTCAGATATCGCAGGCGGAGCAGTAGGAGTCGAGCAACACTTTCTGCTCCACCACGTTCATGTCCGGCATGATGCTCGTGCCGGCGGCGAGTTGCTCCCCTGAGACCGGAGCTCATGGAGGAGGCTAAGGTTGTAGGCCTGGTCGGCCTGCGCCTGTCCGAATTTGGCCTCCTGCTCCCCCCGCAGCAAGTCCGTGTAGTGAGCACGGGTCTCGTCGATGGTGAGATCGGCATGCACCGGCGAGGAGGGTGGCGCCAGCTTGGCCTCAGCTGAATCCTCCATTGGGACATTATCAGCCGCCGTCTGCCTGTCGGCCTTCCAGCAGACAACAATGGCGGCCATCTCCTTCTTCTACTCGGATGAGAGGTTGTCCTTGAGGGCTTTGGAGCCGAAGGAGGCCACGGTGGGCGTGGTGCGGAGAGAAAAAAGGGACCGGAGGAGGATGACTACAACTATGGCTACAGTTGGAGTTTACATAGCGGGCGGATGGCAATGGGCGGTAGAGGACAGACGGGTGGCGTCGAAGTAGGTTCCTCGGCATCCGTATATCATTAATGTAGGGTGACGGAACAATGGGGTGTAGTTTAAATGCGGAGCAGTCGCATGGACCGGGAAGCGTTACGAGCGGTGCTCTCTTGGCCGGCGCGCCGCTTCTATGCGGGCTGCAATGAGATGTGTGTCCGCTCTGGCCGGGCATGAATGCGGCACTGGCTCTCTGGAGCGGCATTGACTGCATTGGGCGGGAAGCGCGTGCGAGTGTGGGAGGGGGTTAATGGCGGGACAAAGCATCCAGGAGCGGACGTGGCAGCGGTCCGGACGCTCGCAAATCCCCCCCCCCCCCCTCATTGTGTCCTGTTTGTGGGGGGAAATGCGTCCGGACCGTTGAGCGGACGGATACATGGCCGCGTTGGATGGCTTCCAGGGTCCGGGCCTATGTGGGCGGTTTGAGGGTCCACGCTGGAGATGACGTGATAGTTCATGGAGATCGTTGTATTGTTTATAACCATGGAAACACACTACATTTTAAAGATACAAATTTTAGTTACGCAATAAACCATCCTAGTAACTGACTAAGCACACATGTGTAACGCTAGTACAATGTTTAATTTTATCTATTGCCTTTTTTTGTTGAAAAATGATTTGGTTTCAAAATTAAGTTTATATTCAGTTTCTCTATTTTAAAAGAATATTGAGTTTAATCGGTTGCGTTTTTCCCACTAAAGCAAGACAAGGTTACCAAAACAAGCTTAGAAAATCTAAACCAAAACAGCATCCGCCTTAATATGTCTTTCTACCACTAAACTGATGCGTCGTACTGTGCTGTATTACTATGCATTTACTGGAATTTACAGTAACATGGGTGCGTCAATCATTTTTGACATACTTGAGAACTAGGACAAGTTGTTCCAAGGAAGTTTGTCAAAAATCAGCTTAGCTGTTGGAGGCCACACAAGTGGCTGTTTGAAACCTGTACATATGAACATAAATCTTCTCGATTACTGCATTCGCTTTGGTTGATTAACAAAATAACTGTGTTCATTTCATCGTCTGGTGATGAACTACGTCTGACGCTGGAATGAAATGTCGTGGTCCACAAGGAGGTCGGACAGAGAGGTGCTGGTATGTGAGCCGAAGTTATGCTGCTTGACTTCTCTCATCATTCCAAAATCGCCGCAATTCACCCGGAATGATCCTTCCTGTGAAGTTAAGTGATCTACGGCCGTATGGTGTTTAAGTTTGAACTGCTTGCTTCCAGTGTGCCTAGACCCTTGGAGATTTCGCTTTCCTCAAGTTCAACTTCCCCTTTTGTTGCGAACTTTTGAATCATGAGGCTCCGTGTCATTTTTTACCCCGTCAAGATGATTGAACATGTTGCTGCTTCTTACATCTAAATAACCCCTAATCATTTTTTGACACTTTTCATGAAAACTATGACTTATTCCTTCCGTTCCTAAATATAAGTCTTTTAGAGATTTCAATATAAACTGCATATTGAGCAAAATGAGTGAATCTACACTCTAAATTATGTGTATATACATCCGTATATAGTTTATATTGAAATATTTAAAATACTTATATTTAGGAATGGAGGGTGACATAACTTGGGTGGATTGCCCAAATTATCACTAGTACTACTACTACTACTACTACTACTACTACTACTACTACTACTACTACTACTACTACTACAGTTTATTAAATACAAGGAACATAGTCATTATATTTATGTTTCTTCCTTTTCACAACACATTCCGTTTGCTGATACTCCCTCCGGTCCTTTTTACTCTGCATATAAGAATTGTCTGAAGTCAAACTTTACGAGGCTTCACTACAAAGTTTGACCATATTTATATGAAAAAATATCAATATCTACCATGATAAAGTTATACAACATGAAACTTCAAATCATGACGCATCTACTAGTATTAATTTCACATTGTGAATGTTGGTATTTTTTCTATAAAGTTGATCAAACTTTACGAGGCTTCACTTCAGACAAATCTAATATGCGAACTAAAAAGGACCGAAGGGAGTACTAAATTGAGAGTTTGCTTAAGATGAGTACGAAGCTGGGATTGGTGCACAACTCTCAGCCAAACAAACAAAATACCCTTCCATTTTCTGATGGAACTTCACCAGCAAGTAGCACATGGACAGGTGCTATTATGTTGTCTGAACTAAACTGAACAGAACCTGAAGCGTATTTTGCCACCTTTGCATGGATGAACATGATGTGTTAACTTTCACTCTCATCTTGTCGCAGCATCCGAATATGTGCCTTGAAAGAAAGGATTTGTATGTTTTAGAATCTTTCTGACCTTTCTTCTAGCTCTGTAGTAGAGTAGGATCCAGATGTCCTCTTGGTGTACAGTTGCTGTGCCTTTAGCTCACTTGATAGCTAGCATCTCAAGGCTAAACTTTTTTTACATCATCATCAGGAGCCGAGTATTTAACCAAAAACTACCACAATTCATGGAAACGTGTCGAAAAACTACCACTTTATGATTTTGTGCCAAAAACTACCACTTTTGTCCTAATCTGTTGCTAAAAACTATCAAGTATGAAAACTGCTCGCTTTGGCTCGTTTATGATAGTGTGGCCCACATGTCAGGACGGAAAAAGTCAGCACCGTTAACTTTGCCGTCACAGTAGAAAGAGATCGAGACGGCGACGGCCTTCACCGAAGGCGGAGAAGATGAACTACTACGGCGGTGCGTCCGGATCTGCAGGAGACGGCGCGACCTGCAGGCGGCGCTCCTGCGCGAGCGGGGCGGCGGGGAGGTCCGGGGGAGGCGGATTCGGGGCGGCCGTGTTGGAGCTCGTGGTCAAGCAGCCACGTCAGGAGGAGCATGGAGGTCGGTGATGGGGAAGCCGGCGCGAGCGGAGCCGGCGGGCCGGGCGGAGGCCGGGCCAACTCGAAGACGGCCGAGGCGCGGAGCCGGCCAGGCCGGGTTGCGCGGAGGGCGCGGGAGGCCGGCAGCGGAGGACCCAGCACGGCGCGCGGGGCGGAGCCGGTTGACGGCGCCCGGAACCGGCATGCGGGCGCGCGGCCAGACGGGAGCGGTGCGAGGCAGCACAGCAGCCGTCGGAGCGGGGCAGCGCTGGAGGCCGGGCCGGCCGGAGTCGGCGACGGGAATGAGCGGGCGCGCGGAGTTGCCGAGGGCGAGCGCGGAGGCGCCTGTACCGGAGTGAGACGGCGGACGAGCGGGCGCTCGAGAGCCAGGGCGGCGCGGACTGGAGCCGGCACGGAGCAGAGGCGATGCTCGCGGGTCGGGATGCGGGCGCGAGCTGGCCAGCGCGGGAGCCGGTCAGCGGAAGGAGCAGCAGGGACGAGCCGGCACCCGCGGGAGGAGCAGCAGCACTGCCGGGGCAGGCGGAGCCGGTCGTGCGTGAACTTGGCGAAGACGAAGGACGGAGCTGGACGGAGGAGCGATGGGGCTGGAGCTGACGGGGAGCTGCAGGCCACAACGACCCACGGGGTCGGAGGTGAGCGGCACGCAGCGGCAACAGTCCTGAGTGGCAGGAGAGGAGCTGCAGCGAGGCAGAGCAGCCCGCAGGGGCGGCGCAACTGGTCTCGCCTCCGATCCAGCCACGGCAGACTATGGCCATTATCTGGCTTGCATCTAGCCGGTGTACAGGCGGCGTTAACGGCTGGCCATGTGCGCTTCGCCACGCTGGCACCTAAACAGTGAGGTCGGGCAGTCAGATTCGGGTTTAATCCAGTCAAAGCGCGCAATTTTCACATTTGGTAGTTTTAACAACAGATTAGAATAAAAATGATAGTTTTTGGCACAAAATCGTAAAGTGGTAGTTTTTCGACACGTTTTTATGAATTGTGATAGTTTTTGTTAAATACTCTGAGGAGCCAGAAAGGTCTCATGGCTAATCTCGAGAGGCTACTCTTCTCTTTCTTCTCCACAGATGAAGAAATTTTGTCAAAAGACTTGCTTGTCCTTTTTCTTTTTTGAAGACTTGGTAAAATGTTGCTACATAGAAAATGCGCAGGATAATCCATCCTTTTCCGGGAGATCTGACGGCTGCCTCTGCTCCGATTAGCTTTTGCATCAATGTTGTTTCGTGGTTTGCTGTCGAGTGTCGATGAATCAGGTTTAGGTGCGGTTTCTTTTCGCTGAATCTGTCAAAGAGGACAGGTACGTGTCAGCCTATGACAGGCTCCACGCGGCTAGTACATGGCCCGCTTCGTAGGGAACGGAGAAGGTTAATTTTTCTTTAGAGAAACCGAGAAGGAAGCATGCACCGACCAGAAAGTAACCACTTCATCAGCTCGTCACCGTCACACTTTAGAATATAACTTTGGCACACTAATGCTGCTATAAAGGTGTTTGTGATGATTTTGTTAATTTTAAAATAATGTGATGGCTCGGTCTTTCGAAGGTGCTCATAGGGTTAGAGTATACGGATGAGTGTATGCGTATGTATGGGTATTTGCGTTTGTACTGTGTTAAAAAAACAGACATAAATAAGTTTCAATTTGGAAAAAATGATACTCCTTACGTTTTATAAACGGGGGAGCAGGAAAAAAGAAAATGTTGAAAACGTCCCCAGAAAAGCACCGGTGCTGAAATAAAAGCGGAGATTTTGCGTGTGTCTTTGTCCGACGAAAAGGGCGGTTGCATGCAGCTGCGGCGTGCGTGCGTGCGTGTCTCCTCTCCCTTCTTGTCCTTCCACCGCATGCGCATCCATCCATCACCGACCATCTGCTTTGCTCTACCCTGTCTCGTCAATGGCGCCGTGCCGCGTGTTGCCACGCCACTAGCCGTCCCGCACCGGCATTGCTGCATTGATAGAAGTAAATAAATAGGCCACCGCTCACCGAGGTTCAGGGGAGCGACGAAAAACTCGATCTCAGGCCCAGACCACACAGCGGATAAGCTCAAACTCGTACTCGTACTGCTCCTGCTCTGCTTTGTCCCCTCTCGCTCTGTATTGAGCTCACACGAGCAGGGAAAGGAACTCCATCGATCCGATCTGAGAGAGAGCTGCTCTGCCGTTTCGGCCATGGCTGCACGAGCGCTGACTGCTGCCGGCCGCCGGGTGGCCGGCCAGAGCCAGACCAGGCCTACGCCTTTTCTCGCCTCCTCCAGGTAACCAGCTTTGTTCTGCGGCTTGCTCTGCGTTGCCACCTTCTGTTCTTGCCGCCAAGAACTAGAAGTAGAACTACCACTCATTCATGGCAGCATCGATCGATCCTGTGTGTTTCTGTTTCAGGAGCGGGGCCAGCATGAACCACTCCTCGGCCAGCGCGCAGCGTGAGGACGAGCGCGGGGACGCCCATGGTCCGGCGGCGGAGGCGATGACCGGGGCGCAGGTGGAGGCCGCGCTGAACCGCAAGAACGTCGAGGTGCTCCAGGGCGAGGAGGAGCAGGT
This sequence comes from Triticum urartu, assembly GCF_056163025.1. Classification (NCBI taxonomy): domain Eukaryota; kingdom Viridiplantae; phylum Streptophyta; class Magnoliopsida; order Poales; family Poaceae; genus Triticum; species Triticum urartu. The sequence continues at coordinate 28,476,699 of NC_141879.1, forward strand.
CGCCACGGTGCTGCCGGACGAGACCATCGGCGAGGGCGCGCTGGACATCGGCGAGGACGCATCGTGGGTGCCCGACCAGGACACGGGCGTCTTCGTCCCTGCCGATGACGGCCACGGCGGGGGCGCGCATCCCGCCCCACCGCAGCACCTGTACGGAGGCGTGGGCGGGTCAGCGTCGGTGCTGGACCAGGCGGTGTTCGTCCGAGAGGAGATGGAGGACGTGGAGAGACCCGCCATGGACCTCACCCATGCCAACGGCGGCGGCAACAACTAAATTAGTTATCCATGGTAGAATTACTAGCTAGTAGAAGAATAAATCCCATGGATGCATCTCTCGAAGCCTGTAGTAATAAAAGGATCATCTGATGTGGCACCTCTTATAGCCAACTTATGCCCCCCTATTATACTTGCCCTTACTGACCTAGTGATAATCAGTTTATTATCAGTAAACAAGATGATAGAATTTTCAGTAAAAGCTGGCGATGTCAAAGCTGTATGCAATTATAGTCGAGCACTCAACACTGCAATTGATGAACACAGTGGGACTTCTGGCACTCTGCAGACACCATCTTCAGAATGGGCGAAAAATTCAAAGAAATTGTAAATGGGATAGAGGAGGCAATTCACATCCAAACCAAATGCAAGGATCAAAATCAAAACTGCTGCAACACCAAAAAAAAATCAACACTTAGAATTAGCGGCCATCTTCCAAAATAAATAAACATAAGTAGGAATTAACAGTTCTAGTAATCCTAACATAATTACATATTTTTTGCTCTTCTATACTCGAAATCATCCTCGGGAAATTCTTACAGCGCATGTTGCTCCGCGTCATATGCATCAACACCTTCAGTGAACATCATCGCTCTGCAGTGGCCTGCCGAGCTCTCACCAATGTACTGTACAGTATGTCACAGGCTCTCAGTTTGCTTCATTAATAATCAATGTGTACTACTGTAGTATTTACTTACTTTCAGTGACCTTATGCTACATTTTAATAGAAGTTGGAACAAGTGAAGTGTTTTGTCGGTCTGTAATAAACATATATAAAAATGATAACATCTAAAATTATATATTTTACATGCAAATATGTAATGCCTAGGACCCACAATAAGAAACAATTCATTATCAGACGGGCCTGTAGTTTCAGACTGCTAGACACCGTGGTAGAATTAACAGTTAGAATAAGTCCCATGGATGCATCTCTCGAATTCTGTAGTAACAAAAAGCTCTCAGTTCACTGCTGCTAATCAGTTTACTTGCTTGTCCTATCAAAAAACTAAAAACCTTCACTTGCCTGCTTACTGATCTATTGATAATCAGTTTGATATCAAGAAACAAGATGATAAGAGTCATGCTGTTAGCTTTCAGTAAAGGCTAGCAATGCCGGAACCTGGCTTATAGTCTCAGCACCGGGATTGATGAACAGTGGGACGATTCTAAAAATAGAAGGGCAAAAAATCCAAAGAAATTAGAATTGGGATAGAGGCGGCAATTCACATTCAAACCAAATGCTAGGCCCAAAATCATAACTTCTGACACCAAAAGTTAACACTAAAAATCAGCTCACTTAGAACTAGCAGTCATCTTCCAAAGTAAATAAATAATATGTACCAATTAACAGTTCTAGTAGTGCTAGAATAATTACTCTGTACATAATTTTTGCTCTTCTACACTCAGAAATATCCTCAGAAAATTCTTACAGCAGAAGTTGCTCTTCTCCAGATAATCGAACAGCACCCATATGCATCAACACCTTTAGCAAACACAGACACCAGGAGAACATGCTGGGGAGTGGGGACAACCCACAGCCATTGTACACCAATCAACCAATGCATGTTCCATGTATGTTTCATTAACGTACGGGACTCTTTGGAGACAAGGCATTCAGATTTGGCAGAATTTGAAGAAATCAGGATTGAGATGTTCGAAACAAAAGCACATGAATGGAACATCCAAAATCAAACATTCAAAATCACCGATGTGTAGCACACTGAAATTGACAGTTCCAGTAACCAGTTCAGGATTTGAAGCACAAAATTGAGCACAAGCAGCAAAGCAAAATATTGAGTACAAAAAACAGAGCATCAGTGCATTAGTGCCTCACAACACTGCCATGAATTCTGAACCATCAGGCAAGAAATTGAGTACAAAATATTGCCATGCTCCAATTATACCATCAGAGTAATGACAAACATAATTACATAATTATCCCTACCGATGTTTCAGAACACATTCTTACACACTCTTACAGCGGAAGTTGCTCAGTTGCTCCAGCCAGCAGTAATAGCCGATGCCTAAACCAAGGAATGCATCAACATCATCAACCATCACCACACTGGGAGAACATGCTAGGGACAACCCACGTAGGTTGCACTACATTGCTAGAGCTTATGAAAACAAAGCTGTTTCGGCTGGAGGCAGGCTTTCCCAACTCAAATGCAGCCCAGTGTTCAGAATCATGGGAATAGTAGTACACGCAGTTGCTCCTCCCTCCCCACCTTTCCGGGTTCATGAAGGATAATGGTTGGCTTCTCTTGTCAGTGCTGATGAAGATTGCCCAATTCTCCAACTCCTCCACCCTCACCCACTTTGCATGTTCGGTCGACTGGTCGAGGCGGAAGGCTTCGAAGGAATCCCCTCTTGCCGGAAACGACCCCCGACACCCGACCAAGAGAAGCATATCGCCACACGCAACCAGGTATAGGTTGGCAAGATGACGCGTGGAGATTTCCCCCCAACTGACTCCCATCATCCGTACGCGAATCCGAGGCACCAAGTGCATAACAAAGAGCATGCCACCAGAGTCCATGCCAAAGACCTGGCCTTTGAAGGTGACGATCTGCTTGACCGTTCCATCGCAAGGACAAGCTCTCAACCAAGAGTGACTACCAAGACGCCAAAAGTAACTGTGAGATCCGTTGGTGACAAGGAGATGTGGGTTGGGTGACGCTAGAGGAGCCGTGAGGGCACCGTAGTAGACCTCAGTGAATTCGTCACCCGGAATCTGTGGTGGTGAAAAACTAACACCTGTAAACGCATCAACAACGAGACATGATCTGTTTCTGGAGAAGATGAGATGGCCATAAGAAGCGCCCAGGAAGCAAAAGCTGCCCAGAGGACTCTGGGGGTAACGAGAAAGGTTAACTAGGGGAATCTGACAACAAAGGCGTGAGTGTTGGCTGGCTGGATCAATGACCTGACATGGACGTTTATCACCAAAGGGGTGGTGACATGGAGAGCGCCCGGGGACATCAGGTTGCAGGAGCACAGGCGGGAAGATCGTCGAGGAGGCAGACTTTGATGGAAAAGAGAAGAAGGCCTCACGCCAAGAGCGGCAGGTGCAAGCCAAGGCAAGGAGGTCGGAGAAGGAGCCTGTCAGAGCAATGATGGAATGAAGCAGGACATCTGGTAGATCTGCCCAACCTTGATGCACAGACATGGCGGAGGCACAAACACAACAACAGGCCTTTCTTAGTTTTGCGGATCGCAGCTTCTGATCTGCGAGAGGCCATGAATTCAAAGACAAACATTAGAAGGATGACGTGGATGCTAATTAAAAAAAGGAAAAAAGAATGGGCGCTGATTAAGAAACATGACAGTGCACTGCACACAAGGTTCCAGAGATGCTGGTTGTAAGCACAGAAACACGCTGCATTTCAACATACAGTACAAAATTTCAATTACACAGATAAATTGTCAACATTTTTGTTGGCGAAACTAAATTATCAACATATCGATAAGATTGGATTGAATGTGCCATTGGCAGAAGCAGGATTAAACTGTTTTTCTTTTTCTGGATGACACGGCTAAACTGTTAGAACAGTGGCTTCTCGCCGATAGCTCGTAGCCACACAGTTGATTTTTTTACCCAAGGAGTATGTGCTCGTATGTTACAATTCCTTGCCCGCTCTAAGAAAATCATGCAGTTTGTTCTTTCATCTGTGGATGTCACGAATCGACGTATGTTTGGGTCGAATTTTGCAGTTTGGCATGTTATTACATTAAAAAAAATCGGACACTTTAATAGCATAGCACATTACATCCACTACTTGTAATTATTACGTGCTCCCTCTGTAAAGAAATATAAGAGCGTTTCGACCAGTAAGTGGTGATCTAAACGCTCTTGTATTTCTTTACGAAGGGAGTACATCTTTAAGAACTTTCAGATGTTCAAAACAGAATTGCAACACATGTATGCTATTAATATCAACATAATACAGCAATCACTATGCGCAGGGACTGACTGTGCAGGCAGAGTTATAGTCACGCTGGTGTTAGCTTCTGTGTGATGCGTGAGTGTTACTACTACAGTAACACTAGTACTAGTTAGCAATGGAGGTCGGAGCTTCTCCATGCAGTCTAGCCAACAGCTAGCGAGACAACGACGAAGGAATCAAGTAGTAGCAGATTCAGAGCGGGGAGTACGAACCTGGGCTGCTGCTGCTGCTGGCCCCCGATAGATCTCCGCCGCGCCGGTCCTCTCCTCCCTCTGTTTTCCCCGCCCCCAACCCCCTCCCCTCCCCTCCCCTCCAATCGATGGTCTCTGGGGCTCTGCCGGTCCACGATCAACCAGCCGACCGCCGCCGCTGGCGCAGCCGCGTCTCCCAGATCCGCCGCCGTAGCGGAGCGAGGGAGCTGGGCAGGAGTTAGCGGCCGGCCGATGCTCTGGTTTCTGTTTCTTTCCTTTTATTATTTTCTCCCGGGATCTAGAGACCGAAGAGATTGGCACTGCAGGCTCTTCTTGTTGGCCCTCGTGTCGTCAGTCGTGTCGACACGCACGGTGCCGGTGACCACTGCCTTCCGGCTGCAGGCGTCATCCCCATCGTGTCTTTTACCGCCCGTCATATTCCAATCATCGACGGCTAGGTGGGATCGTGCTCCTCAAGGCCCGGCTCGTTAAGCTTGCTATTAAGTTTAACAAGCTGAAAACCTTGCTTGGCTCGGCTCATTCGAAGCTCGTTAAACTTGCGAGCGCTCGTTAACAGATTATAATGTGTTGCGATATGCATGATGAATGTGTAGGTGTGGTTTTCAAGATGAAATATGGTGACTACAAAAAAATACAGTAGTTTGTTGCCTCATATGTCGATTAGATTGAATAGATGCGCTGAGGTGCTATAAAAAGTTTGTCACGTAAGATGAAAATATGTCTTATGCTGTTACTAACGAGCTTAACGAGCTACTCGTGAAACTCATTAGCTCGCTCGTTAAGCTTAACGAGCTGAAATCTTTGTTTATTAAAAAACGAGCTACGAGCTTAACGAACCGAACTATTGAGCGTTCATTAAGCTCGCGAGCTACGAGCTTTTGGTCCAGCCCTAGGATCAAGACCCACTTTAGTCTAAGTGGAGTATTTTTTATAAGATTTATTTATTGCCAGATCCTTATAAATTGGAAACACTTGCCTTCAGCCGGTGGATCGTGATCCGTTGCCTTTTATGTGTGAAAATAAAGCCAAAAAAAGCTGCAAAGATTTTTTGCAATATAATCTGAGTTGTAAAATTTTCTTCCATGATAAAACACATGTTGCAGGAATAGTGAAGAAAAAAACGCAACATCACCTATAATGCAAAAGATTTACGTAACATAAGCTTTGTTGTAAAGGACTGTGCAAAATCACCCTTGTTGCAGTGACGAGGATGATATATATTTGGACACTGAAGAACTCTAGATCTAACGGGTGTCAACGCAGTAGATCTTTTAAGAAGATTCGCTGGCCGACACATAGCATGTCCCTTACATATTCTCCTAAAAAAGATAAATCCTTCTAGTTTTTTTCTTGCATTGGTCATTAAATTTATATTATACTCTCACTGGTGCAAAATATAAGATGCATTAGTTTTTGTCAAAGTCAATCATGTCCATGTTTAACCAATTTTTTTAGGAAAAGTAGGACCGCGCTATGGAAACGTGAGCTCTCGTGGTACCCTGAGCGACGTTTTGTCCCCCTGGATGGATGTAACGAGCGAACGTCAAACATCCCCTTGAGCATTCGCTTCGGCGTTTCTTCCGCGTGACCGCAAACTGGCCTAGACTATAGGAAGCGCGAAAAAAAACATGATAGGCCTAGGTAGTTGCTTTTTGCAAGAGGAAAGAAAGTGGCATAAAAACATAATTTTGCCAGTTAGCTGCTTTTGCAAAAGGAAAAAAGTGAAAAAAAACCTATTTTCTTTGAACCTAACGTGACGCAATCTGTGGTCATGGGATGTGTGGTGGTTATCGGCGTCCTTCAATTTATGTGAACAAAAGGAGCCCTTCATTCGAAAAAAAGGAGGCCGTATAGGAAAGATGTCTCAGGCCTCCATCAGAAAAAAGAAGGCCAATAGATTTTACCGTTTCTTTCCTATCACTAGTAGAAAACAGGGCTATGGTCCAGGCCGGCTTAGCCCATTAGTCCCGGTTCAGTCTAGAACCGGGACCAATGTGGGCATTGGTCCCGGTTCGTCAGCCCAGGGGGCCGCCCGGGCCACGTGGGCCATTGGTCTCGGTTCGTCTGGACCTTTTGGTCCCGGTTGGTGGGATGAACCGGGACCAATGGGCCTCGCTCCTGGCCCACCACTATTGGTCCCGGTTGGTGGCTTGAACCGGGACCAAAGGCTCCCCTTTAGTCCCGGCTCATGTCACCAACCGGGACCAATGAGGTGCCTATATATACCCCCTCGCGCAAGAGCAGAGCACAGTGCTCTGTTTTTTCTGGCCGAGGGGGAGAGGGCTTTGTGGTGCTCTAGCTCACCTCCTATGCACATGAGGTGTTCGATGGAATACCCGAGCCACACTACTTAAGCTTTCTCCTCTCGAAGCTCGACCTCCAAGCTCCATTTTCCTCGAGATTTGTCTAGATTTAGCGGTCCGTCACGCCCCGTCCCCGTCTTCACCGCCGTCGATCACCCGCGCCGATCTCATCACCGACACCACCGCGGTGAGCCTCTTGTTCTTATCTTCTTTCTGAAAGGAAAAATATTCTTACTTGTATGTTCAGATAGATACTTGTATCATTTTCTTACATTTATTATTGCATCTTATATAGTGCGATGGTTTTGGTATCCGCCCCCGTCGGCCCTCGTCCTGTCTATGATTCGGATTTGGTACGTATATTATCTTTATAACTATTGGTTCATTTATTGTTTATGAAAATTATGCCGACCAACGTGACATAGATTTTATTTATCTAGGATGTATGTGAATCGGAAATGCCAACCGACCCTATTGTCGAGAGGTTAAATTTAGTTGAAGAAGAAAACAATTTGTTGAAGGAAAAAACAAAAAAATTGAGGAGGAGAAGATGATATTGGAGTTGCATGTTGCGGATGTCGTCGATGATCACAAGATCAAGATGGATGCAATGCGCTTGAAGATTAGAAAGATTAGAAAATATGCCATTCATAGCGAGGCTTGGTATCATTATGCCGTTGGATCAATTGTTACCTTGGTTGCGATTATGATCGCATTTGTTTTCGCATTGAAATGTTTTACATAGTTTCAATGTATGGTTTAATTAATTAGATGCTCTAGAGAGCTATATGTTATTAGATGAGAACTATGTGTGCACTTTGGTTTTAATGTGATGATGAACTTCTATTAATTTGGACACTTAATTATATATAATCCACGCAGATGAACCGGCAATGGATGTACGGTGACAGACACACCCGCGAGTACATTAAGGGCGTGCATGAGTTTCTCGATGCGGCTGAGGCAAACAAGCAGAATGGTTTTATGTGTTGTCCATGCACTGAATGTGGGAATACGAGGTCTTACTCTAACCGGAAAATCCTTCACTCCCACCTGCTTTACAAGGGTTTCATGCCACACTATAATGTTTGGACGAGGCACGGAGAAATAGGGGTTATGATGGAAGACGGCGAAGAAGAAGAGTACGATGACAACTATGTGCCCCCTGAATACGGTGATGCTGCAACGGGGGGGGGGGGGCTGGTGAAGATCAAGAGGAACCAGACGATGTGCCCAATGATGCTGCCACGGGTGAAGCTGCTGAAGATTAGGAGGAACCAGACGATGTGCCCGATGATGACGATCTCCGCCGGGTCATTGTCGATGCAAGGACGCAATGCATTAGTCAAAAGGAGAAGCTGAAGTTCGATCGCATGTTAGAGGATCACAAAAAAGGGTTATACCCCAATTGCGAAGATGGCAACACAAAGCTCGGTACCGTACTGGAATTGCTGCAGTGGAAGGCAGAGAATGCTGTGGCTGACAAAGGATTTGAGAAGCTACTGAAAATATTGAAGAAGAAGCTTCCAAAGGATAACGAATTGCGCGACAGTACATACGCAGCAAAGAAGGTCGTATGCCCTCTAGGATTGGAGGTGGAGAAGATACATGCATGCCCTAATGACTGCATCCTCTACCGCGGTGCATACAAGGATCTGAACGCATGCCTGGTATGCGGTGCGTTGCGGTATAAGATCAGACGAGATGACCCTGGTGATGTTGACGGCGAGCCCCTCAGGAAGAGGGTTCCTGCGAAGGTGATGTGGTATGCTCCTATAATACCACGGTTGAAACGTCTGTTCAGAAACGAAGAGCATGCCAAGTTGATGCGATGGCACAGTGAGAACCGAAAGAAAGATGGGAAGTTGAGAGCACCCACTGACGGGTCGCAGTGGAGAAAAATCGAGAGAAAGTACTGGGATGAGTTTGCAAAGGACCCAAGGAATGTATGGTTTGCTTTAAGCGCGGATGGCATTAATCCTTTCGGGGAGCAGAGCAGCAATCACAGCACCTGGCCCGTGACTCTATGTATGTATAACCTTCCTCCTTGGATGTGCATGAAGCGGAAGTTCATTATGATGCCAGTTCTCATCCAAGGCCCTAAGCAACCCGACAACGAAATTGATGTGTACCTAAGGCCATTAGTTGAAGAAATTTTACAGCTGTGGAATGGAAACGGTGTACGTACGTGGGATGAGCACAGACAGGAGGAATTTAACCTTAAGGCGTTGCTGTTCGTGACCATCAACGATTGGCCCGCTCTCAGTAACCTTTCAGGACAGACAAACAAAGGATACCACGCATGCACGCACTGTTTAGATGACACTGAAAGTATATACCTGGACAAATGCAGGAAGAATGTGTACCTGGGCCATCGTCGATTTCTTCCGACCAACCATCAATGTCGAAAGAAAGGCAAGCATTTCAAAGGCGAGGCAGATCACCGGAAGAAGCCCGCCATGCGCACCGGTGATCACGTGCTTGCTATGGTCAATGATTTACACTACGTAATCTTTGGAAAGGGTCCCGGTGGACTAGCTGTTCCGAATGACGCTGAGGGACACGCACCCATGTGGAAGAAGAAATCTATATTTTGGGACCTACCCTATTGGAAAGACCTAGAGGTTCGCTCCTCAATCGACGTGATGCACGTGACGAAGAACCTTTGCGTGAACCTGCTAGGCTTCTTGGGCGTGTATGGGAAGACAAAAGATACACCTGAGGCACGGGAGGACCTGCAACGTTTGCACGAAAAAGACGGCATGCCTCCGAAGCAGTATAAAGGTCCTGCCAGCTACGCTCTTACGAAAGAAGAGAAAGAAATCTTCTTTGAATGTCTGCTCAGTATGAAGGTCACGACTGGCTTCTCGTCGAATATAAAGGGAATAATAAATATGCCAGAGAAAAAGTTTCAGAACCTAAAGTCTCATGACTGCCACGTGATTATGACGCAACTGCTTCCGGTTGCATTGAGGGGGCTTGTACCGGAAAACGTCCGATTAGCCATTGTGAAGCTATGTGCATTCCTCAATGCAGTCTCTCAGAAGGTGATCGATCCAGAAATCGTACCAAGGCTAAGGAGTGATGTGGCGCAATGTCTTGTCAGTTTCGAGCTGGTGTTCCCACCATCCTTCTTCAATATCATGACGCACGTCCTAGTTCATCTAGTCGACGAGATTGTCATCCTGGGGCCCGTATTTCTACACAATATGTTCCCCTTTGAGAGGTTCATGGAAGTCCTAAAGAAATATGTCTGTAACCGCGCTAGGCCAGAAGGAAGCATCTCCATGGGCCATCAAACAGAGGATGTTATCGGGTTTTGTGTTGACTTCATTCCTGGCCTTAACAAGATAGGTCTCCCTAAATCGCGGTATGAGGGGAGACTGACTGGAAAAGGCACTCTTGGAAGAGACTCAATAATATGCAGGGACGGATATTCTTGGTCTCAAGCACACTACACAGTTCTACAGAACTCTACCTTGGTGACCTCGTATGTCGATGAACACAAGAACAGTCTGCGCTCCAAACACCCGGAGCAATGCGACGACTGGATTACATGTGAACACATCAGGACTTTCAGCAGTTGGTTGGAAACATGTCTCAGAGGTGACAACACTGTTTGTGATGAGTTGTACTTGTTGTCCAGGGGACCATCTTTGACTGTATTGACTTACAAAGGATACGAGATAAATGGGAATACATTTTACACGATCGCCCAAGATCAAAAGAGCACAAACCAAAACAGCGGTGTCCGCTTTGATGCAGCAACCGAGAGCGGAAAGGATACATATTATGGTTACATAGTGGACATATGGGAACTTGACTACGGACCTGATTTTAAGGTCCCTTTGTTTAAGTGCAAATGGGTCAATCTGTTAGGCGGCGGGGTACAGGTAGACCCACAGTACGAAATGACAACAGTGGATCTGAAAAAATCTTGGGTACACTGACGAACCGTTCATCCTAGCCAATGATGTGGCACAGGTTATCTATGTGAAGGACATGTCTACCAAACCGAGAAAAAGAAAAGATAAGGAAGAAAATACATCATACGATGAGCCAAAGCGCCACATAGTTCTTTCAGGAAAAAGGGACATCCTGGGAGTGGACGGCAAGACAGACATGTCTGAAGATTATGAAAAGTTTCATGAAATTCCTCCCTTCAATGTCAAGGCTGACCTAAGCATCCTGATAAACAATGAAGATTATCCATGGTTACGGCGCAATAAGCAAATGACACAAGCGAAGAAAAAGTGAAGACTTTCTCCCGCAACTATTATGATGATACCATGCCAAATTTGTAACAGACGAACATGCTACCATTGTCCGTTTTGTACATGCACATGCTATGTGGGTGAAATTATGATACCATCCCAACTTTCAACTTTTTCAGAGTTCATTTGAAATGCTTTCATGTCTTATGGTTCGAAACTTTGATACTTCGAAAGTGATTGTCCATTTTGTATACGAAGTGCATCAAGTTTTTGTCGTAACCCTCTCTACTTTCTGGAACATGCTATGTGGGTGAAATGATGATACCATGCCAACTTTCAACCTTTTCAGAGTTCATTTTGAAATGCTTTCCAATTTCAGAGTCATTTAGCTCAAAGAATGAATTAACAGCAAACAGAATAAACTACAAAACTTTTATGAAAATAAAAACAATCAATTAAATTATTATGTTATGATCAACTAAAATAAAACTATAATATTCTTCAATAGCAAAAAGAATATAATTTTTGTGACCTAAAATCAAACTATAAGTATTTAATTGTAAGTATAAATAAAAAATAAATAGCAAAGAAGAAAAAAATTCTATTTTTATAGTAAAGTTATTCATAAACTAGTGATTCACACAAATTTTTAAAAATTCAAATTTAAACTATTCAAAATTTAAAACTAATGGCACTAACAGAAAGTTTATAATTTTTGTGACGTAAAAGCAAAAAGAAATCACTATAAACTGTAAGTATTTAGTTGTAAGTAGAAATAAAAAATAAATAGAAAAAAAATTCTATTTTTATAGTAAAGTTATTCATAAACTAGTGATTCACACAAATTTTTAAAAATTCAAATTTAAACTATTTAAAATTTAAAACTAATGGCACTAACAGAAAGTTTATAATTTTTGTGACCTAAAAGCAAAAAGAAATCACAAAAAAACTGTAAGTATTTAGTTGTAAGTAGAAATAAAAAAATAAAAAAACCAAAAAAATGTAGAAACAAAAAAGAAAAACCAAAAAAATGCCTCCTACTGGGCCTCCACGGCCTGAATACGACTAGAAACCCTACATGGGCCAGGATTCAGGCCCGCAGAAGGCCCAATAGGCCCAGAGGCAGTAGCAAGTTTAGACCCGAAAGCCTGCATTAGAGAGGAGCTCGAATGGGGAGGCACACCAGGTCTTATAAACCAGTGTCGGCGCCCTTCAGCTAGCGATGTGGGACTAAACTTTTGGGCGCGGGGCAGCATAAGGCCATTGGTCCCGGTTGGTGGCACCAACCGGGACTAAAGGGGGCATTGGTCACGGTTCGTGGCACCAACCGTGACCATTGCCCCCCTTTAGTCCCGGTTGGTGCCACCAACCGAGACCAATGGCCTTCGCTTCCCGCCCTTTGGGCTGCCGAAAAGAGGCCTTTGGTCTCGGTTGGTGGCACCAACCGGGACTAATGCCCACCTTTAGTCCCGGTTGCTGCCATGAACCGAGACTAAAGCCTCTGCTATATAAGGCCACAGTTTGGAATTTTTCACTCTCATCTTGCAGTTGCCGCCCCTGACGACGCCGACGCCGCCATGCTGCCCCGATGCCGCCCGCCCCGGCCCGCCCCCATCGTCGCCGTCGCCCGCGCCCCTGCCCCGACGCGCGCCGCCCCGGCCCGCCCCCATCGCCGTCACCCGCGTCCCTGCCCCGACGCGCACCGCCCCGTCCCGCCCTCGCCGTCGCCCGCGCCGGCCCCTTGCCCGACGCCCGCCGCCCCGGCCCGCCGTCGCCGTCGCCCACGCCCCCTACCCCAAGCGCGCGCCCACTGCCCCGTCGCCATCCTTGCCGCCGACTCCGCGGTCCTCCTGGTCCGGCCGGCGCCCTCCCTAGCTAGCATTTTTTTTTCATATATATGCTTTTTTTCATATATATGCTTGTTTTTTATATATATGTATATGTGTTCTCTGTGTATATATATATATGTTCATGTATATATGCAAAAGATAGTTTTTTAGAAAAATTAGGATTTTTTTCTGTTCATAGATTTTTTTGGTGATATTAATTATTATAAATATGAAAATGTTTGTATATTCATATGAACAAATGAATTAGAAGAGGGAGAAGAAGAGGGGGTCGAGAGGGGGTCTAGGGTCGCCGAGGGGTCGAGGGTCGTCGAACATGAGAGGAGGAAGAGGATAAAAAAGAAGAGGAATAAGAAAAGAAAAAAGAGGAGAAGAAAGAATAGAGGAGAAGATGTCCTCTATTCTTTCTTCTCCTCTTTTTTTCTTCTTCTTCCTCTTTTTTTTATCGGGAACGAGGGTCGTCGAGGGTCGCCGAGCGGTAGAGGAAGAAGAGGATAAAAAAGAAGAGGAAGAAAAAAAAGAGAGGGGTCGACGGTCGCCCAGGGGTCGAGGGTCGAGAGGGGGTCTAGGGTCGCCGAGAGGGGAGAGGAAGACGAGGAGAAATAAATAAGAAGAAGAAAAAAGTAGAAAAAGAAGAGGAGAAGAAGATATATATATATATATATATATTCTATTTTCTCTTTTCTCCTCTATTCCTTTCTTCTTCTCCTATTTTTTTCTTCTTTTTTTTCTTCGACACGTGGGGGGGTCGAGAACGTCGGACATTCATGAGAGAGGCGAGGAAGAAGGGGAAGAAGAGGGAGAAGAAGAGGAGAGGAAGAAGAGGAAGTCTTCTCCTCTATTCTTTCTTCTCTTCTTTCTTCTTCTTCTTCTTCCTCTTTATTTTATCGGGAACGAGGGTCGTCGAGAGGGTCGCCGAGCGGTAGAGGAGAAACCCTAAATAGAAAGTATCGTCGGTGTGAGATACATGTACCGTCGGTGTCGGACACTACATCCACATCCCACAAGTGGCGCGGGCTTCGACGCCCACGTCACTTGTGGGACGTGGATGTAGTGTCTGACACCGAAGGCCACATGTATCTCACACCCATGATACTTGCTAGCTATTTAGGGTTTCCTCTACCGAAAAGAAGAGGAAAAATAAATAAGAAGAAGAAAAAAGAAGAAAAAGAAGAGGAGAAGAAGAAAGGAATAAGGTATAGTGGAGAAGAAGAGAAAATAGAATAATATATTCTATTTTCTCTTCTTGTTCACTATTCCTTTCTTCTTCTCCTCTTTTTTTCTTCTTTCTTCTTCTTCTTCTTTCTTCTTCTTCTTCGTCTTCTTCTTCTTCTTCTTCTTCTTCTTCTTCTTCTTCTTATTCTTCTTCTTCTTCTTCTTCTTCTTCTTAATTTTTATCGTGAACGAGGGTGTCAAGGATCGCCGAGGGGTCGAGGGTCGAGGATCGCTAAGGGGTCAAGGGTCGAGGGTTCGAGGGTTCTATAGGGTCGAGGGTTCCAGCAGGGTCGTCTAGGGGTCGAGGGTTCCAGGGTCGTCGAGGGTTCGAGGGGTCGAGGATCGCCGAGGGGTCGAGAGAGGTTTCCTAGTGTCAAAGTATTGAAGAAATCCATGCCTTCATCATTAGCCGGAAGTAACCAGGGCATGTTGGTACGAAGTTCTGCAAAGTTGTTCTGGAATGGAGTCCCGGATAGAATAATCCGCCTTTTGGTACGAATTCAGCAGAGGCCTTCCAAATAGCGATATTCGGAAGGCTCTTGCTGAACTTTGTACCAAAAAGCGAATTATCCTATCTGGGACTCCGTTCCAGAACAACTTTGAAGAGCTTCGTACCATCATGCACATGTTACTTTCGCCTAATGATGAAGACATGGTTTTATTGAATCCTTTGACACTACGCAACCTCCCGACCCCTCGGCGATCCTCTCGAACATGAGAGGAAGAAGAGGATAAAAAAAGAAGAGGAAGAAGAAAAAAAAGAGGAGAAGAAAGAATAGAGGAGTTCTTCTCCTCTATTCTTTCTTCTCCTCTTTTTTTTCTTCTTCTTCCTCTTTTTTTATCGGGAACGAGGGTCGTCGAGGGACATAGATTTAGTGTCGTCGTTGTCGATATATACCCCCTCCCGGTAGCTTACTATGATTAGGTAGCTAGTTGTACGTTTGGCACTAATATATCCATCTGTCATGTTTGAATAATAATTGCCATGTTGTAAATATTTGTAGAAACTATGGACACCGCCCGAGACGAAGCAAAAGAAGCGTTGTTGAGGGAGATAATCGCAGAAGGAAGTGATGCCGTCTCGTACTTTCTCAACGACACCGATGGTCTGGAAGGAGAGGGTGAACAAGCTGGCTACGGTGACCTAATGCCGGTGCAAGAAGAAGAACATGAGGACGGCTTCGGTGACCCAATGCCGGTGCAAGGAGACCGTGATGACGGCTTCGGTGACCGAACCGAGTCCGGCCAGGTATATATATTAGTTAAGCCTATGCTGACTAGCTGATTGATGCATTCATTGTTTTGGTATGTACACATATTAATTAAGTCTTTATTCTTTTTTCTAGCCCTCCAGATCGAGCACAACTTCGGTAAAGAGACGAGGCCCGAAGAAAAAGTTGAGCTCGGATGAAAAGCTTGAGATCACAGCAATCGCGCCCGACGGCCAACCTATTGAACCCCTCCGGACAAAGAGCGCATTTGTTGCTCAGTGCGGGGTTTTGGTTAGGGACAAGATCCCGATAAGCATCCAGCAATGGTTTAAGCCGGCTACAGAAGACCCTGAGGTGTCTTATGTCAATGATATGCAGAAAAATGATCTTTGGACTGAGCTGAAGTCAAATTTCACCCTACCGCCAGAGGATAATCCAGAGAACCCAGTTAAAGAGAAATTAATCAAGTCTTTTGCTCTGAAGAGGATGGCAGAACTATTCAGGAGGTGGAAGAAAGAGCTGAATAAGTTTGTCGAAAATAAAGAGACACCAGAATTCAAGGGCAGATATGAGAAGATCAGAGATCACTGGCCCGCATTTGTGGCCCACAAGACATCGGAAAAGAGTAAGAAGATGTCGGCGACAAACAAGCAAAATGCTGCGAAGAAGAAGCTTCACCATCGCATGGGGTCAGGTGGCTACCTCGTAGCCCGGCCTAAGTGGTACAAGATTGAGAATGATCTGGTTCATAAAGGGATCGAACCAGAGACAAATAACTGGCCAGACCGTTGCCGGACTTGGTTCTTTGGGGCTGGCGGAACCTTGGACCCTGAAACAGGGAAGTGCATTTGGACGAACGATCAAATGGACATACCAGTCAGTAAGCTTAAGCAGTATATTGAAGCAGCGCAGGAAGGGACGTTCTTTCCAGACAGAGAGAACGACGAGCTCACAATGGCCCTCGGGAATCCTGAGCACCCTGGACGGACACGAGGCACGCCAGGCTCCATTCCGTGGAAGGTTGGGTTTCCGGACGCAGGCGGTTACAAATCACATGAGAGGAGGAAAAAAGTGCAGCAGACCCAAATGCAGGCGCTGCAAGCAAGGGTAGACGCGATAGAGGAACGAGAAGCAAATCGCAGCAAACGTACTGCCGAAGCCTCCCCCGAAGCTACCCTGCCATCTCAGCGCAGAAGCAGCGTGGCTTCCACCGAGCTGCTTCAGCCGGAGCATGCCTTGACGGCTCCTGCCAGCTATCCCGTGGATGCTATCACGGAGTCTCAAAATTGCCACCTTATGACGCAATGGATGAATTTGAAGGTCAAGGCGGCTGTTGGCTCTGTTTATCCTACTGAACCCGGCGCAACTTTTCACTGCCGGCCGATTCCAGAAGGATATGCTAGGGTGATGGTGGATGAGATAACGGAGGGATTTGAGGACCTCCAGCTTGACCACCCTACCGGTGAAGGGGAGACTCGGCTGGGGTCTGCTTTGAAGACTCCATGCCTATGGCGGAAGGAGCTCATCAACCTTCCGAACTGGACGCCTCCGCCTCCTCCTCCTCCTCTGGCGAGTCAGGGCACTCCACCTCCTCCACCGCCTCCTCCTCCGGCGAGTGACGATCAGGGCCCTCGGCCGGCTCCTTCTCCGGCGCGTGGCGGCACTCCGCCTCCTTCTCCGCCTGCGCCGACGCGCCCGAGCAGCAACCCTCCTCCTTCTCCGCCTCATCAGCAAGGGCGGAAGAGACCTGCCGCCGCTCCAGCTGCTCCGGCGCGTCGTAGTCCTTCTCCTCCGCCTCTTAAGCAAGTAAAGAAGACAACCGCTCCGTCTGCTCGGTCGGCGTCTAGCAGTACAACCAGAGGCGGTAGGACATACAGATTCGGTCCTTCTCTGAAGACTCCAGAGAAGTTACCATACGAGAGGACCCAGGAGGAGAACGCCGAGATCGCGCGAGAAGAAGTGAGGAAATTCTTTGAAGGGGTGAAAGCAAAGAAACATCCACCTCCGGAGGAGAAGGTAGATCGGGTGAAAGTGAAGCGCACTCTGGCTGCCCTGACAAAACCACCGAAGTCTGATCCGCCGAAAGGAAACTATGACCGCATTATTGGAAAGGAATTTGCCGAAGCGGAGCGGTCGGGAAGTACTGTCAGTGATCAAAGGCTGAAAGAACGACGAGCTGGGAAACAAATTTCCCACCTCGATCATATCGTTGTAGTGCTTAGGAAGAAGCCCTGCGTCGGTAGAACATCAAGATCGTCACCACGCCGTCGTGCTGACGGAACTATTCCCCGATGCTTTGCTGGATCGGAGCCCGGGGATCGTCGGTATCCAATACCTAGTTCAATCTCGTTACCGGCAAGTCTCTTTACTCGTTCCGTAATACATCATCTCACAACTAACATATTAGTTGTAATGCTTGCAAGGCTTATGTGATGTGTATTACCGAGAGGGCCCAGAGATACCTCTCCGACAATCGGAGTGACAAATCCTAATCTCGAAATACGCCAACCCAACATCTACCTTTGGAGACACCTGTAATGCTCCTTTATAATCACCCAGTTACGTTGTGACGTTTGGTAGCACCCAAAGTGTTCCTCCGGCAAACGGGAGTTGCATAATCTCATAGTCATAGGAACATGTATAAGTCATGAAGAAAGCAATAGCAACATACTAAACGATCGGGTGCTAAGCTAATGGAATGGGTCATGTCAATCAGATCATTCAACTAATGATGTGACCTCGTTAATCAAATAACAACTCTTTGTTCATGGTTAGGAAACATAACCATCTTTGATTAACGAGCTAGTCAAGTAGAGGCATACTAGTGACACTCTGTTTGTCTATGTATTCACACATGTATTATGTTTCCGGTTAATACAATTCTAGCATGAATAATAAACATTTATCATGATATAAGGAAATAAATAATAACTTTATTATTGCCTCTAGGGCATATTTCCTTCAGTCTCCCACTTGCACTAGAGTCAATAATCTAGATCACATCACCATGTGATTAACATCGATAGTTCACATCATCATGTGATTAACACCCATAGTTCACATCGCCATGTGACCAACACCCAAAGGGTTTACTAGATTCGGTAATCTAGTTCACATCGCTATGTGATTAACACCCAAAGAGTACTAAGGTGTGATCATGTTTTTCTTGTGAGAGAATCTTAGTCAACGGTCTTTCACATTCAGATCTGTTATGTATTTTGCAATTTTCTATGTCTACAATGCTTTGCACGGAGCTACTCTAGCTAATTGCTCCCACTTTCAATATGTATCTAGATCGAGACTTAGAGTCATCCAGATCAGTGTCAAAACTTGCATCGACGTAACCCTTTATGACGAATCTTTTTGTCACCTCCATAATCGAGAAACATATCCTTATTCCAGTAAGGATAATTTTGACCGCTGTCCATTGATCTACTCCTAGATCACTATTGTACTCCCTTGCTTAACATAGGGTATACAATAGATCTGGTGCACAGCATGACATACTTTATAGAACCTATGGCCAAGGCATAGGGAATGACTTTCATTCTCTTTCTATCTTCTGCCGTGGTCAGGCTTTAAGTCTTACTCAACTTCACACCTTGTAATACAGGCAAGAACTCTTTCTTTGACTGCTCCATTTTGAACTACTTCAAAATCTTGTCAAGGTATGTACTCATTGAAAAAACTTATCAAGCGTCTTGATCTATCTCTATAGATCTTGAAGCTCAATATGTAAGAAGCTTTACCGAAGTCTTTCTTTGAAAAACTCCTTTCAAACACTCCTTTATGCTTTACAGAATAATTCTACATTATTTCCGATCAACAATATGTCATTCACATATACTTATCAGAAATGCTGTAGTGCTCCCACTCACTTTCTTGTAAATACAGGCTTCACTGCAAGTCTGTATAAAACTATATGCTTTGATCAACTTATCAAAACGTATATTCCAACTCCGAGATTCTTGCACCAGTCCATAGATGGATCGCTGGAGCTTGCATATTTTGTTAGCACCTTTAGGATTGACAAAACCTTCTGGTTGTATCATATACAACTCTTCTTTAATAAATCTATTAAGGAATGCAGTTTTGTTTATCCATATGCCAGATTTCATAAAATGCGGCAATTGCTAACATGATTCGGACAGACTTAAGCATAGATACGAGTGAGAAACTCTCATCGTAGTCAACACCTTGAACTTGTCGAAAACCTTTTGCAACAATTCTAGCTTTGTAGATAGTAACACTACTATCAGCGTCCGTCTTCCTCTTGAAGATCCATTTATTCTCAATTGCTTGCCGATCTTCGGGCAAGTCAACCAAAGTCCAAACTTTGTTCTCATACATGGATCATATCTCAGATTTCATGGCCTCAAACCATTTCGCGGAATCTGGGCTCATCATCGCGTCCTCATAGTTCGCAAGTTCGTCATGGTCTAGTAACATGACTTCCAGAACAGGATTACCGTACCACGCTGGTGCGGATCTCACTCTGGTTTACCTACGAGATTCGGTAGTAACTTGATCTGAAGTTACATGATCATCATCATTAGCTTCCTCACTAATTGGTGTAGTAGTCACAAGAACAGATTTTTGTGATGAACTACTTTCCAATAAGGGAGAAGGTACAATTACCTTATCAAGTTTTCTACTTTCCTTCCACTCACTTATTTCGAGAGAATCTCCTTCTCTAGAAAGTATCCATTCTCAGCAACGAATGTCTTGCCTTTAGATCTGTGATAGAAGGTGTACCCAACTGTTTCCTTTGGGTATCCTATGAAGACGCACTTCTCCGATTTGGGTTTTGAGCTTATCAGGTTGAAACTTTTTCACATAAGCATTGCAACCTCAAACTTTTAAGAAACGACAACTTTGGTTTCTTGCCAAACCACAGTTCATAAGGCGTCGTCTCAACGGATTTAGATGGTGCCCTATTTAATGTGTATCCAACTGTCTCTAATGCATAACCCCAAAACGATAGTGGTAGATCGGTAAGATACATCATAGATTGCACTATATCCAATAAAGTACGGTTATGACGTTCGGACACACCATTATGCTGTGGTGTTTCAGGTGGCGTGAGTAGTGAAACTATTTCACATTGTTTTAACTGAAGACCAAAGTCGTAACTCAAATATTTTACCTCTGCGATCATATCGTAGAAACTTTTATTTTCTTGTCATGATGATTTTCCACTTCACTCTGAAATTCTTTGAACTGTTCAAATGTTTCAGACTTATGTTTCATGAAGTAGATATCCCCATATCTGCTCAAATCATCTTGTGAAGGTCAGAAAATAATGATACCTGTTGTAAGCCTTAATATTCATCGGACCACATACATCAGTATGTATGATTTCCAACAAATCTGTTGCTTGCTTCATTGTTCTGGAGAACGGCGTTTTAGTCATCTTGCCCATAAGGCATGGTTCGCAAGCATCAAGTGATTCATAATCAAGTGATTCCAAAATCCCATCAGCATGGAGTTTCTTCATGCGCTTTACACCAATATGACCTAAACGGCAGTGCCACAAATAAGTTGCACTATCATTATTAACTTCACATCTTTTGGTTTCAATATTATGAATATGTGTATCACTAAGATCGAGATCCAATGAACTATTTTCATTGGGTGTGTAACCATATAAGGTTTTATTCATGTAAACAGAACAACAATTTATTCTTTTACTTAAATGAATAACTGTATTACAATAAACATGATCAAATCATATTCATGCTCAACGCAAACACCAAATAACACTTATTTAGGTTCAACACTAATCCCGAAATTATAGGGAGTGTGCGATGATGATCATATCAATCTTGGAACCACTTCCAACACACATCGTCACTTCACCCTTAACTAGTCTCTGTTTATTCTGCAACTCCCGTTTCGAGTTACTAATCTTAGCAACTGAACTAGTATCAAATACTCAGGGTTTGCTATAAACACTAGTAAAGTACACATCAATAACATGTATATCAAATATACTTATGTTCACTTTGTCATCCTTCTTATCCGCCAACCACTTGGGGTGGTTCCGCTTCCAGTGACCAGTCCCTTTGCAGTAGAAGCACTTAGTCTCAGGCTTAGGACCAAACTTGGGCTTCTTCACTTGAGCAGCAACTTGCTTGCCGTTCTTCTTGAAGTTCCCCTTCTTCCCTTTGCCCTTTTCTTGAAACTAGTGGTCTTGTCAACCATCAACACTTGATGTTTTTTCTTGATTTCTACCTTCGTTGATTTCAGCATCGCGAAGAGCTTGGGAGTTGTTTCCGTTATCCCTTGCATATTATAGTTCATCATGAAGTTCTACTAACTTGGTGATGGTGACTAGAGAATTCTGTCAATCACTATCTTATCTGGAAGATTAACTCCCACTTGATTCAAGCGATTGTAGTACTCAGACAATCTGAGCACATGCTCACTAGTTGAGCGATTCTCCTCCATCTTTTAGCTATAGAACTTGTTGGAGACTTCATATCTCTCAACTCGGGTATTTGCTTGAAATATTAACTTCAACTCCTGGAACATCTCATATGCTCCATGACGTTCAAAAACGTCTTTGAAGTCCCGATTCTAAGCCATTAAGCATGGTGCACTAAACTATCAAGTAGTCATCATATTGAGCTAGCCAAACGTTCATAACGTCTGCATCTGCTCCTGCAATAGGTCCGTCACCTAGCGGTGCATCAAGGACATAATTCTTCTGTGCAGCAATGAGGATAAACCTCAGATCACGGATCCAATCCGCATCATTGCTACCAACATCTTTCAACACAATTTTCTCTAGGAACATATCAAAATAAACACAGGGAAGCAACAACGTGAGCTATTGATCTACAACATAATTTGCAAAATACTACCATGACTAAGTTCATGATAAATTTAAGTTCAATTTAATCATATTACTTAAGAACTCCCACTTAGATAGACATCCCTCTAATCCTCTAAGTGATCACGTGATCCAAATCAACTAAACCATGTCCGATCATCACATGAGATGGAGCAGTTTCATTGGTGAACATCACTATGTTGATCATATATACTATATGATTCACGCTCGACCTTTCGGTCTCCATGTTCCGAGGCCATATCTGTATATGCTTGGCTCGTCAAGTATAACCTGAGTATTCCGCGTGTGCAACTGTTTTGCACCCGTTGTATTTGAACGTAGAGCCTATCACACCCGATCATCACGTGGTGTCTCAGTACGAAGAACTTTCGCAACGGTGCATACTCAGGGAGAACACTTCTTGATAATTAGTGAGAGATCATCTTAAAATGCTACCGTCAAACTAAGAGAAATAAGATGTATAAAAGATAAACATCATATGCAATCAAAATATGTTACATGATATGGCCATCATCATCTTGCTTCTTTGATCTCCATCTCCAAAGTCCTGTCATGATCTATATCGTCACCGACATGACACCATGATCTCCATCATCTTGATCTATATCAATGTGTCGTCACGTGGTCGTGTCGCCAACAATTGCTCTTGCAACTATTGCTATCGCATAGCGATAAAGTAAAGCAATTATTGGACGCTTGCATCTCATGCAATAGAGAGACGACCATAAGGCATTTGCTAGTTGCTGATAACTTCCACAAAACATGATCATCTCATACAACAACTTATATCTCATCACGTCTTGACCATATCACATCACAACATGCCCTGCAAAAACAAGTTAGACGTCCTCTACTTTGTTGTTGCAAGTTTTACGTGGCTGCTACGGGCTTAAGCAAGAACCAATCTCACCTACGCATCAAAACCACAACGATAGTTTGTCAAATAGACTCCGTTTTAACCTTCGCAAGGACCGGGCATAGTCACACTCGGTTCAACTAAAGTTGGAGAAACAGTTACCCGCAAGTCACCTTTGTGCAAAGCACGTTGGGGAAACCGGTCTCGCGTAAGCGT